>NC_138065.1:26803564-27334564 GCF_964194185.1 Rhinolophus hipposideros
TAGAAAAGAATGTCTAGTCTGATGTTTCAGAATGAAGTGCTCTTTGTACGTCAATTGTGTCCATTTCATCTACTGTGTCATTTGGGGCTGCTATTTCATTATTTGTTTTCTGTTTGGATGATCTACCCATAGCTGACAGTGATGTTATTTAAGTCCCCTAGTATAATTGTGCTTTGGTCAATTTCTCCCTTTCGTTCTGTTAATAGGTGCTTGGTATATTTCGGTGCTCCCTGATTGGGGGCATGAAATGTCCATCTTTGTCTCGTATCATCTTTTTCACCCTGAAGTCTGTTTCATCTGATATCATTATGGCTACACCTGATTTTCTCTGGGTACCCTCTGCGTGGAATGCCCATTTCCCCCCTTTCATTTTGAATCTATGCTTGTCTTTGTAGCTGAGATGTGTCTCTTGGACATAGTTGGGTTTATTTTTCTGATTTAGAGTTTTGGGTTTCGCTTTTTGATCCAATCTGCTACTCTGTGCCTTTATATTGGTGAGTTCAGTCCACTTACATTTAGAATGATTATTGATATATGAGGATATCTTGTCACTCTATCTTCAGTTTTGTCGTAAGACTGTGTCTCCATTGTTTCTTTGCCTTTGAGTTGTCTATTAATTCTGTGTGATGGTATTCTATGATGTTTCCCTCTGTTTTTTTTTTTTTTTTATTATTACAGTCTATATTTCAGTTCTGGATTTTGTTTTTTTTTTTTTTTGAGTGGTTACCCTTAAGTTTATGTAAAAGAAAGTTTGATATTTAGAGTATTCCATTTTCTCCAGTTCGCTTACTTTCTCCATTCCCTTATTCCGGTTCAGGCCTTTACTCTCCCCGTTTTTGTGTTGCCACAAATTGTCCCAGTTGATGGTGGTCGAATAGCCTCCTTTAGTATTTCTTGTAGTGCAGGTCGTGTATTGGAAAATCCCCTCAGCTTCTGTATGTCCTCCTTCATATCTAAAGGATATCTTTGCTGGATATATTATTCTTGGCTCCAAGTTTCTCTCTTTCAATAGTTTGAATATTTGGTTCCACTCCCTCCTGCCTTGCAGAGTTTCCGCTGAAAAATCTGGTGATAATCTAATGGGCTTTCCTTTGTAGGTTACCGTCTCCTTTACCCTGGCTGCCTCGAGGATTGTTTCTTTTTGTTGGTTTTAGACAGCTTCAATACAATGTGCCTTGCAGAAGGTCTGTTGGGATTGAGGTAATTAGGTGTTGTATTTGCTTCTTGGATTCGAGGATCCAGTTCTGTCCACAAGTTTGGGGAAGTTCTCTTCGACAATTTTTGTGCATATATTCTCTGTTCCCTTCTCTCTTTCTTCTCCTTCTGGTATGCCCATTATTCTTATGGTGCTCTTTCTGACGGAGTCAGAAAGTTCTCGTTAGAGGTCTTCCGTTTCTTTTAAGTCTCAAGTCTGTTTCTTCTAACATCTGTGTAATTCCCAGGTTTCTATCTTCGATGTCACGGATTCTTTCCTCTTACTAGGTAGTAGTCAACTCTACTACCTAAGCTGGTTATTTCATTCTTAATTTCTTCTATTGAGTTCTTCATCTCTAGAAACTCTATTTGGTTCCTTTGAAAATTTCAATCTCTTTCGTTAAATGCTCATGTTGGTCGTTGATTGTGTGTCAGAGTTCCTTAAACTGCCTTTCTGTGTTGTCTTGCATCTCGTTGGGTTTTTTCAGAACTGCAATCCTGAATTCTCTCTCATTGAAGCCACATGTTTCCATATCTTTAAGTTCCCTTTCTGGGGACTTGTCACTTTCTTTCTCAGCTGTCTCGTTGCCTTGGTTATTCATGGCAATTGCTGATGTATCATTTCTCCCAGAGCTGGGTCTTCCCAGATCCTGAGCACCACTGCTTCTCTGTAATCCGACGACTACTCCTCAGTTCAGGGGCCAGCTTGAGTCTCTGGGAAGTCGGGCAAGGATTGGGTGAGTGCGGTGTGGTCCAAGGTATGGTGTTTATCTCCTTTGTCCATCCAATGTTCCAGCTGTACGTCTCAGCTGAGGTTACTGCCTCAAACGCTGGATGTTTTGCTCTCTCAGCAGGAGAGATCAGGGAAATAGACCACCTCCTGGTTTTTGTTTGTTTCTGTCTTACCTAGGAATCCCCACCCCTCCACAGCTGTGGATGTGGGCAGCCTCTCTATTCCTCTCCTTCCTTCTTCCCTCACTCGCCCAGTGTATGCTCGCCTTCCAGAAACCCTCGTATGAGTCTCTTAACCGTTCTGTGAGTGCGCAGAGTAATTTGACGTTCAATATGTGGTAAGTTCCAGAGAACTCAAGAAGACCACCTCGCTGCCACTGACGTCACTCGGTAAATTCTATTCTTAAGAAGACAGTGATTTCCAAGATAGTATGAAAAGTCAGAGCAATCAAGCAAGAGAAAGAAATAAAAGGCATCCAACTTGGGAATGAAGAAGTCAAATTGTCACGTATTGCAGGTGCCAAGATGATATGTATACAGAAACCCCAAAAGATATTAAAAAGAGTAAACGAATATAGTAAAGGGGCCAGATACCAAAATCTACAAAAATCCATTGATTTCCTATATACGAACAACGAAATCGCAGAGAAAAGAATGTTTAAAAATTCCTGTTCCAACTACAACAAAAATAATAAAATGCTTAGAAGTAAACTTGCCAACCATGTGAAAGACCTAAGGTCTTCTTGCTGAAGACGAAAAGGTACACTGCACGGAAAACCTTAAGGTGTTTTCAAAAGAATTGAATACCCAAAGAAATAGAATGGCACTCCTTGTTCATGGCTGGAAAGAATCAACATAATTAAAATGGTCATCACTGGCCAGCATGAGAACGCCCGACTTCCGATTTGAAACTCGCCTCTGTTGGCCTGGGTCCACCCCAGGACCATTACCAAACCCAGCCTGGGTCAGCCTAGGCACCCGCAGAGGTCAGTCAGAGGACCGCCCAGGTCACCGCAAGCATACCCTGGGGCTGTTCCCACGGTGAGACAGGGTCAGCCCCAGAAACCCCCATTGTCAGTCACAGAAACTGCCCTGGATCGTCAAGGATCAGCGCAGCGCAAGTCACAAGATCCCCCCCCCCGAGTTCAGCCCGTGAAAGTCGAAGTTTGGTCCTGGGACACGGTGCGATGTCTCTCTTTACCCCGTATGGGTGGTCCTGGAACGCATCGAGTTCGGATTGGATACCCGCACGGATTGGTCTTGTTCCCTGCAGGTGCCAGTCTGGGCAAGCTTGGGTTGTCCCAGGAACCCCAGAGACTAGTCACAGAACCCTCCCATGTAGATAGATGCTGCTGGGACGAGACTGTCTTGGCCTAGGCACCTCTTAATCCAGAAGGAGCATGGGCTTGTCCCAGGCACACCCTTTTTCGAAAGAGGCTGCCCCTAGGGCTGGTGCTGAGACACATCCTGGTCAGCCCAATCAATCCCCATGGCCGAACACATCGCAGAGCAAGTCCTGGACTTTCCCGCCTCGGTCCTGGCACCTGCTGTGTCCAGGGCCAGGACCTGTCTCGGTGGTCCTAGGAACTAGTTCCAGGACCCACCCAGTAGGTCTGTGCACACCCTGGTGACAGAGACAGGACCTGAATGGGTCGGAAACGGAGACAGCCCAGTTCTGGTCCTGGGACCCACCCGGTTCCGGCCTAGGCACACCATGGGGCACGGAAGGGTGGTCCCAGGCACCACCTGGGTCCAGACACTGGCTATCCGGAGGTCTGTCCTTGGATGTGAACGGGAGGTCTGGTTCACCTGGGACAACCACGAATTGGCCAGGGCATCCCTGAGGCGGCTGGTTCTGGGACAAGCGTTGGAGGCACATGACACCACCATGGACTGTCCCGGGATCCAGCAAGTTGGCTCCGGTCAACCCCTCATGGACAATCCCGTGACCCGCCCTTGAGGCCCCGGGCATTCCCAGGGAGAGTCCATGGCCAACCAGGATTGCGCTGGGCGTATTCCAGTGGCGGTATTGGGAAGTGTCAGTGTGACCCCTGGTCCCGACAGGTTCATTCACTGGACCGCCACTACGTCAGTTCCAGGACGCTGTTGTGTGAACGGGGACACCATCTCTAAGACTGTCCTGGACACAGCCAGGTGGCCCTGGTCACCTTTTGGGGACAGTCCACGGACTCACCCCGATAGCCTTGAGCATCCCTGCGTGATGGTCTCAGTACCCACTCATTGGCCCTCAACCCACCTTGGGGACAATCTCAGGACCCACTAGGGTAGATTCAGGCCTCCCTAGGGACAGTCACAAGACCAGCCCAGTGTACCCTGGGCACCCGGTTTGGAATGTCTCGACATAATGTTGGTACACAGGTGACACCAGCATCCCCCAGGCAGAGTCCTGGGAACAGGTTGGGTGGCTCCTGGTAACCCCCGAGGAAGGTATTGAAACCCACTTGGGTGCCCAAGTGCACCTCACATGGGGCAGGTATGGGAACCTCCTGGGTTTCCCGTAGAGACCACAGGAGATGGTGCTGGCAACCACCTAATTGCCCCTGGCACGTCCTGGTGACATTCCCAAGACGCGTTTGTAGCCTCAGGCATCTCCTGGAGACAGCACAGATACCTGTACTAGACCTTTCTGGCTCTCCCCGGGCACCTCCCAGGGATGGTCCCGTGTCTAGTCCCTGTGGCCTCTGTATCCACCAGGTAGTGTCCAAGGACCTGCCTGCGTGGCCCTGGGCCCACCCCGAGGACGGTCCCAGGACCTCAATTCCCTCTGGGAAACGGTCCTGGAATCCACACTGACGGACATGTGCATCATGTGCAGCCTTGATGGGATGGTCCTGGCCTGCGCCAGTGGCACCGGTGACGATTCTGGAACACACCCTGACGGCCCGGAGAATATCTCGGGGATGGTCCTCAGATAGGACCACGCTAGGATAGGTATGTCTAGACAAGGGGCTCAGAATGCACTGCATAGAAAGGAACAGTTGGAGAAGGGGTAGGGAGAATGGGGTGTTGGCATTTATCAGCTTCAGAACCCTTCTAGACAGATAATAGAATTTTCTATTGTAGCTTATTGTAGCTTATTGTAGGGAAAGAAGTTTATCTGTGCTGCTCCTAGAAACTTGTCCTTTTCTTTCCTCTTTTTAATTTAAGTTTACTGGGGTGACAAATGGTAGTAAACTTACATAGATTTCAGGCGTACAATCAGGTATTGCATCATCTATAAGTCCCATTGTGTGTTCACCACCCAGAGTCAGTTTTCCTTCCATCACCATATGCTTGATCCCCTTTACAATCCCCATCTACCATCCCGCCCTCCCCCCTTACCCTCTGGTAAGGACTAAACTATTGTCAGTGTCTGTGAGTTTTTGTTTCTCCTTTGTTTGTCTTGCTCTTTTGCAGTTTTGGGTTTATATATCACATATCGGTAAAAGCATATGGTTCTCTGCTTTTTCTGTCTGATTTGTTTCGCTTAGCGTTATAGTCTCAAGAGCCATACATGTTGTCACAAACGGTCCTATTTCATCCTTTCTTACTGCCGAATAGTAGTCGTTGTGTATATATACCACGACTTCTTTAGCTAGACTTCTTTAGATGGATATTCGTCTATCGAAGGACGTTTCGGTTGTTTCCATGTCTTGGCCAGCATAAATAAAGCTGCAGTGAAGATCGGAGCACATGTGTCTTTATGGATAAATGTTATCAGATTTTTTTGGTAGACAACTAGGAGTGGGATTGCTGGGTCATACGGTAATTCTGTTTGTAATTTCTTTGAAGACCCTCCACACTGCCTTCCATAGCAGCTGCACCAATCTGCGTTCCCACCAACAGAGTATTGAGGGTTCCTTCTTCTCCACAGCGTCTCTAACACTCTCTAGCAGTCCAATTTCATTCTTTTGGACGCGGCTATCCAATTCTGCCAGCACCATTTATCCACGAGGCTGTCTTTTCCCTTTGTGAAACATTATCGGTCCACATCTATGTGGTTTTATTTCTGGGTTCTCAATTCTATTGCATTAACCTATGTGTCTGTCTTTCTGCCAATACCCTGCTGTTTTGATTATTGTAGCCCTGTAGTACAAGGTAAAGTCAGGGAGTGTGATACCTCCAGTATTGTTCCCTTCTCTTAAGATTGCTTTGGCTATTCGGGCGCTTTTGTGGTTCCAAAAAAATCTGATGACTTTTTTGTGCTACTTCTTTAAAAAAATGTCCTTGGGATTTTGATGGGGATTGCATTAAATCTGTATGTTGCTTTGGGTAATATGGCCATTTCATGAGCACGGAATGTCGCTCCATTTCTTTGCGTCTTCAATTTCTTTGAAAAAATGTCTTGTAGTTTTCAGCACAATGGTCTTTCACCTCCTTGGTTAAGTTTATTCCTAGGTATTTTATTCTTCTTGCTGCAATTGCAAAAGGAATTGTTTTTTGTGTTTCTTTTTCTGAGATTACATTGTCAGTATCTAGGAATGCAGTGGACTTTTCTACGTGGATTTTGTAGCCAGCAACTGTACTGTATTCCTTGATTGTACTGTACTGTATTCCTTGATTGTTTCCAATAGCTTTTTGATGGAGTCTTTAGGGTTTTCTACATATAGCATCATGTCATCTGCAGAGTGGTAATTTAACTTCTTCATTCCCCATTTGGACGCCTTTGATTTCTTTCTCTTGCCTGATTGCTCTGGCAAGGACTTCCAACACTACGTTGAAAAGCAGAGGTGACAGGGGACAGCCCTGTCGTTTTCCTGAACGTAGAGCCAAGGGCTTTCGTTTTTCACCATTAATTATGAGATTAGCTGAGGGCTTGTCATATATGGCCCTTATTATGCGAAGGTATTCTTCCTTCTATACCTATTTTAGTAAGTGTTTTAATCATGAATGGATGTTGATGCTTTTTCTGCATCAATTGTTAAAATCATATGCTTTTTTTTCCTTTATGTGACGGATTTTTTTTTTTTTGTATATGTGATGGATTTCCGGATGTTGAACCATCCTTGTGCCACGGGGATGAACCCCACTTGGTCACGATGATCTTTTTAATGCATTGTTGTATTCGATTTGCTATAAATTTGTTTAGGACTTTTGCATCTGTATTCATCAGAGATATTGGTGTGTAGTTTTCTTTATGTGTGTGTGGTCCTTCCCAGGTTTTGGTATCAGGGTAATGTTGGTTTCACAAAATGAGCTGGATTGTACTGTCTCATCTTCAATTTTTTGGAAGAGGTTGAGCAGGATTGGTATTAGATCTTCTTTGAAGGTTCGGTAGAATTCACCAGTAAAGCCCTCCGGTCCCGGACTTTTGCCTTTGGAAGGTTTTGGATGACTGATTCAATTTCGTTACTGGCGATCGTTCTGTTTAGATTTTCCAGTTCTTCGTGGTTCAGCCTTGTTTCTAAGGACTTGTCCATTTCTTCTAGGTTATTGAATTTGGTGGCATATAGACTTAGTATTCTTCGATGATCCTTTGTATTTCTGTGGTGTCCGTGATAACGTCCCCTTTTCCATTTCTGATTTTGTTAATTAGTGTCTTCTCTCTTTTTTATGTTAGTGAGTCTATCCAAGGGTTTGTCAATTTTGTTCATCTTTTCAAGGAACCAGCTCTTCGTCACGTTAATTTCTTTCTATTGTCTTTTTGTTCCCTATTTCATTTATTTCTGGTCTGGTCCTTGTTATTTCCTTTCTTCTGCTGACCTTGGGTTTCGCTTCTTCTTGTTGTAGTTCTTGAAGGTCTAACAGGAGGTTGTTTGTTTGGGATTTTTCTTGTTTCTTGGGATAGGCCTGTAATGACATACATTTCCCTCTTGAAAGTGCTTTCGCTGCATCCCAAAACTTTTGGTAGGATGTATTTTCACTGTCGTTTGTCGCTAGGTATCTTTTGATCTCTCCTTTAATTCTAAAGAACCCAGTCGTTCTTTAAAAGTATGTTGTAATTGTGTTTTTTCCTGCTTTCTTTTTGTAGTTGCTATCCCATTTCAAAGCCTTGGGATCAGAGGATGTGCTTCGTATGATTTCAGTCTTCTTAAATTTGCTGAGGCTGATTTTATGTCCCAATATATGGTCTATATCCTTGAGAATGTTCCATGCACACTAGAAAAGAATGTCTAGTCTGATGTTTCAGAATGAAGTGCTCTTTGTACGTCAATTGTGTCCATTTCATCTACTGTGTCATTTGGGGCTGCTATTTCATTATTTGTTTTCTGTTTGGATGATCTACCCATAGCTGACAGTGATGTTATTTAAGTCCCCTAGTATAATTGTGCTTTGGTCAATTTCTCCCTTTCGTTCTGTTAATAGGTGCTTGGTATATTTCGGTGCTCCCTGATTGGGGGCATGAAATGTCCATCTTTGTCTCGTATCATCTTTTTCACCCTGAAGTCTGTTTCATCTGATATCATTATGGCTACACCTGATTTTCTCTGGGTACCCTCTGCGTGGAATGCCCATTTCCCCCCTTTCATTTTGAATCTATGCTTGTCTTTGTAGCTGAGATGTGTCTCTTGGACATAGTTGGGTTTATTTTTCTGATTTAGAGTTTTGGGTTTCGCTTTTTGATCCAATCTGCTACTCTGTGCCTTTATATTGGTGAGTTCAGTCCACTTACATTTAGAATGATTATTGATATATGAGGATATCTTGTCACTCTATCTTCAGTTTTGTCGTAAGACTGTGTCTCCATTGTTTCTTTGCCTTTGAGTTGTCTATTAATTCTGTGTGATGGTATTCTATGATGTTTCCCTCTGTTTTTTTTTTTTTTATTATTACAGTCTATATTTCAGTTCTGGATTTTGTTTTTTTTTTTTTTTTGAGTGGTTACCCTTAAGTTTATGTAAAAGAAAGTTTGATATTTAGAGTATTCCATTTTCTCCAGTTCGCTTACTTTCTCCATTCCCTTATTCCGGTTCAGGCCTTTACTCTCCCCGTTTTTGTGTTGCCACAAATTGTCCCAGTTGATGGTGGTCGAATAGCCTCCTTTAGTATTTCTTGTAGTGCAGGTCGTGTATTGGAAAATCCCCTCAGCTTCTGTATGTCCTCCTTCATATCTAAAGGATATCTTTGCTGGATATATTATTCTTGGCTCCAAGTTTCTCTCTTTCAATAGTTTGAATATTTGGTTCCACTCCCTCCTGCCTTGCAGAGTTTCCGCTGAAAAATCTGGTGATAATCTAATGGGCTTTCCTTTGTAGGTTACCGTCTCCTTTACCCTGGCTGCCTCGAGGATTGTTTCTTTTTGTTGGTTTTAGACAGCTTCAATACAATGTGCCTTGCAGAAGGTCTGTTGGGATTGAGGTAATTAGGTGTTGTATTTGCTTCTTGGATTCGAGGATCCAGTTCTGTCCACAAGTTTGGGGAAGTTCTCTTCGACAATTTTTGTGCATATATTCTCTGTTCCCTTCTCTCTTTCTTCTCCTTCTGGTATGCCCATTATTCTTATGGTGCTCTTTCTGACGGAGTCAGAAAGTTCTCGTTAGAGGTCTTCCGTTTCTTTTAAGTCTCAAGTCTGTTTCTTCTAACATCTGTGTAATTCCCAGGTTTCTATCTTCGATGTCACGGATTCTTTCCTCTTACTAGGTAGTAGTCAACTCTACTACCTAAGCTGGTTATTTCATTCTTAATTTCTTCTATTGAGTTCTTCATCTCTAGAAACTCTATTTGGTTCCTTTGAAAATTTCAATCTCTTTCGTTAAATGCTCATGTTGGTCGTTGATTGTGTGTCAGAGTTCCTTAAACTGCCTTTCTGTGTTGTCTTGCATCTCGTTGGGTTTTTTCAGAACTGCAATCCTGAATTCTCTCTCATTGAAGCCACATGTTTCCATATCTTTAAGTTCCCTTTCTGGGGACTTGTCACTTTCTTTCTCAGCTGTCTCGTTGCCTTGGTTATTCATGGCAATTGCTGATGTATCATTTCTCCCAGAGCTGGGTCTTCCCAGATCCTGAGCACCACTGCTTCTCTGTAATCCGACGACTACTCCTCAGTTCAGGGGCCAGCTTGAGTCTCTGGGAAGTCGGGCAAGGATTGGGTGAGTGCGGTGTGGTCCAAGGTATGGTGTTTATCTCCTTTGTCCATCCAATGTTCCAGCTGTACGTCTCAGCTGAGGTTACTGCCTCAAACGCTGGATGTTTTGCTCTCTCAGCAGGAGAGATCAGGGAAATAGACCACCTCCTGGTTTTTGTTTGTTTCTGTCTTACCTAGGAATCCCCACCCCTCCACAGCTGTGGATGTGGGCAGCCTCTCTATTCCTCTCCTTCCTTCTTCCCTCACTCGCCCAGTGTATGCTCGCCTTCCAGAAACCCTCGTATGAGTCTCTTAACCGTTCTGTGAGTGCGCAGAGTAATTTGACGTTCAATATGTGGTAAGTTCCAGAGAACTCAAGAAGACCACCTCGCTGCCACTGACGTCACTCGGTAAATTCTATTCTTAACAAGACAGTGATTTCCAAGATAGTATGAAAAGTCAGAGCAATCAAGCAAGAGAAAGAAATAAAAGGCATCCAACTTGGGAATGAAGAAGTCAAATTGTCACGTATTGCAGGTGCCAAGATGATATGTATACAGAAACCCCAAAAGATATTAAAAAGAGTAAACGAATATAGTAAAGGGGCCAGATACCAAAATCTACAAAAATCCATTGATTTCCTATATACGAACAACGAAATCGCAGAGAAAAGAATGTTTAAAAATTCCTGTTGCAACTACAACAAAAATAATAAAATGCTTAGAAGTAAACTTGCCAACCATGTGAAAGACCTAAGGTCTTCTTGCTGAAGACGAAAAGGTACACTGCACGGAAAACCTTAAGGTGTTTTCAAAAGAATTGAATACCCAAAGAAATAGAATGGCACTCCTTGTTCATGGCTGGAAAGAATCAACATAATTAAAATGGTCATCACTGGCCAGCATGAGAACGCCCGACTTCCGATTTGAAACTCGCCTCTGTTGGCCTGGGTCCACCCCAGGACCATTACCAAACCCAGCCTGGGTCAGCCTAGGCACCCGCAGAGGTCAGTCAGAGGACCGCCCAGGTCACCGCAAGCATACCCTGGGGCTGTTCCCACGGTGAGACAGGGTCAGCCCCAGAAACCCCCATTGTCAGTCACAGAAACTGCCCTGGATCGTCAAGGATCAGCGCAGCGCAAGTCACAAGATCCCCCCCCCCGAGTTCAGCCCGTGAAAGTCGAAGTTTGGTCCTGGGACACGGTGCGATGTCTCTCTTTACCCCGTATGGGTGGTCCTGGAACGCATCGAGTTCGGATTGGATACCCGCACGGATTGGTCTTGTTCCCTGCAGGTGCCAGTCTGGGCAAGCTTGGGTTGTCCCAGGAACCCCAGAGACTAGTCACAGAACCCTCCCATGTAGATAGATGCTGCTGGGACGAGACTGTCTTGGCCTAGGCACCTCTTAATCCAGAAGGAGCATGGGCTTGTCCCAGGCACACCCTTTTTCGAAAGAGGCTGCCCCTAGGGCTGGTGCTGAGACACATCCTGGTCAGCCCAATCAATCCCCATGGCCGAACACATCGCAGAGCAAGTCCTGGACTTTCCCGCCTCGGTCCTGGCACCTGCTGTGTCCAGGGCCAGGACCTGTCTCGGTGGTCCTAGGAACTAGTTCCAGGACCCACCCAGTAGGTCTGTGCACACCCTGGTGACAGAGACAGGACCTGAATGGGTCGGAAACGGAGACAGCCCAGTTCTGGTCCTGGGACCCACCCGGTTCCGGCCTAGGCACACCATGGGGCACGGAAGGGTGGTCCCAGGCACCACCTGGGTCCAGACACTGGCTATCCGGAGGTCTGTCCTTGGATGTGAACGGGAGGTCTGGTTCACCTGGGACAACCACGAATTGGCCAGGGCATCCCTGAGGCGGCTGGTTCTGGGACAAGCGTTGGAGGCACATGACACCACCATGGACTGTCCCGGGATCCAGCAAGTTGGCTCCGGTCAACCCCTCATGGACAATCCCGTGACCCGCCCTTGAGGCCCCGGGCATTCCCAGGGAGAGTCCATGGCCAACCAGGATTGCGCTGGGCGTATTCCAGTGGCGGTATTGGGAAGTGTCAGTGTGACCCCTGGTCCCGACAGGTTCATTCACTGGACCGCCACTACGTCAGTTCCAGGACGCTGTTGTGTGAACGGGGACACCATCTCTAAGACTGTCCTGGACACAGCCAGGTGGCCCTGGTCACCTTTTGGGGACAGTCCACGGACTCACCCCGATAGCCTTGAGCATCCCTGCGTGATGGTCTCAGTACCCACTCATTGGCCCTCAACCCACCTTGGGGACAATCTCAGGACCCACTAGGGTAGATTCAGGCCTCCCTAGGGACAGTCACAAGACCAGCCCAGTGTACCCTGGGCACCCGGTTTGGAATGTCTCAACATAATGTTGGTACACAGGTGACACCAGCATCCCCCAGGCAGAGTCCTGGGAACAGGTTGGGTGGCTCCTGGTAACCCCCGAGGAAGGTATTGAAACCCACTTGGGTGCCCAAGTGCACCTCACATGGGGCAGGTATGGGAACCTCCTGGGTTTCCCGTAGAGACCACAGGAGATGGTGCTGGCAACCACCTAATTGCCCCTGGCACGTCCTGGTGACATTCCCAAGACGCGTTTGTAGCCTCAGGCATCTCCTGGAGACAGCACAGATACCTGTACTAGACCTTTCTGGCTCTCCCCGGGCACCTCCCAGGGATGGTCCCGTGTCTAGTCCCTGTGGCCTCTGTATCCACCAGGTAGTGTCCAAGGACCTGCCTGCGTGGCCCTGGGCCCACCCCGAGGACGGTCCCAGGACCTCAATTCCCTCTGGGAAACGGTCCTGGAATCCACACTGACGGACATGTGCATCATGTGCAGCCTTGATGGGATGGTCCTGGCCTGCGCCAGTGGCACCGGTGACGATTCTGGAACACACCCTGACGGCCCGGAGAATATCTCGGGGATGGTCCTCAGATAGGACCACGCTAGGATAGGTATGTCTAGACAAGGGGCTCAGAATGCACTGCATAGAAAGGAACAGTTGGAGAAGGGGTAGGGAGAATGGGGTGTTGGCATTTATCAGCTTCAGAACCCTTCTAGACAGATAATAGAATTTTCTATTGTAGCTTATTGTAGCTTATTGTAGGGAAAGAAGTTTATCTGTGCTGCTCCTAGAAACTTGTCCTTTTCTTTCCTCTTTTTAATTTAAGTTTACTGGGGTGACAAATGGTAGTAAACTTACATAGATTTCAGGCGTACAATCAGGTATTGCATCATCTATAAGTCCCATTGTGTGTTCACCACCCAGAGTCAGTTTTCCTTCCATCACCATATGCTTGATCCCCTTTACAATCCCCATCTACCATCCCGCCCTCCCCCCTTACCCTCTGGTAAGGACTAAACTATTGTCAGTGTCTGTGAGTTTTTGTTTCTCCTTTGTTTGTCTTGCTCTTTTGCAGTTTTGGGTTTATATATCACATATCGGTAAAAGCATATGGTTCTCTGCTTTTTCTGTCTGATTTGTTTCGCTTAGCGTTATAGTCTCAAGAGCCATACATGTTGTCACAAACGGTCCTATTTCATCCTTTCTTACTGCCGAATAGTAGTCGTTGTGTATATATACCACGACTTCTTTAGCTAGACTTCTTTAGATGGATATTCGTCTATCGAAGGACGTTTCGGTTGTTTCCATGTCTTGGCCAGCATAAATAAAGCTGCAGTGAAGATCGGAGCACATGTGTCTTTATGGATAAATGTTATCAGATTTTTTTGGTAGACAACTAGGAGTGGGATTGCTGGGTCATACGGTAATTCTGTTTGTAATTTCTTTGAAGACCCTCCACACTGCCTTCCATAGCAGCTGCACCAATCTGCGTTCCCACCAACAGCGTATTGAGGGTTCCTTCTTCTCCACAGCGTCTCTAACACTCTCTAGCAGTCCAATTTCATTCTTTTGGACGCGGCTATCCAATTCTGCCAGCACCATTTATCCACGAGGCTGTCTTTTCCCTTTGTGAAACATTATCGGTCCACATCTATGTGGTTTTATTTCTGGGTTCTCAATTCTATTGCATTAACCTATGTGTCTGTCTTTCTGCCAATACCCTGCTGTTTTGATTATTGTAGCCCTGTAGTACAAGGTAAAGTCAGGGAGTGTGATACCTCCAGTATTGTTCCCTTCTCTTAAGATTGCTTTGGCTATTCGGGCGCTTTTGTGGTTCCAAAAAAATCTGATGACTTTTTTGTGCTACTTCTTTAAAAAAATGTCCTTGGGATTTTGATGGGGATTGCATTAAATCTGTATGTTGCTTTGGGTAATATGGCCATTTCATGAGCACGGAATGTCGCTCCATTTCTTTGCGTCTTCAATTTCTTTGAAAAAATGTCTTGTAGTTTTCAGCACAATGGTCTTTCACCTCCTTGGTTAAGTTTATTCCTAGGTATTTTATTCTTCTTGCTGCAATTGCAAAAGGAATTGTTTTTTGTGTTTCTTTTTCTGAGATTACATTGTCAGTATCTAGGAATGCAGTGGACTTTTCTACGTGGATTTTGTAGCCAGCAACTGTACTGTATTCCTTGATTGTACTGTACTGTATTCCTTGATTGTTTCCAATAGCTTTTTGATGGAGTCTTTAGGGTTTTCTACATATAGCATCATGTCATCTGCAGAGTGGTAATTTAACTTCTTCATTCCCCATTTGGACGCCTTTGATTTCTTTCTCTTGCCTGATTGCTCTGGCAAGGACTTCCAACACTACGTTGAAAAGCAGAGGTGACAGGGGACAGCCCTGTCGTTTTCCTGAACGTAGAGCCAAGGGCTTTCGTTTTTCACCATTAATTATGAGATTAGCTGAGGGCTTGTCATATATGGCCCTTATTATGCGAAGGTATTCTTCCTTCTATACCTATTTTAGTAAGTGTTTTAATCATGAATGGATGTTGATGCTTTTTCTGCATCAATTGTTAAAATCATATGCTTTTTTTTCCTTTATGTGACGGATTTTTTTTTTTTTGTATATGTGATGGATTTCCGGATGTTGAACCATCCTTGTGCCACGGGGATGAACCCCACTTGGTCACGATGATCTTTTTAATGCATTGTTGTATTCGATTTGCTATAAATTTGTTTAGGACTTTTGCATCTGTATTCATCAGAGATATTGGTGTGTAGTTTTCTTTATGTGTGTGTGGTCCTTCCCAGGTTTTGGTATCAGGGTAATGTTGGTTTCACAAAATGAGCTGGATTGTACTGTCTCATCTTCAATTTTTTGGAAGAGGTTGAGCAGGATTGGTATTAGATCTTCTTTGAAGGTTCGGTAGAATTCACCAGTAAAGCCCTCCGGTCCCGGACTTTTGCCTTTGGAAGGTTTTGGATGACTGATTCAATTTCGTTACTGGCGATCGTTCTGTTTAGATTTTCCAGTTCTTCGTGGTTCAGCCTTGTTTCTAAGGACTTGTCCATTTCTTCTAGGTTATTGAATTTGGTGGCATATAGACTTAGTATTCTTCGATGATCCTTTGTATTTCTGTGGTGTCCGTGATAACGTCCCCTTTTCCATTTCTGATTTTGTTAATTAGTGTCTTCTCTCTTTTTTATGTTAGTGAGTCTATCCAAGGGTTTGTCAATTTTGTTCATCTTTTCAAGGAACCAGCTCTTCGTCACGTTAATTTCTTTCTATTGTCTTTTTGTTCCCTATTTCATTTATTTCTGGTCTGGTCCTTGTTATTTCCTTTCTTCTGCTGACCTTGGGTTTCGCTTCTTCTTGTTGTAGTTCTTGAAGGTCTAACAGGAGGTTGTTTGTTTGGGATTTTTCTTGTTTCTTGGGATAGGCCTGTAATGACATACATTTCCCTCTTGAAAGTGCTTTCGCTGCATCCCAAAACTTTTGGTAGGATGTATTTTCACTGTCGTTTGTCGCTAGGTATCTTTTGATCTCTCCTTTAATTCTAAAGAACCCAGTCGTTCTTTAAAAGTATGTTGTAATTGTGTTTTTTCCTGCTTTCTTTTTGTAGTTGCTATCCCATTTCAAAGCCTTGGGATCAGAGGATGTGCTTCGTATGATTTCAGTCTTCTTAAATTTGCTGAGGCTGATTTTATGTCCCAATATATGGTCTATATCCTTGAGAATGTTCCATGCACACTAGAAAAGAATGTCTAGTCTGATGTTTCAGAATGAAGTGCTCTTTGTACGTCAATTGTGTCCATTTCATCTACTGTGTCATTTGGGGCTGCTATTTCATTATTTGTTTTCTGTTTGGATGATCTACCCATAGCTGACAGTGATGTTATTTAAGTCCCCTAGTATAATTGTGCTTTGGTCAATTTCTCCCTTTCGTTCTGTTAATAGGTGCTTGGTATATTTCGGTGCTCCCTGATTGGGGGCATGAAATGTCCATCTTTGTCTCGTATCATCTTTTTCACCCTGAAGTCTGTTTCATCTGATATCATTATGGCTACACCTGATTTTCTCTGGGTACCCTCTGCGTGGAATGCCCATTTCCCCCCTTTCATTTTGAATCTATGCTTGTCTTTGTAGCTGAGATGTGTCTCTTGGACATAGTTGGGTTTATTTTTCTGATTTAGAGTTTTGGGTTTCGCTTTTTGATCCAATCTGCTACTCTGTGCCTTTATATTGGTGAGTTCAGTCCACTTACATTTAGAATGATTATTGATATATGAGGATATCTTGTCACTCTATCTTCAGTTTTGTCGTAAGACTGTGTCTCCATTGTTTCTTTGCCTTTGAGTTGTCTATTAATTCTGTGTGATGGTATTCTATGATGTTTCCCTCTGTTTTTTTTTTTTTTATTATTACAGTCTATATTTCAGTTCTGGATTTTGTTTTTTTTTTTTTTTGAGTGGTTACCCTTAAGTTTATGTAAAAGAAAGTTTGATATTTAGAGTATTCCATTTTCTTCAGTTCGCTTACTTTCTCCATTCCCTTATTCCGGTTCAGGCCTTTACTCTCCCCGTTTTTGTGTTGCCACAAATTGTCCCAGTTGATGGTGGTCGAATAGCCTCCTTTAGTATTTCTTGTAGTGCAGGTCGTGTATTGGAAAATCCCCTCAGCTTCTGTATGTCCTCCTTCATATCTAAAGGATATCTTTGCTGGATATATTATTCTTGGCTCCAAGTTTCTCTCTTTCAATAGTTTGAATATTTGGTTCCACTCCCTCCTGCCTTGCAGAGTTTCCGCTGAAAAATCTGGTGATAATCTAATGGGCTTTCCTTTGTAGGTTACCGTCTCCTTTACCCTGGCTGCCTCGAGGATTGTTTCTTTTTGTTGATTTTAGACAGCTTCAATACAATGTGCCTTGCAGAAGGTCTGTTGGGATTGAGGTAATTAGGTGTTGTATTTGCTTCTTGGATTCGAGGATCCAGTTCTGTCCACAAGTTTGGGGAAGTTCTCTTCGACAATTTTTGTGCATATATTCTCTGTTCCCTTCTCTCTTTCTTCTCCTTCTGGTATGCCCATTATTCTTATGGTGCTCTTTCTGACGGAGTCAGAAAGTTCTCGTTAGAGGTCTTCCGTTTCTTTTAAGTCTCAAGTCTGTTTCTTCTAACATCTGTGTAATTCCCAGGTTTCTATCTTCGATGTCACGGATTCTTTCCTCTTACTAGGTAGTAGTCAACTCTACTACCTAAGCTGGTTATTTCATTCTTAATTTCTTCTATTGAGTTCTTCATCTCTAGAAACTCTATTTGGTTCCTTTGAAAATTTCAATCTCTTTCGTTAAATGCTCATGTTGGTCGTTGATTGTGTGTCAGAGTTCCTTAAACTGCCTTCCTGTGTTGTCTTGCATCTCGTTGGGTTTTTTCAGAACTGCAATCCTGAATTCTCTCTCATTGAAGCCACATGTTTCCATATCTTTAAGTTCCCTTTCTGGGGACTTGTCACTTTCTTTCTCAGCTGTCTCGTTGCCTTGGTTATTCACGGCAATTGCTGATGTATCATTTCTCCCAGAGCTGGGTCTTCCCAGATCCTGAGCACCACTGCTTCTCTGTAATCCGACGACTACTCCTCAGTTCAGGGGCCAGCTTGAGTCTCTGGGAAGTCGGGCAAGGATTGGGTGAGTGCGGTGTGGTCCAAGGTATGGTGTTTATCTCCTTTGTCCATCCAATGTTCCAGCTGTACGTCTCAGCTGAGGTTACTGCCTCAAACGCTGGATGTTTTGCTCTCTCAGCAGGAGAGATCAGGGAAATAGACCACCTCCTGGTTTTTGTTTGTTTCTGTCTTACCTAGGAATCCCCACCCCTCCACAGCTGTGGATGTGGGCAGCCTCTCTATTCCTCTCCTTCCTTCTTCCCTCACTCGCCCAGTGTATGCTCGCCTTCCAGAAACCCTCGTATGAGTCTCTTAACCGTTCTGTGAGTGCGCAGAGTAATTTGACGTTCAATATGTGGTAAGTTCCAGAGAACTCAAGAAGACCACCTCGCTGCCACTGACGTCACTCGGTAAATTCTATTCTTAACAAGACAGTGATTTCCAAGATAGTATGAAAAGTCAGAGCAATCAAGCAAGAGAAAGAAATAAAAGGCATCCAACTTGGGAATGAAGAAGTCAAATTGTCACGTATTGCAGGTGCCAAGATGATATGTATACAGAAACCCCAAAAGATATTAAAAAGAGTAAACGAATATAGTAAAGGGGCCAGATACCAAAATCTACAAAAATCCATTGATTTCCTATATACGAACAACGAAATCGCAGAGAAAAGAATGTTTAAAAATTCCTGTTGCAACTACAACAAAAATAATAAAATGCTTAGAAGTAAACTTGCCAACCATGTGAAAGACCTAAGGTCTTCTTGCTGAAGACGAAAAGGTACACTGCACGGAAAACCTTAAGGTGTTTTCAAAAGAATTGAATACCCAAAGAAATAGAATGGCACTCCTTGTTCATGGCTGGAAAGAATCAACATAATTAAAATGGTCATCACTGGCCAGCATGAGAACGCCCGACTTCCGATTTGAAACTCGCCTCTGTTGGCCTGGGTCCACCCCAGGACCATTACCAAACCCAGCCTGGGTCAGCCTAGGCACCCGCAGAGGTCAGTCAGAGGACCGCCCAGGTCACCGCAAGCATACCCTGGGGCTGTTCCCACGGTGAGACAGGGTCAGCCCCAGAAACCCCCATTGTCAGTCACAGAAACTGCCCTGGATCGTCAAGGATCAGCGCAGCGCAAGTCACAAGATCCCCCCCCCCGAGTTCAGCCCGTGAAAGTCGAAGTTTGGTCCTGGGACACGGTGCGATGTCTCTCTTTACCCCGTATGGGTGGTCCTGGAACGCATCGAGTTCGGATTGGATACCCGCACGGATTGGTCTTGTTCCCTGCAGGTGCCAGTCTGGGCAAGCTTGGGTTGTCCCAGGAACCCCAGAGACTAGTCACAGAACCCTCCCATGTAGATAGATGCTGCTGGGACGAGACTGTCTTGGCCTAGGCACCTCTTAATCCAGAAGGAGCATGGGCTTGTCCCAGGCACACCCTTTTTCGAAAGAGGCTGCCCCTAGGGCTGGTGCTGAGACACATCCTGGTCAGCCCAATCAATCCCCATGGCCGAACACATCGCAGAGCAAGTCCTGGACTTTCCCGCCTCGGTCCTGGCACCTGCTGTGTCCAGGGCCAGGACCTGTCTCGGTGGTCCTAGGAACTAGTTCCAGGACCCACCCAGTAGGTCTGTGCACACCCTGGTGACAGAGACAGGACCTGAATGGGTCGGAAACGGAGACAGCCCAGTTCTGGTCCTGGGACCCACCCGGTTCCGGCCTAGGCACACCATGGGGCACGGAAGGGTGGTCCCAGGCACCACCTGGGTCCAGACACTGGCTATCCGGAGGTCTGTCCTTGGATGTGAACGGGAGGTCTGGTTCACCTGGGACAACCACGAATTGGCCAGGGCATCCCTGAGGCGGCTGGTTCTGGGACAAGCGTTGGAGGCACATGACACCACCATGGACTGTCCCGGGATCCAGCAAGTTGGCTCCGGTCAACCCCTCATGGACAATCCCGTGACCCGCCCTTGAGGCCCCGGGCATTCCCAGGGAGAGTCCATGGCCAACCAGGATTGCGCTGGGCGTATTCCAGTGGCGGTATTGGGAAGTGTCAGTGTGACCCCTGGTCCCGACAGGTTCATTCACTGGACCGCCACTACGTCAGTTCCAGGACGCTGTTGTGTGAACGGGGACACCATCTCTAAGACTGTCCTGGACACAGCCAGGTGGCCCTGGTCACCTTTTGGGGACAGTCCACGGACTCACCCCGATAGCCTTGAGCATCCCTGCGTGATGGTCTCAGTACCCACTCATTGGCCCTCAACCCACCTTGGGGACAATCTCAGGACCCACTAGGGTAGATTCAGGCCTCCCTAGGGACAGTCACAAGACCAGCCCAGTGTACCCTGGGCACCCGGTTTGGAATGTCTCGACATAATGTTGGTACACAGGTGACACCAGCATCCCCCAGGCAGAGTCCTGGGAACAGGTTGGGTGGCTCCTGGTAACCCCCGAGGAAGGTATTGAAACCCACTTGGGTGCCCAAGTGCACCTCACATGGGGCAGGTATGGGAACCTCCTGGGTTTCCCGTAGAGACCACAGGAGGTGGTGCTGGCAACCACCTAATTGCCCCTGGCACGTCCTGGTGACATTCCCAAGACGCGTTTGTAGCCTCAGGCATCTCCTGGAGACGGCACAGATACCTGTACTAGACCTTTCTGGCTCTCCCCGGGCACCTCCCAGGGATGGTCCCGTGTCTAGTCCCTGTGGCCTCTGTATCCACCAGGTAGTGTCCAAGGACCTGCCTGCGTGGCCCTGGGCCCACCCCGAGGACGGTCCCAGGACCTCAATTCCCTCTGGGAAACGGTCCTGGAATCCACACTGACGGACATGTGCATCATGTGCAGCCTTGATGGGATGGTCCTGGCCTGTGCCAGTGGCACCGGTGACGATTCTGGAACACACCCTGACGGCCCGGAGAATATCTCGGGGATGGTCCTCAGATAGGACCACGCTAGGATAGGTATGTCTAGACAAGGGGCTCAGAATGCACTGCATAGAAAGGAACAGTTGGAGAAGGGGTAGGGAGAATGGGGTGTTGGCATTTATCAGCTTCAGAACCCTTCTAGACAGATAATAGAATTTTCTATTGTAGCTTATTGTAGCTTATTGTAGGGAAAGAAGTTTATCTGTGCTGCTCCTAGAAACTTGTCCTTTTCTTTCCTCTTTTTAATTTAAGTTTACTGGGGTGACAAATGGTAGTAAACTTACATAGATTTCAGGCGTACAATCAGGTATTGCATCATCTATAAGTCCCATTGTGTGTTCACCACCCAGAGTCAGTTTTCCTTCCATCACCATATGCTTGATCCCCTTTACAATCCCCATCTACCATCCCGCCCTCCCCCCTTACCCTCTGGTAAGGACTAAACTATTGTCAGTGTCTGTGAGTTTTTGTTTCTCCTTTGTTTGTCTTGCTCTTTTGCAGTTTTGGGTTTATATATCACATATCGGTAAAAGCATATGGTTCTCTGCTTTTTCTGTCTGATTTGTTTCGCTTAGCGTTATAGTCTCAAGAGCCATACATGTTGTCACAAACGGTCCTATTTCATCCTTTCTTACTGCCGAATAGTAGTCGTTGTGTATATATACCACGACTTCTTTAGCTAGACTTCTTTAGATGGATATTCGTCTATCGAAGGACGTTTCGGTTGTTTCCATGTCTTGGCCAGCATAAATAAAGCTGCAGTGAAGATCGGAGCACATGTGTCTTTATGGATAAATGTTATCAGATTTTTTTGGTAGACAACTAGGAGTGGGATTGCTGGGTCATACGGTAATTCTGTTTGTAATTTCTTTGAAGACCCTCCACACTGCCTTCCATAGCAGCTGCACCAATCTGCGTTCCCACCAACAGAGTATTGAGGGTTCCTTCTTCTCCACAGCGTCTCTAACACTCTCTAGCAGTCCAATTTCATTCTTTTGGACGCGGCTATCCAATTCTGCCAGCACCATTTATCCACGAGGCTGTCTTTTCCCTTTGTGAAACATTATCGGTCCACATCTATGTGGTTTTATTTCTGGGTTCTCAATTCTATTGCATTAACCTATGTGTCTGTCTTTCTGCCAATACCCTGCTGTTTTGATTATTATAGCCCTGTAGTACAAGGTAAAGTCAGGGAGTGTGATACCTCCAGTATTGTTCCCTTCTCTTAAGATTGCTTTGGCTATTCGGGCGCTTTTGTGGTTCCAAAAAAATCTGATGACTTTTTTGTGCTACTTCTTTAAAAAAATGTCCTTGGGATTTTGATGGGGATTGCATTAAATCTGTATGTTGCTTTGGGTAATATGGCCATTTCATGAGCACGGAATGTCGCTCCATTTCTTTGCGTCTTCAATTTCTTTGAAAAAATGTCTTGTAGTTTTCAGCACATGGGTCTTTCACCTCCTTGGTTAAGTTTATTCCTAGGTATTTTATTCTTCTTGCTGCAATTGCAAAAGGAATTGTTTTTTGTGTTTCTTTTTCTGAGATTACATTGTCAGTATCTAGGAATGCAGTGGACTTTTCTACGTGGATTTTGTAGCCAGCAACTGTACTGTATTCCTTGATTGTACTGTACTGTATTCCTTGATTGTTTCCAATAGCTTTTTGATGGAGTCTTTAGGGTTTTCTACATATAGCATCATGTCATCTGCAGAGTGGTAATTTAACTTCTTCATTCCCCATTTGGACGCCTTTGATTTCTTTCTCTTGCCTGATTGCTCTGGCAAGGACTTCCAACACTACGTTGAAAAGCAGAGGTGACAGGGGACAGCCCTGTCGTTTTCCTGAACGTAGAGCCAAGGGCTTTCGTTTTTCACCATTAATTATGAGATTAGCTGAGGGCTTGTCATATATGGCCCTTATTATGCGAAGGTATTCTTCCTTCTATACCTATTTTAGTAAGTGTTTTAATCATGAATGGATGTTGATGCTTTTTCTGCATCAATTGTTAAAATCATATGCTTTTTTTTCCTTTATGTGACGGATTTTTTTTTTTTTGTATATGTGATGGATTTCCGGATGTTGAACCATCCTTGTGCCACGGGGATGAACCCCACTTGGTCACGATGATCTTTTTAATGCATTGTTGTATTCGATTTGCTATAAATTTGTTTAGGACTTTTGCATCTGTATTCATCAGAGATATTGGTGTGTAGTTTTCTTTATGTGTGTGTGGTCCTTCCCAGGTTTTGGTATCAGGGTAATGTTGGTTTCACAAAATGAGCTGGATTGTACTGTCTCATCTTCAATTTTTTGGAAGAGGTTGAGCAGGATTGGTATTAGATCTTCTTTGAAGGTTCGGTAGAATTCACCAGTAAAGCCCTCCGGTCCCGGACTTTTGCCTTTGGAAGGTTTTGGATGACTGATTCAATTTCGTTACTGGCGATCGTTCTGTTTAGATTTTCCAGTTCTTCGTGGTTCAGCCTTGTTTCTAAGGACTTGTCCATTTCTTCTAGGTTATTGAATTTGGTGGCATATAGACTTAGTATTCTTCGATGATCCTTTGTATTTCTGTGGTGTCCGTGATAACGTCCCCTTTTCCATTTCTGATTTTGTTAATTAGTGTCTTCTCTCTTTTTTATGTTAGTGAGTCTATCCAAGGGTTTGTCAATTTTGTTCATCTTTTCAAGGAACCAGCTCTTCGTCACGTTAATTTCTTTCTATTGTCTTTTTGTTCCCTATTTCATTTATTTCTGGTCTGGTCCTTGTTATTTCCTTTCTTCTGCTGACCTTGGGTTTCGCTTCTTCTTGTTGTAGTTCTTGAAGGTCTAACAGGAGGTTGTTTGTTTGGGATTTTTCTTGTTTCTTGGGATAGGCCTGTAATGACATACATTTCCCTCTTGAAAGTGCTTTCGCTGCATCCCAAAACTTTTGGTAGGATGTATTTTCACTGTCGTTTGTCGCTAGGTATCTTTTGATCTCTCCTTTAATTCTAAAGAACCCAGTCGTTCTTTAAAAGTATGTTGTAATTGTGTTTTTTCCTGCTTTCTTTTTGTAGTTGCTATCCCATTTCAAAGCCTTGGGATCAGAGGATGTGCTTCGTATGATTTCAGTCTTCTTAAATTTGCTGAGGCTGATTTTATGTCCCAATATATGGTCTATATCCTTGAGAATGTTCCATGCACACTAGAAAAGAATGTCTAGTCTGATGTTTCAGAATGAAGTGCTCTTTGTACGTCAATTGTGTCCATTTCATCTACTGTGTCATTTGGGGCTGCTATTTCATTATTTGTTTTCTGTTTGGATGATCTACCCATAGCTGACAGTGATGTTATTTAAGTCCCCTAGTATAATTGTGCTTTGGTCAATTTCTCCCTTTCGTTCTGTTAATAGGTGCTTGGTATATTTCGGTGCTCCCTGATTGGGGGCATGAAATGTCCATCTTTGTCTCGTATCATCTTTTTCACCCTGAAGTCTGTTTCATCTGATATCATTATGGCTACACCTGATTTTCTCTGGGTACCCTCTGCGTGGAATGCCCATTTCCCCCCTTTCATTTTGAATCTATGCTTGTCTTTGTAGCTGAGATGTGTCTCTTGGACATAGTTGGGTTTATTTTTCTGATTTAGAGTTTTGGGTTTCGCTTTTTGATCCAATCTGCTACTCTGTGCCTTTATATTGGTGAGTTCAGTCCACTTACATTTAGAATGATTATTGATATATGAGGATATCTTGTCACTCTATCTTCAGTTTTGTCGTAAGACTGTGTCTCCATTGTTTCTTTGCCTTTGAGTTGTCTATTAATTCTGTGTGATGGTATTCTATGATGTTTCCCTCTGTTTTTTTTTTTTTTTATTATTACAGTCTATATTTCAGTTCTGGATTTTGTTTTTTTTTTTTTTTGAGTGGTTACCCTTAAGTTTATGTAAAAGAAAGTTTGATATTTAGAGTATTCCATTTTCTCCAGTTCGCTTACTTTCTCCATTCCCTTATTCCGGTTCAGGCCTTTACTCTCCCCGTTTTTGTGTTGCCACAAATTGTCCCAGTTGATGGTGGTCGAATAGCCTCCTTTAGTATTTCTTGTAGTGCAGGTCGTGTATTGGAAAATCCCCTCAGCTTCTGTATGTCCTCCTTCATATCTAAAGGATATCTTTGCTGGATATATTATTCTTGGCTCCAAGTTTCTCTCTTTCAATAGTTTGAATATTTGGTTCCACTCCCTCCTGCCTTGCAGAGTTTCCGCTGAAAAATCTGGTGATAATCTAATGGGCTTTCCTTTGTAGGTTACCGTCTCCTTTACCCTGGCTGCCTCGAGGATTGTTTCTTTTTGTTGGTTTTAGACAGCTTCAATACAATGTGCCTTGCAGAAGGTCTGTTGGGATTGAGGTAATTAGGTGTTGTATTTGCTTCTTGGATTCGAGGATCCAGTTCTGTCCACAAGTTTGGGGAAGTTCTCTTCGACAATTTTTGTGCATATATTCTCTGTTCCCTTCTCTCTTTCTTCTCCTTCTGGTATGCCCATTATTCTTATGGTGCTCTTTCTGACGGAGTCAGAAAGTTTTCGTTAGAGGTCTTCCGTTTCTTTTAAGTCTCAAGTCTGTTTCTTCTAACATCTGTGTAATTCCCAGGTTTCTATCTTCGATGTCACGGATTCTTTCCTCTTACTAGGTAGTAGTCAACTCTACTACCTAAGCTGGTTATTTCATTCTTAATTTCTTCTATTGAGTTCTTCATCTCTAGAAACTCTATTTGGTTCCTTTGAAAATTTCAATCTCTTTCGTTAAATGCTCATGTTGGTCGTTGATTGTGTGTCAGAGTTCCTTAAACTGCCTTCCTGTGTTGTCTTGCATCTCGTTGGGTTTTTTCAGAACTGCAATCCTGAATTCTCTCTCATTGAAGCCACATGTTTCCATATCTTTAAGTTCCCTTTCTGGGGACTTGTCACTTTCTTTCTCAGCTGTCTCGTTGCCTTGGTTATTCATGGCAATTGCTGATGTATCATTTCTCCCAGAGCTGGGTCTTCCCAGATCCTGAGCACCACTGCTTCTCTGTAATCCGACGACTACTCCTCAGTTCAGGGGCCAGCTTGAGTCTCTGGGAAGTCGGGCAAGGATTGGGTGAGTGCGGTGTGGTCCAAGGTATGGTGTTTATCTCCTTTGTCCATCCAATGTTCCAGCTGTACGTCTCAGCTGAGGTTACTGCCTCAAACGCTGGATGTTTTGCTCTCTCAGCAGGAGAGATCAGGGAAATAGACCACCTCCTGGTTTTTGTTTGTTTCTGTCTTACCTAGGAATCCCCACCCCTCCACAGCTGTGGATGTGGGCAGCCTCTCTATTCCTCTCCTTCCTTCTTCCCTCACTCGCCCAGTGTATGCTCGCCTTCCAGAAACCCTCGTATGAGTCTCTTAACCGTTCTGTGAGTGCGCAGAGTAATTTGACGTTCAATATGTGGTAAGTTCCAGAGAACTCAAGAAGACCACCTCGCTGCCACTGACGTCACTCGGTAAATTCTATTCTTAAGAAGACAGTGATTTCCAAGATAGTATGAAAAGTCAGAGCAATCAAGCAAGAGAAAGAAATAAAAGGCATCCAACTTGGGAATGAAGAAGTCAAATTGTCACGTATTGCAGGTGCCAAGATGATATGTATACAGAAACCCCAAAAGATATTAAAAAGAGTAAACGAATATAGTAAAGGGGCCAGATACCAAAATCTACAAAAATCCATTGATTTCCTATATACGAACAACGAAATCGCAGAGAAAAGAATGTTTAAAAATTCCTGTTGCAACTACAACAAAAATAATAAAATGCTTAGAAGTAAACTTGCCAACCATGTGAAAGACCTAAGGTCTTCTTGCTGAAGACGAAAAGGTACACTGCACGGAAAACCTTAAGGTGTTTTCAAAAGAATTGAATACCCAAAGAAATAGAATGGCACTCCTTGTTCATGGCTGGAAAGAATCAACATAATTAAAATGGTCATCACTGGCCAGCATGAGAACGCCCGACTTCCGATTTGAAACTCGCCTCTGTTGGCCTGGGTCCACCCCAGGACCATTACCAAACCCAGCCTGGGTCAGCCTAGGCACCCGCAGAGGTCAGTCAGAGGACCGCCCAGGTCACCGCAAGCATACCCTGGGGCTGTTCCCACGGTGAGACAGGGTCAGCCCCAGAAACCCCCATTGTCAGTCACAGAAACTGCCCTGGATCGTCAAGGATCAGCGCAGCGCAAGTCACAAGATCCCCCCCCCCCCCCGAGTTCAGCCCGTGAAAGTCGAAGTTTGGTCCTGGGACACGGTGCGATGTCTCTCTTTACCCCGTATGGGTGGTCCTGGAACGCATCGAGTTCGGATTGGATACCCGCACGGATTGGTCTTGTTCCCTGCAGGTGCCAGTCTGGGCAAGCTTGGGTTGTCCCAGGAACCCCAGAGACTAGTCACAGAACCCTCCCATGTAGATAGATGCTGCTGGGACGAGACTGTCTTGGCCTAGGCACCTCTTAATCCAGAAGGAGCATGGGCTTGTCCCAGGCACACCCTTTTTCGAAAGAGGCTGCCCCTAGGGCTGGTGCTGAGACACATCCTGGTCAGCCCAATCAATCCCCATGGCCGAACACATCGCAGAGCAAGTCCTGGACTTTCCCGCCTCGGTCCTGGCACCTGCTGTGTCCAGGGCCAGGACCTGTCTCGGTGGTCCTAGGAACTAGTTCCAGGACCCACCCAGTAGGTCTGTGCACACCCTGGTGACAGAGACAGGACCTGAATGGGTCGGAAACGGAGACAGCCCAGTTCTGGTCCTGGGACCCACCCGGTTCCGGCCTAGGCACACCATGGGGCACGGAAGGGTGGTCCCAGGCACCACCTGGGTCCAGACACTGGCTATCCGGAGGTCTGTCCTTGGATGTGAACGGGAGGTCTGGTTCACCTGGGACAACCACGAATTGGCCAGGGCATCCCTGAGGCGGCTGGTTCTGGGACAAGCGTTGGAGGCACATGACACCACCATGGACTGTCCCGGGATCCAGCAAGTTGGCTCCGGTCAACCCCTCATGGACAATCCCGTGACCCGCCCTTGAGGCCCCGGGCATTCCCAGGGAGAGTCCATGGCCAACCAGGATTGCGCTGGGCGTATTCCAGTGGCGGTATTGGGAAGTGTCAGTGTGACCCCTGGTCCCGACAGGTTCATTCACTGGACCGCCACTACGTCAGTTCCAGGACGCTGTTGTGTGAACGGGGACACCATCTCTAAGACTGTCCTGGACACAGCCAGGTGGCCCTGGTCACCTTTTGGGGACAGTCCACGGACTCACCCCGATAGCCTTGAGCATCCCTGCGTGATGGTCTCAGTACCCACTCATTGGCCCTCAACCCACCTTGGGGACAATCTCAGGACCCACTAGGGTAGATTCAGGCCTCCCTAGGGACAGTCACAAGACCAGCCCAGTGTACCCTGGGCACCCGGTTTGGAATGTCTCGACATAATGTTGGTACACAGGTGACACCAGCATCCCCCAGGCAGAGTCCTGGGAACAGGTTGGGTGGCTCCTGGTAACCCCCGAGGAAGGTATTGAAACCCACTTGGGTGCCCAAGTGCACCTCACATGGGGCAGGTATGGGAACCTCCTGGGTTTCCCGTAGAGACCACAGGAGATGGTGCTGGCAACCACCTAATTGCCCCTGGCACGTCCTGGTGACATTCCCAAGACGCGTTTGTAGCCTCAGGCATCTCCTGGAGACAGCACAGATACCTGTACTAGACCTTTCTGGCTCTCCCCGGGCACCTCCCAGGGATGGTCCCGTGTCTAGTCCCTGTGGCCTCTGTATCCACCAGGTAGTGTCCAAGGACCTGCCTGCGTGGCCCTGGGCCCACCCCGAGGACGGTCCCAGGACCTCAATTCCCTCTGGGAAACGGTCCTGGAATCCACACTGACGGACATGTGCATCATGTGCAGCCTTGATGGGATGGTCCTGGCCTGCGCCAGTGGCACCGGTGACGATTCTGGAACACACCCTGACGGCCCGGAGAATATCTCGGGGATGGTCCTCAGATAGGACCACGCTAGGATAGGTATGTCTAGACAAGGGGCTCAGAATGCACTGCATAGAAAGGAACAGTTGGAGAAGGGGTAGGGAGAATGGGGTGTTGGCATTTATCAGCTTCAGAACCCTTCTAGACAGATAATAGAATTTTCTATTGTAGCTTATTGTAGCTTATTGTAGGGAAAGAAGTTTATCTGTGCTGCTCCTAGAAACTTGTCCTTTTCTTTCCTCTTTTTAATTTAAGTTTACTGGGGTGACAAATGGTAGTAAACTTACATAGATTTCAGGCGTACAATCAGGTATTGCATCATCTATAAGTCCCATTGTGTGTTCACCACCCAGAGTCAGTTTTCCTTCCATCACCATATGCTTGATCCCCTTTACAATCCCCATCTACCATCCCGCCCTCCCCCCTTACCCTCTGGTAAGGACTAAACTATTGTCAGTGTCTGTGAGTTTTTGTTTCTCCTTTGTTTGTCTTGCTCTTTTGCAGTTTTGGGTTTATATATCACATATCGGTAAAAGCATATGGTTCTCTGCTTTTTCTGTCTGATTTGTTTCGCTTAGCGTTATAGTCTCAAGAGCCATACATGTTGTCACAAACGGTCCTATTTCATCCTTTCTTACTGCCGAATAGTAGTCGTTGTGTATATATACCACGACTTCTTTAGCTAGACTTCTTTAGATGGATATTCGTCTATCGAAGGACGTTTCGGTTGTTTCCATGTCTTGGCCAGCATAAATAAAGCTGCAGTGAAGATCGGAGCACATGTGTCTTTATGGATAAATGTTATCAGATTTTTTTGGTAGACAACTAGGAGTGGGATTGCTGGGTCATACGGTAATTCTGTTTGTAATTTCTTTGAAGACCCTCCACACTGCCTTCCATAGCAGCTGCACCAATCTGCGTTCCCACCAACAGAGTATTGAGGGTTCCTTCTTCTCCACAGCGTCTCTAACACTCTCTAGCAGTCCAATTTCATTCTTTTGGACGCGGCTATCCAATTCTGCCAGCACCATTTATCCACGAGGCTGTCTTTTCCCTTTGTGAAACATTATCGGTCCATATCTATGTGGTTTTATTTCTGGGTTCTCAATTCTATTGCATTAACCTATGTGTCTGTCTTTCTGCCAATACCCTGCTGTTTTGATTATTGTAGCCCTGTAGTACAAGGTAAAGTCAGGGAGTGTGATACCTCCAGTATTGTTCCCTTCTCTTAAGATTGCTTTGGCTATTCGGGCGCTTTTGTGGTTCCAAAAAAATCTGATGACTTTTTTGTGCTACTTCTTTAAAAAAATGTCCTTGGGATTTTGATGGGGATTGCATTAAATCTGTATGTTGCTTTGGGTAATATGGCCATTTCATGAGCACGGAATGTCGCTCCATTTCTTTGCGTCTTCAATTTCTTTGAAAAAATGTCTTGTAGTTTTCAGCACAATGGTCTTTCACCTCCTTGGTTAAGTTTATTCCTAGGTATTTTATTCTTCTTGCTGCAATTGCAAAAGGAATTGTTTTTTGTGTTTCTTTTTCTGAGATTACATTGTCAGTATCTAGGAATGCAGTGGACTTTTCTACGTGGATTTTGTAGCCAGCAACTGTACTGTATTCCTTGATTGTTTCCAATAGCTTTTTGATGGAGTCTTTAGGGTTTTCTACATATAGCATCATGTCATCTGCAGAGTGGTAATTTAACTTCTTCATTCCCCATTTGGACGCCTTTGATTTCTTTCTCTTGCCTGATTGCTCTGGCAAGGACTTCCAACACTACGTTGAAAAGCAGAGGTGACAGGGGACAGCCCTGTCGTTTTCCTGAACGTAGAGCCAAGGGCTTTCGTTTTTCACCATTAATTATGAGATTAGCTGAGGGCTTGTCATATATGGCCTTTATTATGCGAAGGTATTCTTCCTTCTATACCTATTTTAGTAAGTGTTTTAATCATGAATGGATGTTGATGCTTTTTCTGCATCAATTGTTAAAATCATATGCTTTTTTTTCCTTTATGTGACGGATTTTTTTTTTTTTTTTTGTATATGTGATGGATTTCCGGATGTTGAACCATCCTTGTGCCACGGGGATGAACCCCACTTGGTCATGATGATCTTTTTAATGCATTGTTGTATTCGATTTGCTATAAATTTGTTTAGGACTTTTGCATCTGTATTCATCAGAGATATTGGTGTGTAGTTTTCTTTATGTGTGTGTTGTCCTTCCCAGGTTTTGGTATCAGGGTAATGTTGGTTTCACAAAATGAGCTGGATTGTACTGTCTCATCTTCAATTTTTTGGAAGAGGTTGAGCAGGATTGGTATTAGATCTTCTTTGAAGGTTCGGTAGAATTCACCAGTAAAGCCCTCCGGTCCCGGACTTTTGCCTTTGGAAGGTTTTGGATGACTGATTCAATTTCGTTACTGGCGATCGTTCTGTTTAGATTTTCCAGTTCTTCGTGGTTCAGCCTTGTTTCTAAGGACTTGTCCATTTCTTCTAGGTTATTGAATTTGGTGGCATATAGACTTAGTATTCTTCGATGATCCTTTGTATTTCTGTGGTGTCCGTGATAACGTCCCCTTTTCCATTTCTGATTTTGTTAATTAGTGTCTTCTCTCTTTTTTATGTTAGTGAGTCTATCCAAGGGTTTGTCAATTTTGTTCATCTTTTCAAGGAACCAGCTCTTCGTCACGTTAATTTCTTTCTATTGTCTTTTTGTTCCCTATTTCATTTATTTCTGGTCTGGTCCTTGTTATTTCCTTTCTTCTGCTGACCTTGGGTTTCGCTTCTTCTTGTTGTAGTTCTTGAAGGTCTAACAGGAGGTTGTTTGTTTGGGATTTTTCTTGTTTCTTGGGATAGGCCTGTAATGACATACATTTCCCTCTTGAAAGTGCTTTCGCTGCATCCCAAAACTTTTGGTAGGATGTATTTTCACTGTCGTTTGTCGCTAGGTATCTTTTGATCTCTCCTTTAATTCTAAAGAACCCAGTCGTTCTTTAAAAGTATGTTGTAATTGTGTTTTTTCCTGCTTTCTTTTTGTAGTTGCTATCCCATTTCAAAGCCTTGGGATCAGAGGATGTGCTTCGTATGATTTCAGTCTTCTTAAATTTGCTGAGGCTGATTTTATGTCCCAATATATGGTCTATATCCTTGAGAATGTTCCATGCACACTAGAAAAGAATGTCTAGTCTGATGTTTCAGAATGAAGTGCTCTTTGTACGTCAATTGTGTCCATTTCATCTACTGTGTCATTTGGGGCTGCTATTTCATTATTTGTTTTCTGTTTGGATGATCTACCCATAGCTGACAGTGATGTTATTTAAGTCCCCTAGTATAATTGTGCTTTGGTCAATTTCTCCCTTTCGTTCTGTTAATAGGTGCTTGGTATATTTCGGTGCTCCCTGATTGGGGGCATGAAATGTCCATCTTTGTCTCGTATCATCTTTTTCACCCTGAAGTCTGTTTCATCTGATATCATTATGGCTACACCTGATTTTCTCTGGGTACCCTCTGCGTGGAATGCCCATTTCCCCCCTTTCATTTTGAATCTATGCTTGTCTTTGTAGCTGAGATGTGTCTCTTGGACATAGTTGGGTTTATTTTTCTGATTTAGAGTTTTGGGTTTCGCTTTTTGATCCAATCTGCTACTCTGTGCCTTTATATTGGTGAGTTCAGTCCACTTACATTTAGAATGATTACTGATATATGAGGATATCTTGTCACTCTATCTTCAGTTTTGTCGTAAGACTGTGTCTCCATTGTTTCTTTGCCTTTGAGTTGTCTATTAATTCTGTGTGATGGTATTCTATGATGTTTCCCTCTGTTTTTTTTTTTTTATTATTACAGTCTATATTTCAGTTCTGGATTTTGTTTTTTTTTTTTTTTTGAGTGGTTACCCTTAAGTTTATGTAAAAGAAAGTTTGATATTTAGAGTATTCCATTTTCTTCAGTTCGCTTACTTTCTCCATTCCCTTATTCCGGTTCAGGCCTTTACTCTCCCCGTTTTTGTGTTGCCACAAATTGTCCCAGTTGATGGTGGTCGAATAGCCTCCTTTAGTATTTCTTGTAGTGCAGGTCGTGTATTGGAAAATCCCCTCAGCTTCTGTATGTCCTCCTTCATATCTAAAGGATATCTTTGCTGGATATATTATTCTTGGCTCCAAGTTTCTCTCTTTCAATAGTTTGAATATTTGGTTCCACTCCCTCCTGCCTTGCAGAGTTTCCGCTGAAAAATCTGGTGATAATCTAATGGGCTTTCCTTTGTAGGTTACCGTCTCCTTTACCCTGGCTGCCTCGAGGATTGTTTCTTTTTGTTGATTTTAGACAGCTTCAATACAATGTGCCTTGCAGAAGGTCTGTTGGGATTGAGGTAATTAGGTGTTGTATTTGCTTCTTGGATTCGAGGATCCAGTTCTGTCCACAAGTTTGGGGAAGTTCTCTTCGACAATTTTTGTGCATATATTCTCTGTTCCCTTCTCTCTTTCTTCTCCTTCTGGTATGCCCATTATTCTTATGGTGCTCTTTCTGACGGAGTCAGAAAGTTCTCGTTAGAGGTCTTCCGTTTCTTTTAAGTCTCAAGTCTGTTTCTTCTAACATCTGTGTAATTCCCAGGTTTCTATCTTCGATGTCACGGATTCTTTCCTCTTACTAGGTAGTAGTCAACTCTACTACCTAAGCTGGTTATTTCATTCTTAATTTCTTCTATTGAGTTCTTCATCTCTAGAAACTCTATTTGGTTCCTTTGAAAATTTCAATCTCTTTCGTTAAATGCTCATGTTGGTCGTTGATTGTGTGTCAGAGTTCCTTAAACTGCCTTTCTGTGTTGTCTTGCATCTCGTTGGGTTTTTTCAGAACTGCAATCCTGAATTCTCTCTCATTGAAGCCACATGTTTCCATATCTTTAAGTTCCCTTTCTGGGGACTTGTCACTTTCTTTCTCAGCTGTCTCGTTGCCTTGGTTATTCATGGCAATTGCTGATGTATCATTTCTCCCAGAGCTGGGTCTTCCCAGATCCTGAGCACCACTGCTTCTCTGTAATCCGACGACTACTCCTCAGTTCAGGGGCCAGCTTGAGTCTCTGGGAAGTCGGGCAAGGATTGGGTGAGTGCGGTGTGGTCCAAGGTATGGTGTTTATCTCCTTTGTCCATCCAATGTTCCAGCTGTACGTCTCAGCTGAGGTTACTGCCTCAAACGCTGGATGTTTTGCTCTCTCAGCAGGAGAGATCAGGGAAATAGACCACCTCCTGGTTTTTGTTTGTTTCTGTCTTACCTAGGAATCCCCACCCCTCCACAGCTGTGGATGTGGGCAGCCTCTCTATTCCTCTCCTTCCTTCTTCCCTCACTCGCCCAGTGTATGCTCGCCTTCCAGAAACCCTCGTATGAGTCTCTTAACCGTTCTGTGAGTGCGCAGAGTAATTTGACGTTCAATATGTGGTAAGTTCCAGAGAACTCAAGAAGACCACCTCGCTGCCACTGACGTCACTCGGTAAATTCTATTCTTAACAAGACAGTGATTTCCAAGATAGTATGAAAAGTCAGAGCAATCAAGCAAGAGAAAGAAATAAAAGGCATCCAACTTGGGAATGAAGAAGTCAAATTGTCACGTATTGCAGGTGCCAAGATGATATGTATACAGAAACCCCAAAAGATATTAAAAAGAGTAAACGAATATAGTAAAGGGGCCAGATACCAAAATCTACAAAAATCCATTGATTTCCTATATACGAACAACGAAATCGCAGAGAAAAGAATGTTTAAAAATTCCTGTTGCAACTACAACAAAAATAATAAAATGCTTAGAAGTAAACTTGCCAACCATGTGAAAGACCTAAGGTCTTCTTGCTGAAGACGAAAAGGTACACTGCACGGAAAACCTTAAGGTGTTTTCAAAAGAATTGAATACCCAAAGAAATAGAATGGCACTCCTTGTTCATGGCTGGAAAGAATCAACATAATTAAAATGGTCATCACTGGCCAGCATGAGAACGCCCGACTTCCGATTTGAAACTCGCCTCTGTTGGCCTGGGTCCACCCCAGGACCATTACCAAACCCAGCCTGGGTCAGCCTAGGCACCCGCAGAGGTCAGTCAGAGGACCGCCCAGGTCACCGCAAGCATACCCTGGGGCTGTTCCCACGGTGAGACAGGGTCAGCCCCAGAAACCCCCATTGTCAGTCACAGAAACTGCCCTGGATCGTCAAGGATCAGCGCAGCGCAAGTCACAAGATCCCCCCCCCCGAGTTCAGCCCGTGAAAGTCGAAGTTTGGTCCTGGGACACGGTGCGATGTCTCTCTTTACCCCGTATGGGTGGTCCTGGAACGCATCGAGTTCGGATTGGATACCCGCACGGATTGGTCTTGTTCCCTGCAGGTGCCAGTCTGGGCAAGCTTGGGTTGTCCCAGGAACCCCAGAGACTAGTCACAGAACCCTCCCATGTAGATAGATGCTGCTGGGACGAGACTGTCTTGGCCTAGGCACCTCTTAATCCAGAAGGAGCATGGGCTTGTCCCAGGCACACCCTTTTTCGAAAGAGGCTGCCCCTAGGGCTGGTGCTGAGACACATCCTGGTCAGCCCAATCAATCCCCATGGCCGAACACATCGCAGAGCAAGTCCTGGACTTTCCCGCCTCGGTCCTGGCACCTGCTGTGTCCAGGGCCAGGACCTGTCTCGGTGGTCCTAGGAACTAGTTCCAGGACCCACCCAGTAGGTCTGTGCACACCCTGGTGACAGAGACAGGACCTGAATGGGTCGGAAACGGAGACAGCCCAGTTCTGGTCCTGGGACCCACCCGGTTCCGGCCTAGGCACACCATGGGGCACGGAAGGGTGGTCCCAGGCACCACCTGGGTCCAGACACTGGCTATCCGGAGGTCTGTCCTTGGATGTGAACGGGAGGTCTGGTTCACCTGGGACAACCACGAATTGGCCAGGGCATCCCTGAGGCGGCTGGTTCTGGGACAAGCGTTGGAGGCACATGACACCACCATGGACTGTCCCGGGATCCAGCAAGTTGGCTCCGGTCAACCCCTCATGGACAATCCCGTGACCCGCCCTTGAGGCCCCGGGCATTCCCAGGGAGAGTCCATGGCCAACCAGGATTGCGCTGGGCGTATTCCAGTGGCGGTATTGGGAAGTGTCAGTGTGACCCCTGGTCCCGACAGGTTCATTCACTGGACCGCCACTACGTCAGTTCCAGGACGCTGTTGTGTGAACGGGGACACCATCTCTAAGACTGTCCTGGACACAGCCAGGTGGCCCTGGTCACCTTTTGGGGACAGTCCACGGACTCACCCCGATAGCCTTGAGCATCCCTGCGTGATGGTCTCAGTACCCACTCATTGGCCCTCAACCCACCTTGGGGACAATCTCAGGACCCACTAGGGTAGATTCAGGCCTCCCTAGGGACAGTCACAAGACCAGCCCAGTGTACCCTGGGCACCCGGTTTGGAATGTCTCAACATAATGTTGGTACACAGGTGACACCAGCATCCCCCAGGCAGAGTCCTGGGAACAGGTTGGGTGGCTCCTGGTAACCCCCGAGGAAGGTATTGAAACCCACTTGGGTGCCCAAGTGCACCTCACATGGGGCAGGTATGGGAACCTCCTGGGTTTCCCGTAGAGACCACAGGAGATGGTGCTGGCAACCACCTAATTGCCCCTGGCACGTCCTAGTGACATTCCCAAGACGCGTTTGTAGCCTCAGGCATCTCCTGGAGACAGCACAGATACCTGTACTAGACCTTTCTGGCTCTCCCCGGGCACCTCCCAGGGATGGTCCCGTGTCTAGTCCCTGTGGCCTCTGTATCCACCAGGTAGTGTCCAAGGACCTGCCTGCGTGGCCCTGGGCCCACCCCGAGGACGGTCCCAGGACCTCAATTCCCTCTGGGAAACGGTCCTGGAATCCACACTGACGGACATGTGCATCATGTGCAGCCTTGATGGGATGGTCCTGGCCTGCGCCAGTGGCACCGGTGACGATTCTGGAACACACCCTGACGGCCCGGAGAATATCTCGGGGATGGTCCTCAGATAGGACCACGCTAGGATAGGTATGTCTAGACAAGGGGCTCAGAATGCACTGCATAGAAAGGAACAGTTGGAGAAGGGGTAGGGAGAATGGGGTGTTGGCATTTATCAGCTTCAGAACCCTTCTAGACAGATAATAGAATTTTCTATTGTAGCTTATTGTAGCTTATTGTAGGGAAAGAAGTTTATCTGTGCTGCTCCTAGAAACTTGTCCTTTTCTTTCCTCTTTTTAATTTAAGTTTACTGGGGTGACAAATGGTAGTAAACTTACATAGATTTCAGGCGTACAATCAGGTATTGCATCATCTATAAGTCCCATTGTGTGTTCACCACCCAGAGTCAGTTTTCCTTCCATCACCATATGCTTGATCCCCTTTACAATCCCCATCTACCATCCCGCCCTCCCCCCTTACCCTCTGGTAAGGACTAAACTATTGTCAGTGTCTGTGAGTTTTTGTTTCTCCTTTGTTTGTCTTGCTCTTTTGCAGTTTTGGGTTTATATATCACATATCGGTAAAAGCATATGGTTCTCTGCTTTTTCTGTCTGATTTGTTTCGCTTAGCGTTATAGTCTCAAGAGCCATACATGTTGTCACAAACGGTCCTATTTCATCCTTTCTTACTGCCGAATAGTAGTCGTTGTGTATATATACCACGACTTCTTTAGCTAGACTTCTTTAGATGGATATTCGTCTATCGAAGGACGTTTCGGTTGTTTCCATGTCTTGGCCAGCATAAATAAAGCTGCAGTGAAGATCGGAGCACATGTGTCTTTATGGATAAATGTTATCAGATTTTTTTGGTAGACAACTAGGAGTGGGATTGCTGGGTCATACGGTAATTCTGTTTGTAATTTCTTTGAAGACCCTCCACACTGCCTTCCATAGCAGCTGCACCAATCTGCGTTCCCACCAACAGAGTATTGAGGGTTCCTTCTTCTCCACAGCGTCTCTAACACTCTCTAGCAGTCCAATTTCATTCTTTTGGACGCGGCTATCCAATTCTGCCAGCACCATTTATCCACGAGGCTGTCTTTTCCCTTTGTGAAACATTATCGGTCCATATCTATGTGGTTTTATTTCTGGGTTCTCAATTCTATTGCATTAACCTATGTGTCTGTCTTTCTGCCAATACCCTGCTGTTTTGATTATTGTAGCCCTGTAGTACAAGGTAAAGTCAGGGAGTGTGATACCTCCAGTATTGTTCCCTTCTCTTAAGATTGCTTTGGCTATTCGGGCGCTTTTGTGGTTCCAAAAAAATCTGATGACTTTTTTGTGCTACTTCTTTAAAAAAATGTCCTTGGGATTTTGATGGGGATTGCATTAAATCTGTATGTTGCTTTGGGTAATATGGCCATTTCATGAGCACGGAATGTCGCTCCATTTCTTTGCGTCTTCAATTTCTTTGAAAAAATGTCTTGTAGTTTTCAGCACAATGGTCTTTCACCTCCTTGGTTAAGTTTATTCCTAGGTATTTTATTCTTCTTGCTGCAATTGCAAAAGGAATTGTTTTTTGTGTTTCTTTTTCTGAGATTACATTGTCAGTATCTAGGAATGCAGTGGACTTTTCTACGTGGATTTTGTAGCCAGCAACTGTACTGTATTCCTTGATTGTTTCCAATAGCTTTTTGATGGAGTCTTTAGGGTTTTCTACATATAGCATCATGTCATCTGCAGAGTGGTAATTTAACTTCTTCATTCCCCATTTGGACGCCTTTGATTTCTTTCTCTTGCCTGATTGCTCTGGCAAGGACTTCCAACACTACGTTGAAAAGCAGAGGTGACAGGGGACAGCCCTGTCGTTTTCCTGAACGTAGAGCCAAGGGCTTTCGTTTTTCACCATTAATTATGAGATTAGCTGAGGGCTTGTCATATATGGCCTTTATTATGCGAAGGTATTCTTCCTTCTATACCTATTTTAGTAAGTGTTTTAATCATGAATGGATGTTGATGCTTTTTCTGCATCAATTGTTAAAATCATATGCTTTTTTTTCCTTTATGTGACGGATTTTTTTTTTTTTTGTATATGTGATGGATTTCCGGATGTTGAACCATCCTTGTGCCACGGGGATGAACCCCACTTGGTCATGATGATCTTTTTAATGCATTGTTGTATTCGATTTGCTATAAATTTGTTTAGGACTTTTGCATCTGTATTCATCAGAGATATTGGTGTGTAGTTTTCTTTATGTGTGTGTTGTCCTTCCCAGGTTTTGGTATCAGGGTAATGTTGGTTTCACAAAATGAGCTGGATTGTACTGTCTCATCTTCAATTTTTTGGAAGAGGTTGAGCAGGATTGGTATTAGATCTTCTTTGAAGGTTCGGTAGAATTCACCAGTAAAGCCCTCCGGTCCCGGACTTTTGCCTTTGGAAGGTTTTGGATGACTGATTCAATTTCGTTACTGGCGATCGTTCTGTTTAGATTTTCCAGTTCTTCGTGGTTCAGCCTTGTTTCTGAGGACTTGTCCATTTCTTCTAGGTTATTGAATTTGGTGGCATATAGACTTAGTATTCTTCGATGATCCTTTGTATTTCTGTGGTGTCCGTGATAACGTCCCCTTTTCCATTTCTGATTTTGTTAATTAGTGTCTTCTCTCTTTTTTATGTTAGTGAGTCTATCCAAGGGTTTGTCAATTTTGTTCATCTTTTCAAGGAACCAGCTCTTCGTCACGTTAATTTCTTTCTATTGTCTTTTTGTTCCCTATTTCATTTATTTCTGGTCTGGTCCTTGTTATTTCCTTTCTTCTGCTGACCTTGGGTTTCGCTTCTTCTTGTTGTAGTTCTTGAAGGTCTAACAGGAGGTTGTTTGTTTGGGATTTTTCTTGTTTCTTGGGATAGGCCTGTAATGACATACATTTCCCTCTTGAAAGTGCTTTCGCTGCATCCCAAAACTTTTGGTAGGATGTATTTTCACTGTCGTTTGTCGCTAGGTATCTTTTGATCTCTCCTTTAATTCTAAAGAACCCAGTCGTTCTTTAAAAGTATGTTGTAATTGTGTTTTTTCCTGCTTTCTTTTTGTAGTTGCTATCCCATTTCAAAGCCTTGGGATCAGAGGATGTGCTTCGTATGATTTCAGTCTTCTTAAATTTGCTGAGGCTGATTTTATGTCCCAATATATGGTCTATATCCTTGAGAATGTTCCATGCACACTAGAAAAGAATGTCTAGTCTGATGTTTCAGAATGAAGTGCTCTTTGTACGTCAATTGTGTCCATTTCATCTACTGTGTCATTTGGGGCTGCTATTTCATTATTTGTTTTCTGTTTGGATGATCTACCCATAGCTGACAGTGATGTTATTTAAGTCCCCTAGTATAATTGTGCTTTGGTCAATTTCTCCCTTTCGTTCTGTTAATAGGTGCTTGGTATATTTCGGTGCTCCCTGATTGGGGGCATGAAATGTCCATCTTTGTCTCGTATCATCTTTTTCACCCTGAAGTCTGTTTCATCTGATATCATTATGGCTACACCTGATTTTCTCTGGGTACCCTCTGCGTGGAATGCCCATTTCCCCCCTTTCATTTTGAATCTATGCTTGTCTTTGTAGCTGAGATGTGTCTCTTGGACATAGTTGGGTTTATTTTTCTGATTTAGAGTTTTGGGTTTCGCTTTTTGATCCAATCTGCTACTCTGTGCCTTTATATTGGTGAGTTCAGTCCACTTACATTTAGAATGATTATTGATATATGAGGATATCTTGTCACTCTATCTTCAGTTTTGTCGTAAGACTGTGTCTCCATTGTTTCTTTGCCTTTGAGTTGTCTATTAATTCTGTGTGATGGTATTCTATGATGTTTCCCTCTGTTTTTTTTTTTTTTTATTATTACAGTCTATATTTCAGTTCTGGATTTTGTTTTTTTTTTTTTTTTTGAGTGGTTACCCTTAAGTTTATGTAAAAGAAAGTTTGATATTTAGAGTATTCCATTTTCTTCAGTTCGCTTACTTTCTCCATTCCCTTATTCCGGTTCAGGCCTTTACTCTCCCCGTTTTTGTGTTGCCACAAATTGTCCCAGTTGATGGTGGTCGAATAGCCTCCTTTAGTATTTCTTGTAGTGCAGGTCGTGTATTGGAAAATCCCCTCAGCTTCTGTATGTCCTCCTTCATATCTAAAGGATATCTTTGCTGGATATATTATTCTTGGCTCCAAGTTTCTCTCTTTCAATAGTTTGAATATTTGGTTCCACTCCCTCCTGCCTTGCAGAGTTTCCGCTGAAAAATCTGGTGATAATCTAATGGGCTTTCCTTTGTAGGTTACCGTCTCCTTTACCCTGGCTGCCTCGAGGATTGTTTCTTTTTGTTGATTTTAGACAGCTTCAATACAATGTGCCTTGCAGAAGGTCTGTTGGGATTGAGGTAATTAGGTGTTGTATTTGCTTCTTGGATTCGAGGATCCAGTTCTGTCCACAAGTTTGGGGAAGTTCTCTTCGACAATTTTTGTGCATATATTCTCTGTTCCCTTCTCTCTTTCTTCTCCTTCTGGTATGCCCATTATTCTTATGGTGCTCTTTCTGACGGAGTCAGAAAGTTTTCGTTAGAGGTCTTCCGTTTCTTTTAAGTCTCAAGTCTGTTTCTTCTAACATCTGTGTAATTCCCAGGTTTCTATCTTCGATGTCACGGATTCTTTCCTCTTACTAGGTAGTAGTCAACTCTACTACCTAAGCTGGTTATTTCATTCTTAATTTCTTCTATTGAGTTCTTCATCTCTAGAAACTCTATTTGGTTCCTTTGAAAATTTCAATCTCTTTCGTTAAATGCTCATGTTGGTCGTTGATTGTGTGTCAGAGTTCCTTAAACTGCCTTCCTGTGTTGTCTTGCATCTCGTTGGGTTTTTTCAGAACTGCAATCCTGAATTCTCTCTCATTGAAGCCACATGTTTCCATATCTTTAAGTTCCCTTTCTGGGGACTTGTCACTTTCTTTCTCAGCTGTCTCGTTGCCTTGGTTATTCATGGCAATTGCTGATGTATCATTTCTCCCAGAGCTGGGTCTTCCCAGATCCTGAGCACCACTGCTTCTCTGTAATCCGACGACTACTCCTCAGTTCAGGGGCCAGCTTGAGTCTCTGGGAAGTCGGGCAAGGATTGGGTGAGTGCGGTGTGGTCCAAGGTATGGTGTTTATCTCCTTTGTCCATCCAATGTTCCAGCTGTACGTCTCAGCTGAGGTTACTGCCTCAAACGCTGGATGTTTTGCTCTCTCAGCAGGAGAGATCAGGGAAATAGACCACCTCCTGGTTTTTGTTTGTTTCTGTCTTACCTAGGAATCCCCACCCCTCCACAGCTGTGGATGTGGGCAGCCTCTCTATTCCTCTCCTTCCTTCTTCCCTCACTCGCCCAGTGTATGCTCGCCTTCCAGAAACCCTCGTATGAGTCTCTTAACCGTTCTGTGAGTGCGCAGAGTAATTTGACGTTCAATATGTGGTAAGTTCCAGAGAACTCAAGAAGACCACCTCGCTGCCACTGACGTCACTCGGTAAATTCTATGCTTAAGAAGACAGTGATTTCCAAGATAGTATGAAAAGTCAGAGCAATCAAGCAAGAGAAAGAAATAAAAGGCATCCAACTTGGGAATGAAGAAGTCAAATTGTCACGTATTGCAGGTGCCAAGATGATATGTATACAGAAACCCCAAAAGATATTAAAAAGAGTAAACGAATATAGTAAAGGGGCCAGATACCAAAATCTACAAAAATCCATTGATTTCCTATATACGAACAACGAAATCGCAGAGAAAAGAATGTTTAAAAATTCCTGTTGCAACTACAACAAAAATAATAAAATGCTTAGAAGTAAACTTGCCAACCATGTGAAAGACCTAAGGTCTTCTTGCTGAAGACGAAAAGGTACACTGCACGGAAAACCTTAAGGTGTTTTCAAAAGAATTGAATACCCAAAGAAATAGAATGGCACTCCTTGTTCATGGCTGGAAAGAATCAACATAATTAAAATGGTCATCACTGGCCAGCATGAGAACGCCCGACTTCCGATTTGAAACTCGCCTCTGTTGGCCTGGGTCCACCCCAGGACCATTACCAAACCCAGCCTGGGTCAGCCTAGGCACCCGCAGAGGTCAGTCAGAGGACCGCCCAGGTCACCGCAAGCATACCCTGGGGCTGTTCCCACGGTGAGACAGGGTCAGCCCCAGAAACCCCCATTGTCAGTCACAGAAACTGCCCTGGATCGTCAAGGATCAGCGCAGCGCAAGTCACAAGATCCCCCCCCCCCCCCCGAGTTCAGCCCGTGAAAGTCGAAGTTTGGTCCTGGGACACGGTGCGATGTCTCTCTTTACCCCGTATGGGTGGTCCTGGAACGCATCGAGTTCGGATTGGATACCCGCACGGATTGGTCTTGTTCCCTGCAGGTGCCAGTCTGGGCAAGCTTGGGTTGTCCCAGGAACCCCAGAGACTAGTCACAGAACCCTCCCATGTAGATAGATGCTGCTGGGACGAGACTGTCTTGGCCTAGGCACCTCTTAATCCAGAAGGAGCATGGGCTTGTCCCAGGCACACCCTTTTTCGAAAGAGGCTGCCCCTAGGGCTGGTGCTGAGACACATCCTGGTCAGCCCAATCAATCCCCATGGCCGAACACATCGCAGAGCAAGTCCTGGACTTTCCCGCCTCGGTCCTGGCACCTGCTGTGTCCAGGGCCAGGACCTGTCTCGGTGGTCCTAGGAACTAGTTCCAGGACCCACCCAGTAGGTCTGTGCACACCCTGGTGACAGAGACAGGACCTGAATGGGTCGGAAACGGAGACAGCCCAGTTCTGGTCCTGGGACCCACCCGGTTCCGGCCTAGGCACACCATGGGGCACGGAAGGGTGGTCCCAGGCACCACCTGGGTCCAGACACTGGCTATCCGGAGGTCTGTCCTTGGATGTGAACGGGAGGTCTGGTTCACCTGGGACAACCACGAATTGGCCAGGGCATCCCTGAGGCGGCTGGTTCTGGGACAAGCGTTGGAGGCACATGACACCACCATGGACTGTCCCGGGATCCAGCAAGTTGGCTCCGGTCAACCCCTCATGGACAATCCCGTGACCCGCCCTTGAGGCCCCGGGCATTCCCAGGGAGAGTCCATGGCCAACCAGGATTGCGCTGGGCGTATTCCAGTGGCGGTATTGGGAAGTGTCAGTGTGACCCCTGGTCCCGACAGGTTCATTCACTGGACCGCCACTACGTCAGTTCCAGGACGCTGTTGTGTGAACGGGGACACCATCTCTAAGACTGTCCTGGACACAGCCAGGTGGCCCTGGTCACCTTTTGGGGACAGTCCACGGACTCACCCCGATAGCCTTGAGCATCCCTGCGTGATGGTCTCAGTACCCACTCATTGGCCCTCAACCCACCTTGGGGACAATCTCAGGACCCACTAGGGTAGATTCAGGCCTCCCTAGGGACAGTCACAAGACCAGCCCAGTGTACCCTGGGCACCCGGTTTGGAATGTCTCAACATAATGTTGGTACACAGGTGACACCAGCATCCCCCAGGCAGAGTCCTGGGAACAGGTTGGGTGGCTCCTGGTAACCCCCGAGGAAGGTATTGAAACCCACTTGGGTGCCCAAGTGCACCTCACATGGGGCAGGTATGGGAACCTCCTGGGTTTCCCGTAGAGACCACAGGAGATGGTGCTGGCAACCACCTAATTGCCCCTGGCACGTCCTAGTGACATTCCCAAGACGCGTTTGTAGCCTCAGGCATCTCCTGGAGACAGCACAGATACCTGTACTAGACCTTTCTGGCTCTCCCCGGGCACCTCCCAGGGATGGTCCCGTGTCTAGTCCCTGTGGCCTCTGTATCCACCAGGTAGTGTCCAAGGACCTGCCTGCGTGGCCCTGGGCCCACCCCGAGGACGGTCCCAGGACCTCAATTCCCTCTGGGAAACGGTCCTGGAATCCACACTGACGGACATGTGCATCATGTGCAGCCTTGATGGGATGGTCCTGGCCTGCGCCAGTGGCACCGGTGACGATTCTGGAACACACCCTGACGGCCCGGAGAATATCTCGGGGATGGTCCTCAGATAGGACCACGCTAGGATAGGTATGTCTAGACAAGGGGCTCAGAATGCACTGCATAGAAAGGAACAGTTGGAGAAGGGGTAGGGAGAATGGGGTGTTGGCATTTATCAGCTTCAGAACCCTTCTAGACAGATAATAGAATTTTCTATTGTAGCTTATTGTAGCTTATTGTAGGGAAAGAAGTTTATCTGTGCTGCTCCTAGAAACTTGTCCTTTTCTTTCCTCTTTTTAATTTAAGTTTACTGGGGTGACAAATGGTAGTAAACTTACATAGATTTCAGGCGTACAATCAGGTATTGCATCATCTATAAGTCCCATTGTGTGTTCACCACCCAGAGTCAGTTTTCCTTCCATCACCATATGCTTGATCCCCTTTACAATCCCCATCTACCATCCCGCCCTCCCCCCTTACCCTCTGGTAAGGACTAAACTATTGTCAGTGTCTGTGAGTTTTTGTTTCTCCTTTGTTTGTCTTGCTCTTTTGCAGTTTTGGGTTTATATATCACATATCGGTAAAAGCATATGGTTCTCTGCTTTTTCTGTCTGATTTGTTTCGCTTAGCGTTATAGTCTCAAGAGCCATACATGTTGTCACAAACGGTCCTATTTCATCCTTTCTTACTGCCGAATAGTAGTCGTTGTGTATATATACCACGACTTCTTTAGCTAGACTTCTTTAGATGGATATTCGTCTATCGAAGGACGTTTCGGTTGTTTCCATGTCTTGGCCAGCATAAATAAAGCTGCAGTGAAGATCGGAGCACATGTGTCTTTATGGATAAATGTTATCAGATTTTTTTGGTAGACAACTAGGAGTGGGATTGCTGGGTCATACGGTAATTCTGTTTGTAATTTCTTTGAAGACCCTCCACACTGCCTTCCATAGCAGCTGCACCAATCTGCGTTCCCACCAACAGAGTATTGAGGGTTCCTTCTTCTCCACAGCGTCTCTAACACTCTCTAGCAGTCCAATTTCATTCTTTTGGACGCGGCTATCCAATTCTGCCAGCACCATTTATCCACGAGGCTGTCTTTTCCCTTTGTGAAACATTATCGGTCCATATCTATGTGGTTTTATTTCTGGGTTCTCAATTCTATTGCATTAACCTATGTGTCTGTCTTTCTGCCAATACCCTGCTGTTTTGATTATTGTAGCCCTGTAGTACAAGGTAAAGTCAGGGAGTGTGATACCTCCAGTATTGTTCCCTTCTCTTAAGATTGCTTTGGCTATTCGGGCGCTTTTGTGGTTCCAAAAAAATCTGATGACTTTTTTGTGCTACTTCTTTAAAAAAATGTCCTTGGGATTTTGATGGGGATTGCATTAAATCTGTATGTTGCTTTGGGTAATATGGCCATTTCATGAGCACGGAATGTCGCTCCATTTCTTTGCGTCTTCAATTTCTTTGAAAAAATGTCTTGTAGTTTTCAGCACAATGGTCTTTCACCTCCTTGGTTAAGTTTATTCCTAGGTATTTTATTCTTCTTGCTGCAATTGCAAAAGGAATTGTTTTTTGTGTTTCTTTTTCTGAGATTACATTGTCAGTATCTAGGAATGCAGTGGACTTTTCTACGTGGATTTTGTAGCCAGCAACTGTACTGTATTCCTTGATTGTTTCCAATAGCTTTTTGATGGAGTCTTTAGGGTTTTCTACATATAGCATCATGTCATCTGCAGAGTGGTAATTTAACTTCTTCATTCCCCATTTGGACGCCTTTGATTTCTTTCTCTTGCCTGATTGCTCTGGCAAGGACTTCCAACACTACGTTGAAAAGCAGAGGTGACAGGGGACAGCCCTGTCGTTTTCCTGAACGTAGAGCCAAGGGCTTTCGTTTTTCACCATTAATTATGAGATTAGCTGAGGGCTTGTCATATATGGCCTTTATTATGCGAAGGTATTCTTCCTTCTATACCTATTTTAGTAAGTGTTTTAATCATGAATGGATGTTGATGCTTTTTCTGCATCAATTGTTAAAATCATATGCTTTTTTTTCCTTTATGTGACGGATTTTTTTTTTTTTTTGTATATGTGATGGATTTCCGGATGTTGAACCATCCTTGTGCCACGGGGATGAACCCCACTTGGTCATGATGATCTTTTTAATGCATTGTTGTATTCGATTTGCTATAAATTTGTTTAGGACTTTTGCATCTGTATTCATCAGAGATATTGGTGTGTAGTTTTCTTTATGTGTGTGTTGTCCTTCCCAGGTTTTGGTATCAGGGTAATGTTGGTTTCACAAAATGAGCTGGATTGTACTGTCTCATCTTCAATTTTTTGGAAGAGGTTGAGCAGGATTGGTATTAGATCTTCTTTGAAGGTTCGGTAGAATTCACCAGTAAAGCCCTCCGGTCCCGGACTTTTGCCTTTGGAAGGTTTTGGATGACTGATTCAATTTCGTTACTGGCGATCGTTCTGTTTAGATTTTCCAGTTCTTCGTGGTTCAGCCTTGTTTCTAAGGACTTGTCCATTTCTTCTAGGTTATTGAATTTGGTGGCATATAGACTTAGTATTCTTCGATGATCCTTTGTATTTCTGTGGTGTCCGTGATAACGTCCCCTTTTCCATTTCTGATTTTGTTAATTAGTGTCTTCTCTCTTTTTTATGTTAGTGAGTCTATCCAAGGGTTTGTCAATTTTGTTCATCTTTTCAAGGAACCAGCTCTTCGTCACGTTAATTTCTTTCTATTGTCTTTTTGTTCCCTATTTCATTTATTTCTGGTCTGGTCCTTGTTATTTCCTTTCTTCTGCTGACCTTGGGTTTCGCTTCTTCTTGTTGTAGTTCTTGAAGGTCTAACAGGAGGTTGTTTGTTTGGGATTTTTCTTGTTTCTTGGGATAGGCCTGTAATGACATACATTTCCCTCTTGAAAGTGCTTTCGCTGCATCCCAAAACTTTTGGTAGGATGTATTTTCACTGTCGTTTGTCGCTAGGTATCTTTTGATCTCTCCTTTAATTCTAAAGAACCCAGTCGTTCTTTAAAAGTATGTTGTAATTGTGTTTTTTCCTGCTTTCTTTTTGTAGTTGCTATCCCATTTCAAAGCCTTGGGATCAGAGGATGTGCTTCGTATGATTTCAGTCTTCTTAAATTTGCTGAGGCTGATTTTATGTCCCAATATATGGTCTATATCCTTGAGAATGTTCCATGCACACTAGAAAAGAATGTCTAGTCTGATGTTTCAGAATGAAGTGCTCTTTGTACGTCAATTGTGTCCATTTCATCTACTGTGTCATTTGGGGCTGCTATTTCATTATTTGTTTTCTGTTTGGATGATCTACCCATAGCTGACAGTGATGTTATTTAAGTCCCCTAGTATAATTGTGCTTTGGTCAATTTCTCCCTTTCGTTCTGTTAATAGGTGCTTGGTATATTTCGGTGCTCCCTGATTGGGGGCATGAAATGTCCATCTTTGTCTCGTATCATCTTTTTCACCCTGAAGTCTGTTTCATCTGATATCATTATGGCTACACCTGATTTTCTCTGGGTACCCTCTGCGTGGAATGCCCATTTCCCCCCTTTCATTTTGAATCTATGCTTGTCTTTGTAGCTGAGATGTGTCTCTTGGACATAGTTGGGTTTATTTTTCTGATTTAGAGTTTTGGGTTTCGCTTTTTGATCCAATCTGCTACTCTGTGCCTTTATATTGGTGAGTTCAGTCCACTTACATTTAGAATGATTATTGATATATGAGGATATCTTGTCACTCTATCTTCAGTTTTGTCGTAAGACTGTGTCTCCATTGTTTCTTTGCCTTTGAGTTGTCTATTAATTCTGTGTGATGGTATTCTATGATGTTTCCCTCTGTTTTTTTTTTTTTTATTATTACAGTCTATATTTCAGTTCTGGATTTTGTTTTTTTTTTTTTTTTGAGTGGTTACCCTTAAGTTTATGTAAAAGAAAGTTTGATATTTAGAGTATTCCATTTTCTTCAGTTCGCTTACTTTCTCCATTCCCTTATTCCGGTTCAGGCCTTTACTCTCCCCGTTTTTGTGTTGCCACAAATTGTCCCAGTTGATGGTGGTCGAATAGCCTCCTTTAGTATTTCTTGTAGTGCAGGTCGTGTATTGGAAAATCCCCTCAGCTTCTGTATGTCCTCCTTCATATCTAAAGGATATCTTTGCTGGATATATTATTCTTGGCTCCAAGTTTCTCTCTTTCAATAGTTTGAATATTTGGTTCCACTCCCTCCTGCCTTGCAGAGTTTCCGCTGAAAAATCTGGTGATAATCTAATGGGCTTTCCTTTGTAGGTTACCGTCTCCTTTACCCTGGCTGCCTCGAGGATTGTTTCTTTTTGTTGATTTTAGACAGCTTCAATACAATGTGCCTTGCAGAAGGTCTGTTGGGATTGAGGTAATTAGGTGTTGTATTTGCTTCTTGGATTCGAGGATCCAGTTCTGTCCACAAGTTTGGGGAAGTTCTCTTCGACAATTTTTGTGCATATATTCTCTGTTCCCTTCTCTCTTTCTTCTCCTTCTGGTATGCCCATTATTCTTATGGTGCTCTTTCTGACGGAGTCAGAAAGTTCTCGTTAGAGGTCTTCCGTTTCTTTTAAGTCTCAAGTCTGTTTCTTCTAACATCTGTGTAATTCCCAGGTTTCTATCTTCGATGTCACGGATTCTTTCCTCTTACTAGGTAGTAGTCAACTCTACTACCTAAGCTGGTTATTTCATTCTTAATTTCTTCTATTGAGTTCTTCATCTCTAGAAACTCTATTTGGTTCCTTTGAAAATTTCAATCTCTTTCGTTAAATGCTCATGTTGGTCGTTGATTGTGTGTCAGAGTTCCTTAAACTGCCTTCCTGTGTTGTCTTGCATCTCGTTGGGTTTTTTCAGAACTGCAATCCTGAATTCTCTCTCATTGAAGCCACATGTTTCCATATCTTTAAGTTCCCTTTCTGGGGACTTGTCACTTTCTTTCTCAGCTGTCTCGTTGCCTTGGTTATTCATGGCAATTGCTGATGTATCATTTCTCCCAGAGCTGGGTCTTCCCAGATCCTGAGCACCACTGCTTCTCTGTAATCCGACGACTACTCCTCAGTTCAGGGGCCAGCTTGAGTCTCTGGGAAGTCGGGCAAGGATTGGGTGAGTGCGGTGTGGTCCAAGGTATGGTGTTTATCTCCTTTGTCCATCCAATGTTCCAGCTGTACGTCTCAGCTGAGGTTACTGCCTCAAACGCTGGATGTTTTGCTCTCTCAGCAGGAGAGATCAGGGAAATAGACCACCTCCTGGTTTTTGTTTGTTTCTGTCTTACCTAGGAATCCCCACCCCTCCACAGCTGTGGATGTGGGCAGCCTCTCTATTCCTCTCCTTCCTTCTTCCCTCACTCGCCCAGTGTATGCTCGCCTTCCAGAAACCCTCGTATGAGTCTCTTAACCGTTCTGTGAGTGCGCAGAGTAATTTGACGTTCAATATGTGGTAAGTTCCAGAGAACTCAAGAAGACCACCTCGCTGCCACTGACGTCACTCGGTAAATTCTATTCTTAACAAGACAGTGATTTCCAAGATAGTATGAAAAGTCAGAGCAATCAAGCAAGAGAAAGAAATAAAAGGCATCCAACTTGGGAATGAAGAAGTCAAATTGTCACGTATTGCAGGTGCCAAGATGATATGTATACAGAAACCCCAAAAGATATTAAAAAGAGTAAACGAATATAGTAAAGGGGCCAGATACCAAAATCTACAAAAATCCATTGATTTCCTATATACGAACAACGAAATCGCAGAGAAAAGAATGTTTAAAAATTCCTGTTGCAACTACAACAAAAATAATAAAATGCTTAGAAGTAAACTTGCCAACCATGTGAAAGACCTAAGGTCTTCTTGCTGAAGACGAAAAGGTACACTGCACGGAAAACCTTAAGGTGTTTTCAAAAGAATTGAATACCCAAAGAAATAGAATGGCACTCCTTGTTCATGGCTGGAAAGAATCAACATAATTAAAATGGTCATCACTGGCCAGCATGAGAACGCCCGACTTCCGATTTGAAACTCGCCTCTGTTGGCCTGGGTCCACCCCAGGACCATTACCAAACCCAGCCTGGGTCAGCCTAGGCACCCGCAGAGGTCAGTCAGAGGACCGCCCAGGTCACCGCAAGCATACCCTGGGGCTGTTCCCACGGTGAGACAGGGTCAGCCCCAGAAACCCCCATTGTCAGTCACAGAAACTGCCCTGGATCGTCAAGGATCAGCGCAGCGCAAGTCACAAGATCCCCCCCCCCCCCCCCCCGAGTTCAGCCCGTGAAAGTCGAAGTTTGGTCCTGGGACACGGTGCGATGTCTCTCTTTACCCCGTATGGGTGGTCCTGGAACGCATCGAGTTCGGATTGGATACCCGCACGGATTGGTCTTGTTCCCTGCAGGTGCCAGTCTGGGCAAGCTTGGGTTGTCCCAGGAACCCCAGAGACTAGTCACAGAACCCTCCCATGTAGATAGATGCTGCTGGGACGAGACTGTCTTGGCCTAGGCACCTCTTAATCCAGAAGGAGCATGGGCTTGTCCCAGGCACACCCTTTTTCGAAAGAGGCTGCCCCTAGGGCTGGTGCTGAGACACATCCTGGTCAGCCCAATCAATCCCCATGGCCGAACACATCGCAGAGCAAGTCCTGGACTTTCCCGCCTCGGTCCTGGCACCTGCTGTGTCCAGGGCCAGGACCTGTCTCGGTGGTCCTAGGAACTAGTTCCAGGACCCACCCAGTAGGTCTGTGCACACCCTGGTGACAGAGACAGGACCTGAATGGGTCGGAAACGGAGACAGCCCAGTTCTGGTCCTGGGACCCACCCGGTTCCGGCCTAGGCACACCATGGGGCACGGAAGGGTGGTCCCAGGCACCACCTGGGTCCAGACACTGGCTATCCGGAGGTCTGTCCTTGGATGTGAACGGGAGGTCTGGTTCACCTGGGACAACCACGAATTGGCCAGGGCATCCCTGAGGCGGCTGGTTCTGGGACAAGCGTTGGAGGCACATGACACCACCATGGACTGTCCCGGGATCCAGCAAGTTGGCTCCGGTCAACCCCTCATGGACAATCCCGTGACCCGCCCTTGAGGCCCCGGGCATTCCCAGGGAGAGTCCATGGCCAACCAGGATTGCGCTGGGCGTATTCCAGTGGCGGTATTGGGAAGTGTCAGTGTGACCCCTGGTCCCGACAGGTTCATTCACTGGACCGCCACTACGTCAGTTCCAGGACGCTGTTGTGTGAACGGGGACACCATCTCTAAGACTGTCCTGGACACAGCCAGGTGGCCCTGGTCACCTTTTGGGGACAGTCCACGGACTCACCCCGATAGCCTTGAGCATCCCTGCGTGATGGTCTCAGTACCCACTCATTGGCCCTCAACCCACCTTGGGGACAATCTCAGGACCCACTAGGGTAGATTCAGGCCTCCCTAGGGACAGTCACAAGACCAGCCCAGTGTACCCTGGGCACCCGGTTTGGAATGTCTCAACATAATGTTGGTACACAGGTGACACCAGCATCCCCCAGGCAGAGTCCTGGGAACAGGTTGGGTGGCTCCTGGTAACCCCCGAGGAAGGTATTGAAACCCACTTGGGTGCCCAAGTGCACCTCACATGGGGCAGGTATGGGAACCTCCTGGGTTTCCCGTAGAGACCACAGGAGATGGTGCTGGCAACCACCTAATTGCCCCTGGCACGTCCTGGTGACATTCCCAAGACGCGTTTGTAGCCTCAGGCATCTCCTGGAGACAGCACAGATACCTGTACTAGACCTTTCTGGCTCTCCCCGGGCACCTCCCAGGGATGGTCCCGTGTCTAGTCCCTGTGGCCTCTGTATCCACCAGGTAGTGTCCAAGGACCTGCCTGCGTGGCCCTGGGCCCACCCCGAGGACGGTCCCAGGACCTCAATTCCCTCTGGGAAACGGTCCTGGAATCCACACTGACGGACATGTGCATCATGTGCAGCCTTGATGGGATGGTCCTGGCCTGTGCCAGTGGCACCGGTGACGATTCTGGAACACACCCTGACGGCCCGGAGAATATCTCGGGGATGGTCCTCAGATAGGACCACGCTAGGATAGGTATGTCTAGACAAGGGGCTCAGAATGCACTGCATAGAAAGGAACAGTTGGAGAAGGGGTAGGGAGAATGGGGTGTTGGCATTTATCAGCTTCAGAACCCTTCTAGACAGATAATAGAATTTTCTATTGTAGCTTATTGTAGCTTATTGTAGGGAAAGAAGTTTATCTGTGCTGCTCCTAGAAACTTGTCCTTTTCTTTCCTCTTTTTAATTTAAGTTTACTGGGGTGACAAATGGTAGTAAACTTACATAGATTTCAGGCGTACAATCAGGTATTGCATCATCTATAAGTCCCATTGTGTGTTCACCACCCAGAGTCAGTTTTCCTTCCATCACCATATGCTTGATCCCCTTTACAATCCCCATCTACCATCCCGCCCTCCCCCCTTACCCTCTGGTAAGGACTAAACTATTGTCAGTGTCTGTGAGTTTTTGTTTCTCCTTTGTTTGTCTTGCTCTTTTGCAGTTTTGGGTTTATATATCACATATCGGTAAAAGCATATGGTTCTCTGCTTTTTCTGTCTGATTTGTTTCGCTTAGCGTTATAGTCTCAAGAGCCATACATGTTGTCACAAACGGTCCTATTTCATCCTTTCTTACTGCCGAATAGTAGTCGTTGTGTATATATACCACGACTTCTTTAGCTAGACTTCTTTAGATGGATATTCGTCTATCGAAGGACGTTTCGGTTGTTTCCATGTCTTGGCCAGCATAAATAAAGCTGCAGTGAAGATCGGAGCACATGTGTCTTTATGGATAAATGTTATCAGATTTTTTTGGTAGACAACTAGGAGTGGGATTGCTGGGTCATACGGTAATTCTGTTTGTAATTTCTTTGAAGACCCTCCACACTGCCTTCCATAGCAGCTGCACCAATCTGCGTTCCCACCAACAGAGTATTGAGGGTTCCTTCTTCTCCACAGCGTCTCTAACACTCTCTAGCAGTCCAATTTCATTCTTTTGGACGCGGCTATCCAATTCTGCCAGCACCATTTATCCACGAGGCTGTCTTTTCCCTTTGTGAAACATTATCGGTCCATATCTATGTGGTTTTATTTCTGGGTTCTCAATTCTATTGCATTAACCTATGTGTCTGTCTTTCTGCCAATACCCTGCTGTTTTGATTATTGTAGCCCTGTAGTACAAGGTAAAGTCAGGGAGTGTGATACCTCCAGTATTGTTCCCTTCTCTTAAGATTGCTTTGGCTATTCGGGCGCTTTTGTGGTTCCAAAAAAATCTGATGACTTTTTTGTGCTACTTCTTTAAAAAAATGTCCTTGGGATTTTGATGGGGATTGCATTAAATCTGTATGTTGCTTTGGGTAATATGGCCATTTCATGAGCACGGAATGTCGCTCCATTTCTTTGCGTCTTCAATTTCTTTGAAAAAATGTCTTGTAGTTTTCAGCACAATGGTCTTTCACCTCCTTGGTTAAGTTTATTCCTAGGTATTTTATTCTTCTTGCTGCAATTGCAAAAGGAATTGTTTTTTGTGTTTCTTTTTCTGAGATTACATTGTCAGTATCTAGGAATGCAGTGGACTTTTCTACGTGGATTTTGTAGCCAGCAACTGTACTGTATTCCTTGATTGTACTGTACTGTATTCCTTGATTGTTTCCAATAGCTTTTTGATGGAGTCTTTAGGGTTTTCTACATATAGCATCATGTCATCTGCAGAGTGGTAATTTAACTTCTTCATTCCCCATTTGGACGCCTTTGATTTCTTTCTCTTGCCTGATTGCTCTGGCAAGGACTTCCAACACTACGTTGAAAAGCAGAGGTGACAGGGGACAGCCCTGTCGTTTTCCTGAACGTAGAGCCAAGGGCTTTCGTTTTTCACCATTAATTATGAGATTAGCTGAGGGCTTGTCATATATGGCCTTTATTATGCGAAGGTATTCTTCCTTCTATACCTATTTTAGTAAGTGTTTTAATCATGAATGGATGTTGATGCTTTTTCTGCATCAATTGTTAAAATCATATGCTTTTTTTTCCTTTATGTGACGGATTTTTTTTTTTTTTTGTATATGTGATGGATTTCCGGATGTTGAACCATCCTTGTGCCACGGGGATGAACCCCACTTGGTCACGATGATCTTTTTAATGCATTGTTGTATTCGATTTGCTATAAATTTGTTTAGGACTTTTGCATCTGTATTCATCAGAGATATTGGTGTGTAGTTTTCTTTATGTGTGTGTGGTCCTTCCCAGGTTTTGGTATCAGGGTAATGTTGGTTTCACAAAATGAGCTGGATTGTACTGTCTCATCTTCAATTTTTTGGAAGAGGTTGAGCAGGATTGGTATTAGATCTTCTTTGAAGGTTCGGTAGAATTCACCAGTAAAGCCCTCCGGTCCCGGACTTTTGCCTTTGGAAGGTTTTGGATGACTGATTCAATTTCGTTACTGGCGATCGTTCTGTTTAGATTTTCCAGTTCTTCGTGGTTCAGCCTTGTTTCTAAGGACTTGTCCATTTCTTCTAGGTTATTGAATTTGGTGGCATATAGACTTAGTATTCTTCGATGATCCTTTGTATTTCTGTGGTGTCCGTGATAACGTCCCCTTTTCCATTTCTGATTTTGTTAATTAGTGTCTTCTCTCTTTTTTATGTTAGTGAGTCTATCCAAGGGTTTGTCAATTTTGTTCATCTTTTCAAGGAACCAGCTCTTCGTCACGTTAATTTCTTTCTATTGTCTTTTTGTTCCCTATTTCATTTATTTCTGGTCTGGTCCTTGTTATTTCCTTTCTTCTGCTGACCTTGGGTTTCGCTTCTTCTTGTTGTAGTTCTTGAAGGTCTAACAGGAGGTTGTTTGTTTGGGATTTTTCTTGTTTCTTGGGATAGGCCTGTAATGACATACATTTCCCTCTTGAAAGTGCTTTCGCTGCATCCCAAAACTTTTGGTAGGATGTATTTTCACTGTCGTTTGTCGCTAGGTATCTTTTGATCTCTCCTTTAATTCTAAAGAACCCAGTCGTTCTTTAAAAGTATGTTGTAATTGTGTTTTTTCCTGCTTTCTTTTTGTAGTTGCTATCCCATTTCAAAGCCTTGGGATCAGAGGATGTGCTTCGTATGATTTCAGTCTTCTTAAATTTGCTGAGGCTGATTTTATGTCCCAATATATGGTCTATATCCTTGAGAATGTTCCATGCACACTAGAAAAGAATGTCTAGTCTGATGTTTCAGAATGAAGTGCTCTTTGTACGTCAATTGTGTCCATTTCATCTACTGTGTCATTTGGGGCTGCTATTTCATTATTTGTTTTCTGTTTGGATGATCTACCCATAGCTGACAGTGATGTTATTTAAGTCCCCTAGTATAATTGTGCTTTGGTCAATTTCTCCCTTTCGTTCTGTTAATAGGTGCTTGGTATATTTCGGTGCTCCCTGATTGGGGGCATGAAATGTCCATCTTTGTCTCGTATCATCTTTTTCACCCTGAAGTCTGTTTCATCTGATATCATTATGGCTACACCTGATTTTCTCTGGGTACCCTCTGCGTGGAATGCCCATTTCCCCCCTTTCATTTTGAATCTATGCTTGTCTTTGTAGCTGAGATGTGTCTCTTGGACATAGTTGGGTTTATTTTTCTGATTTAGAGTTTTGGGTTTCGCTTTTTGATCCAATCTGCTACTCTGTGCCTTTATATTGGTGAGTTCAGTCCACTTACATTTAGAATGATTATTGATATATGAGGATATCTTGTCACTCTATCTTCAGTTTTGTCGTAAGACTGTGTCTCCATTGTTTCTTTGCCTTTGAGTTGTCTATTAATTCTGTGTGATGGTATTCTATGATGTTTCCCTCTGTTTTTTTTTTTTTTATTATTACAGTCTATATTTCAGTTCTGGATTTTGTTTTTTTTTTTTTTTTGAGTGGTTACCCTTAAGTTTATGTAAAAGAAAGTTTGATATTTAGAGTATTCCATTTTCTTCAGTTCGCTTACTTTCTCCATTCCCTTATTCCGGTTCAGGCCTTTACTCTCCCCGTTTTTGTGTTGCCACAAATTGTCCCAGTTGATGGTGGTCGAATAGCCTCCTTTAGTATTTCTTGTAGTGCAGGTCGTGTATTGGAAAATCCCCTCAGCTTCTGTATGTCCTCCTTCATATCTAAAGGATATCTTTGCTGGATATATTATTCTTGGCTCCAAGTTTCTCTCTTTCAATAGTTTGAATATTTGGTTCCACTCCCTCCTGCCTTGCAGAGTTTCCGCTGAAAAATCTGGTGATAATCTAATGGGCTTTCCTTTGTAGGTTACCGTCTCCTTTACCCTGGCTGCCTCGAGGATTGTTTCTTTTTGTTGATTTTAGACAGCTTCAATACAATGTGCCTTGCAGAAGGTCTGTTGGGATTGAGGTAATTAGGTGTTGTATTTGCTTCTTGGATTCGAGGATCCAGTTCTGTCCACAAGTTTGGGGAAGTTCTCTTCGACAATTTTTGTGCATATATTCTCTGTTCCCTTCTCTCTTTCTTCTCCTTCTGGTATGCCCATTATTCTTATGGTGCTCTTTCTGACGGAGTCAGAAAGTTCTCGTTAGAGGTCTTCCGTTTCTTTTAAGTCTCAAGTCTGTTTCTTCTAACATCTGTGTAATTCCCAGGTTTCTATCTTCGATGTCACGGATTCTTTCCTCTTACTAGGTAGTAGTCAACTCTACTACCTAAGCTGGTTATTTCATTCTTAATTTCTTCTATTGAGTTCTTCATCTCTAGAAACTCTATTTGGTTCCTTTGAAAATTTCAATCTCTTTCGTTAAATGCTCATGTTGGTCGTTGATTGTGTGTCAGAGTTCCTTAAACTGCCTTCCTGTGTTGTCTTGCATCTCGTTGGGTTTTTTCAGAACTGCAATCCTGAATTCTCTCTCATTGAAGCCACATGTTTCCATATCTTTAAGTTCCCTTTCTGGGGACTTGTCACTTTCTTTCTCAGCTGTCTCGTTGCCTTGGTTATTCATGGCAATTGCTGATGTATCATTTCTCCCAGAGCTGGGTCTTCCCAGATCCTGAGCACCACTGCTTCTCTGTAATCCGACGACTACTCCTCAGTTCAGGGGCCAGCTTGAGTCTCTGGGAAGTCGGGCAAGGATTGGGTGAGTGCGGTGTGGTCCAAGGTATGGTGTTTATCTCCTTTGTCCATCCAATGTTCCAGCTGTACGTCTCAGCTGAGGTTACTGCCTCAAACGCTGGATGTTTTGCTCTCTCAGCAGGAGAGATCAGGGAAATAGACCACCTCCTGGTTTTTGTTTGTTTCTGTCTTACCTAGGAATCCCCACCCCTCCACAGCTGTGGATGTGGGCAGCCTCTCTATTCCTCTCCTTCCTTCTTCCCTCACTCGCCCAGTGTATGCTCGCCTTCCAGAAACCCTCGTATGAGTCTCTTAACCGTTCTGTGAGTGCGCAGAGTAATTTGACGTTCAATATGTGGTAAGTTCCAGAGAACTCAAGAAGACCACCTCGCTGCCACTGACGTCACTCGGTAAATTCTATTCTTAACAAGACAGTGATTTCCAAGATAGTATGAAAAGTCAGAGCAATCAAGCAAGAGAAAGAAATAAAAGGCATCCAACTTGGGAATGAAGAAGTCAAATTGTCACGTATTGCAGGTGCCAAGATGATATGTATACAGAAACCCCAAAAGATATTAAAAAGAGTAAACGAATATAGTAAAGGGGCCAGATACCAAAATCTACAAAAATCCATTGATTTCCTATATACGAACAACGAAATCGCAGAGAAAAGAATGTTTAAAAATTCCTGTTGCAACTACAACAAAAATAATAAAATGCTTAGAAGTAAACTTGCCAACCATGTGAAAGACCTAAGGTCTTCTTGCTGAAGACGAAAAGGTACACTGCACGGAAAACCTTAAGGTGTTTTCAAAAGAATTGAATACCCAAAGAAATAGAATGGCACTCCTTGTTCATGGCTGGAAAGAATCAACATAATTAAAATGGTCATCACTGGCCAGCATGAGAACGCCCGACTTCCGATTTGAAACTCGCCTCTGTTGGCCTGGGTCCACCCCAGGACCATTACCAAACCCAGCCTGGGTCAGCCTAGGCACCCGCAGAGGTCAGTCAGAGGACCGCCCAGGTCACCGCAAGCATACCCTGGGGCTGTTCCCACGGTGAGACAGGGTCAGCCCCAGAAACCCCCATTGTCAGTCACAGAAACTGCCCTGGATCGTCAAGGATCAGCGCAGCGCAAGTCACAAGATTCCCCCCCCCGAGTTCAGCCCGTGAAAGTCGAAGTTTGGTCCTGGGACACGGTGCGATGTCTCTCTTTACCCCGTATGGGTGGTCCTGGAACGCATCGAGTTCGGATTGGATACCCGCACGGATTGGTCTTGTTCCCTGCAGGTGCCAGTCTGGGCAAGCTTGGGTTGTCCCAGGAACCCCAGAGACTAGTCACAGAACCCTCCCATGTAGATAGATGCTGCTGGGACGAGACTGTCTTGGCCTAGGCACCTCTTAATCCAGAAGGAGCATGGGCTTGTCCCAGGCACACCCTTTTTCGAAAGAGGCTGCCCCTAGGGCTGGTGCTGAGACACATCCTGGTCAGCCCAATCAATCCCCATGGCCGAACACATCGCAGAGCAAGTCCTGGACTTTCCCGCCTCGGTCCTGGCACCTGCTGTGTCCAGGGCCAGGACCTGTCTCGGTGGTCCTAGGAACTAGTTCCAGGACCCACCCAGTAGGTCTGTGCACACCCTGGTGACAGAGACAGGACCTGAATGGGTCGGAAACGGAGACAGCCCAGTTCTGGTCCTGGGACCCACCCGGTTCCGGCCTAGGCACACCATGGGGCACGGAAGGGTGGTCCCAGGCACCACCTGGGTCCAGACACTGGCTATCCGGAGGTCTGTCCTTGGATGTGAACGGGAGGTCTGGTTCACCTGGGACAACCACGAATTGGCCAGGGCATCCCTGAGGCGGCTGGTTCTGGGACAAGCGTTGGAGGCACATGACACCACCATGGACTGTCCCGGGATCCAGCAAGTTGGCTCCGGTCAACCCCTCATGGACAATCCCGTGACCCGCCCTTGAGGCCCCGGGCATTCCCAGGGAGAGTCCATGGCCAACCAGGATTGCGCTGGGCGTATTCCAGTGGCGGTATTGGGAAGTGTCAGTGTGACCCCTGGTCCCGACAGGTTCATTCACTGGACCGCCACTACGTCAGTTCCAGGACGCTGTTGTGTGAACGGGGACACCATCTCTAAGACTGTCCTGGACACAGCCAGGTGGCCCTGGTCACCTTTTGGGGACAGTCCACGGACTCACCCCGATAGCCTTGAGCATCCCTGCGTGATGGTCTCAGTACCCACTCATTGGCCCTCAACCCACCTTGGGGACAATCTCAGGACCCACTAGGGTAGATTCAGGCCTCCCTAGGGACAGTCACAAGACCAGCCCAGTGTACCCTGGGCACCCGGTTTGGAATGTCTCAACATAATGTTGGTACACAGGTGACACCAGCATCCCCCAGGCAGAGTCCTGGGAACAGGTTGGGTGGCTCCTGGTAACCCCCGAGGAAGGTATTGAAACCCACTTGGGTGCCCAAGTGCACCTCACATGGGGCAGGTATGGGAACCTCCTGGGTTTCCCGTAGAGACCACAGGAGATGGTGCTGGCAACCACCTAATTGCCCCTGGCACGTCCTGGTGACATTCCCAAGACGCGTTTGTAGCCTCAGGCATCTCCTGGAGACAGCACAGATACCTGTACTAGACCTTTCTGGCTCTCCCCGGGCACCTCCCAGGGATGGTCCCGTGTCTAGTCCCTGTGGCCTCTGTATCCACCAGGTAGTGTCCAAGGACCTGCCTGCGTGGCCCTGGGCCCACCCCGAGGACGGTCCCAGGACCTCAATTCCCTCTGGGAAACGGTCCTGGAATCCACACTGACGGACATGTGCATCATGTGCAGCCTTGATGGGATGGTCCTGGCCTGCGCCAGTGGCACCGGTGACGATTCTGGAACACACCCTGACGGCCCGGAGAATATCTCGGGGATGGTCCTCAGATAGGACCACGCTAGGATAGGTATGTCTAGACAAGGGGCTCAGAATGCACTGCATAGAAAGGAACAGTTGGAGAAGGGGTAGGGAGAATGGGGTGTTGGCATTTATCAGCTTCAGAACCCTTCTAGACAGATAATAGAATTTTCTATTGTAGCTTATTGTAGGGAAAGAAGTTTATCTGTGCTGCTCCTAGAAACTTGTCCTTTTCTTTCCTCTTTTTAATTTAAGTTTACTGGGGTGACAAATGGTAGTAAACTTACATAGATTTCAGGCGTACAATCAGGTATTGCATCATCTATAAATCCCATTGTGTGTTCACCACCCAGAGTCAGTTTTCCTTCCATCACCATATGCTTGATCCCCTTTACAATCCCCATCTACCATCCCGCCCTCCCCCCTTACCCTCTGGTAAGGACTAAACTATTGTCAGTGTCTGTGAGTTTTTGTTTCTCCTTTGTTTGTCTTGCTCTTTTGCAGTTTTGGGTTTATATATCACATATCGGTAAAAGCATATGGTTCTCTGCTTTTTCTGTCTGATTTGTTTCGCTTAGCGTTATAGTCTCAAGAGCCATACATGTTGTCACAAACGGTCCTATTTCATCCTTTCTTACTGCCGAATAGTAGTCGTTGTGTATATATACCACGACTTCTTTAGCTAGACTTCTTTAGATGGATATTCGTCTATCGAAGGACGTTTCGGTTGTTTCCATGTCTTGGCCAGCATAAATAAAGCTGCAGTGAAGATCGGAGCACATGTGTCTTTATGGATAAATGTTATCAGATTTTTTTGGTAGACAACTAGGAGTGGGATTGCTGGGTCATACGGTAATTCTGTTTGTAATTTCTTTGAAGACCCTACACACTGCCTTCCATAGCAGCTGCACCAATCTGCGTTCCCACCAACAGAGTATTGAGGGTTCCTTCTTCTCCACAGCGTCTCTAACACTCTCTAGCAGTCCAATTTCATTCTTTTGGACGCGGCTATCCAATTCTGCCAGCACCATTTATCCAAGAGGCTGTCTTTTCCCTTTGTGAAACATTATCGGTCCATATCTATGTGGTTTTATTTCTGGGTTCTCAATTCTATTGCATTAACCTATGTGTCTGTCTTTCTGCCAATACCCTGCTGTTTTGATTATTGTAGCCCTGTAGTACAAGGTAAAGTCAGGGAGTGTGATACCTCCAGTATTGTTCCCTTCTCTTAAGATTGCTTTGGCTATTCGGGCGCTTTTGTGGTTCCAAAAAAATCTGATGACTTTTTTGTGCTACTTCTTTAAAAAAATGTCCTTGGGATTTTGATGGGGATTGCATTAAATCTGTATGTTGCTTTGGGTAATATGGCCATTTCATGAGCACGGAATGTCGCTCCATTTCTTTGCGTCTTCAATTTCTTTGAAAAAATGTCTTGTAGTTTTCAGCACATGGGTCTTTCACCTCCTTGGTTAAGTTTATTCCTAGGTATTTTATTCTTCTTGCTGCAATTGCAAAAGGAATTGTTTTTTGTGTTTCTTTTTCTGAGATTACATTGTCAGTATCTAGGAATGCAGTGGACTTTTCTACGTGGATTTTGTAGCCAGCAACTGTACTGTATTCCTTGATTGTTTCCAATAGCTTTTTCATGGAGTCTTTAGGGTTTTCTACATATAGCATCATGTCATCTGCAGAGTGGTAATTTAACTTCTTCATTCCCCATTTGGACGCCTTTGATTTCTTTCTCTTGCCTGATTGCTCTGGCAAGGACTTCCAACACTACGTTGAAAAGCAGAGGTGACAGGGGACAGCCCTGTCGTTTTCCTGAACGTAGAGCCAAGGGCTTTCGTTTTTCACCATTAATTATGAGATTAGCTGAGGGCTTGTCATATATGGCCTTTATTATGCGAAGGTATTCTTCCTTCTATACCTATTTTAGTAAGTGTTTTAATCATGAATGGATGTTGATGCTTTTTCTGCATCAATTGTTAAAATCATATGCTTTTTTTTCCTTTATGTGACGGATTTTTTTTTTTTTTGTATATGTGATGGATTTCCGGATGTTGAACCATCCTTGTGCCACGGGGATGAACCCCACTTGGTCACGATGATCTTTTTAATGCATTGTTGTATTCGATTTGCTATAAATTTGTTTAGGACTTTTGCATCTGTATTCATCAGAGATATTGGTGTGTAGTTTTCTTTATGTGTGTGTGGTCCTTCCCAGGTTTTGGTATCAGGGTAATGTTGGTTTCACAAAATGAGCTGGATTGTACTGTCTCATCTTCAATTTTTTGGAAGAGGTTGAGCAGGATTGGTATTAGATCTTCTTTGAAGGTTCGGTAGAATTCACCAGTAAAGCCCTCCGGTCCCGGACTTTTGCCTTTGGAAGGTTTTGGATGACTGATTCAATTTCGTTACTGGCGATGGTTCTGTTTAGATTTTCCAGTTCTTCGTGGTTCAGCCTTGTTTCTAAGGACTTGTCCATTTCTTCTAGGTTATTGAATTTGGTGGCATATAGACTTAGTATTCTTCGATGATCCTTTGTATTTCTGTGGTGTCCGTGATAACGTCCCCTTTTCCATTTCTGATTTTGTTAATTAGTGTCTTCTCTCTTTTTTATGTTAGTGAGTCTATCCAAGGGTTTGTCAATTTTGTTCATCTTTTCAAGGAACCAGCTCTTCGTCACGTTAATTTCTTTCTATTGTCTTTTTGTTCCCTATTTCATTTATTTCTGGTCTGGTCCTTGTTATTTCCTTTCTTCTGCTGACCTTGGGTTTCGCTTCTTCTTGTTGTAGTTCTTGAAGGTCTAACAGGAGGTTGTTTGTTTGGGATTTTTCTTGTTTCTTGGGATAGGCCTGTAATGACATACATTTCCCTCTTGAAAGTGCTTTCGCTGCATCCCAAAACTTTTGGTAGGATGTATTTTCACTGTCGTTTGTCGCTAGGTATCTTTTGATCTCTCCTTTAATTCTAAAGAACCCAGTCGTTCTTTAAAAGTATGTTGTAATTGTGTTTTTTCCTGCTTTCTTTTTGTAGTTGCTATCCCATTTCAAAGCCTTGGGATCAGAGGATGTGCTTCGTATGATTTCAGTCTTCTTAAATTTGCTGAGGCTGATTTTATGTCCCAATATATGGTCTATATCCTTGAGAATGTTCCATGCACACTAGAAAAGAATGTCTAGTCTGATGTTTCAGAATGAAGTGCTCTTTGTACGTCAATTGTGTCCATTTCATCTACTGTGTCATTTGGGGCTGCTATTTCATTATTTGTTTTCTGTTTGGATGATCTACCCATAGCTGACAGTGATGTTATTTAAGTCCCCTAGTATAATTGTGCTTTGGTCAATTTCTCCCTTTCGTTCTGTTAATAGGTGCTTGGTATATTTCGGTGCTCCCTGATTGGGGGCATGAAATGTCCATCTTTGTCTCGTATCATCTTTTTCACCCTGAAGTCTGTTTCATCTGATATCATTATGGCTACACCTGATTTTCTCTGGGTACCCTCTGCGTGGAATGCCCATTTCCCCCCTTTCATTTTGAATCTATGCTTGTCTTTGTAGCTGAGATGTGTCTCTTGGACATAGTTGGGTTTATTTTTCTGATTTAGAGTTTTGGGTTTCGCTTTTTGATCCAATCTGCTACTCTGTGCCTTTATATTGGTGAGTTCAGTCCACTTACATTTAGAATGATTATTGATATATGAGGATATCTTGTCACTCTATCTTCAGTTTTGTCGTAAGACTGTGTCTCCATTGTTTCTTTGCCTTTGAGTTGTCTATTAATTCTGTGTGATGGTATTCTATGATGTTTCCCTCTGTTTTTTTTTTTTTATTATTACAGTCTATATTTCAGTTCTGGATTTTGTTTTTTTTTTTTTTTTTGAGTGGTTACCCTTAAGTTTATGTAAAAGAAAGTTTGATATTTAGAGTATTCCATTTTCTTCAGTTCGCTTACTCTCTCCATTCCCTTATTCCGGTTCAGGCCTTTACTCTCCCCGTTTTTGTGTTGCCACAAATTGTCCCAGTTGATGGTGGTCGAATAGCCTCCTTTAGTATTTCTTGTAGTGCAGGTCGTGTATTGGAAAATCCCCTCAGCTTCTGTATGTCCTCCTTCATATCTAAAGGATATCTTTGCTGGATATATTATTCTTGGCTCCAAGTTTCTCTCTTTCAATAGTTTGAATATTTGGTTCCACTCCCTCCTGCCTTGCAGAGTTTCCGCTGAAAAATCTGGTGATAATCTAATGGGCTTTCCTTTGTAGGTTACCGTCTCCTTTACCCTGGCTGCCTCGAGGATTGTTTCTTTTTGTTGATTTTAGACAGCTTCAATACAATGTGCCTTGCAGAAGGTCTGTTGGGATTGAGGTAATTAGGTGTTGTATTTGCTTCTTGGATTCGAGGATCCAGTTCTGTCCACAAGTTTGGGGAAGTTCTCTTCGACAATTTTTGTGCATATATTCTCTGTTCCCTTCTCTCTTTCTTCTCCTTCTGGTATGCCCATTATTCTTATGGTGCTCTTTCTGACGGAGTCAGAAAGTTCTCGTTAGAGGTCTTCCGTTTCTTTTAAGTCTCAAGTCTGTTTCTTCTAACATCTGTGTAATTCCCAGGTTTCTATCTTCGATGTCACGGATTCTTTCCTCTTACTAGGTAGTAGTCAACTCTACTACCTAAGCTGGTTATTTCATTCTTAATTTCTTCTATTGAGTTCTTCATCTCTAGAAACTCTATTTGGTTCCTTTGAAAATTTCAATCTCTTTCGTTAAATGCTCATGTTGGTCGTTGATTGTGTGTCAGAGTTCCTTAAACTGCCTTCCTGTGTTGTCTTGCATCTCGTTGGGTTTTTTCAGAACTGCAATCCTGAATTCTCTCTCATTGAAGCCACATGTTTCCATATCTTTAAGTTCCCTTTCTGGGGACTTGTCACTTTCTTTCTCAGCTGTCTCGTTGCCTTGGTTATTCATGGCAATTGCTGATGTATCATTTCTCCCAGAGCTGGGTCTTCCCAGATCCTGAGCACCACTGCTTCTCTGTAATCCGACGACTACTCCTCAGTTCAGGGGCCAGCTTGAGTCTCTGGGAAGTCGGGCAAGGATTGGGTGAGTGCGGTGTGGTCCAAGGTATGGTGTTTATCTCCTTTGTCCATCCAATGTTCCAGCTGTACGTCTCAGCTGAGGTTACTGCCTCAAACGCTGGATGTTTTGCTCTCTCAGCAGGAGAGATCAGGGAAATAGACCACCTCCTGGTTTTTGTTTGTTTCTGTCTTACCTAGGAATCCCCACCCCTCCACAGCTGTGGATGTGGGCAGCCTCTCTATTCCTCTCCTTCCTTCTTCCCTCACTCGCCCAGTGTATGCTCGCCTTCCAGAAACCCTCGTATGAGTCTCTTAACCGTTCTGTGAGTGCGCAGAGTAATTTGACGTTCAATATGTGGTAAGTTCCAGAGAACTCAAGAAGACCACCTCGCTGCCACTGACGTCACTCGGTAAATTCTATTCTTAACAAGACAGTGATTTCCAAGATAGTATGAAAAGTCAGAGCAATCAAGCAAGAGAAAGAAATAAAAGGCATCCAACTTGGGAATGAAGAAGTCAAATTGTCACGTATTGCAGGTGCCAAGATGATATGTATACAGAAACCCCAAAAGATATTAAAAAGAGTAAACGAATATAGTAAAGGGGCCAGATACCAAAATCTACAAAAATCCATTGATTTCCTATATACGAACAACGAAATCGCAGAGAAAAGAATGTTTAAAAATTCCTGTTGCAACTACAACAAAAATAATAAAATGCTTAGAAGTAAACTTGCCAACCATGTGAAAGACCTAAGGTCTTCTTGCTGAAGACGAAAAGGTACACTGCACGGAAAACCTTAAGGTGTTTTCAAAAGAATTGAATACCCAAAGAAATAGAATGGCACTCCTTGTTCATGGCTGGAAAGAATCAACATAATTAAAATGGTCATCACTGGCCAGCATGAGAACGCCCGACTTCCGATTTGAAACTCGCCTCTGTTGGCCTGGGTCCACCCCAGGACCATTACCAAACCCAGCCTGGGTCAGCCTAGGCACCCGCAGAGGTCAGTCAGAGGACCGCCCAGGTCACCGCAAGCATACCCTGGGGCTGTTCCCACGGTGAGACAGGGTCAGCCCCAGAAACCCCCATTGTCAGTCACAGAAACTGCCCTGGATCGTCAAGGATCAGCGCAGCGCAAGTCACAAGATTCCCCCCCCCCGAGTTCAGCCCGTGAAAGTCGAAGTTTGGTCCTGGGACACGGTGCGATGTCTCTCTTTACCCCGTATGGGTGGTCCTGGAACGCATCGAGTTCGGATTGGATACCCGCACGGATTGGTCTTGTTCCCTGCAGGTGCCAGTCTGGGCAAGCTTGGGTTGTCCCAGGAACCCCAGAGACTAGTCACAGAACCCTCCCATGTAGATAGATGCTGCTGGGACGAGACTGTCTTGGCCTAGGCACCTCTTAATCCAGAAGGAGCATGGGCTTGTCCCAGGCACACCCTTTTTCGAAAGAGGCTGCCCCTAGGGCTGGTGCTGAGACACATCCTGGTCAGCCCAATCAATCCCCATGGCCGAACACATCGCAGAGCAAGTCCTGGACTTTCCCGCCTCGGTCCTGGCACCTGCTGTGTCCAGGGCCAGGACCTGTCTCGGTGGTCCTAGGAACTAGTTCCAGGACCCACCCAGTAGGTCTGTGCACACCCTGGTGACAGAGACAGGACCTGAATGGGTCGGAAACGGAGACAGCCCAGTTCTGGTCCTGGGACCCACCCGGTTCCGGCCTAGGCACACCATGGGGCACGGAAGGGTGGTCCCAGGCACCACCTGGGTCCAGACACTGGCTATCCGGAGGTCTGTCCTTGGATGTGAACGGGAGGTCTGGTTCACCTGGGACAACCACGAATTGGCCAGGGCATCCCTGAGGCGGCTGGTTCTGGGACAAGCGTTGGAGGCACATGACACCACCATGGACTGTCCCGGGATCCAGCAAGTTGGCTCCGGTCAACCCCTCATGGACAATCCCGTGACCCGCCCTTGAGGCCCCGGGCATTCCCAGGGAGAGTCCATGGCCAACCAGGATTGCGCTGGGCGTATTCCAGTGGCGGTATTGGGAAGTGTCAGTGTGACCCCTGGTCCCGACAGGTTCATTCACTGGACCGCCACTACGTCAGTTCCAGGACGCTGTTGTGTGAACGGGGACACCATCTCTAAGACTGTCCTGGACACAGCCAGGTGGCCCTGGTCACCTTTTGGGGACAGTCCACGGACTCACCCCGATAGCCTTGAGCATCCCTGCGTGATGGTCTCAGTACCCACTCATTGGCCCTCAACCCACCTTGGGGACAATCTCAGGACCCACTAGGGTAGATTCAGGCCTCCCTAGGGACAGTCACAAGACCAGCCCAGTGTACCCTGGGCACCCGGTTTGGAATGTCTCGACATAATGTTGGTACACAGGTGACACCAGCATCCCCCAGGCAGAGTCCTGGGAACAGGTTGGGTGGCTCCTGGTAACCCCCGAGGAAGGTATTGAAACCCACTTGGGTGCCCAAGTGCACCTCACATGGGGCAGGTATGGGAACCTCCTGGGTTTCCCGTAGAGACCACAGGAGATGGTGCTGGCAACCACCTAATTGCCCCTGGCACGTCCTGGTGACATTCCCAAGACGCGTTTGTAGCCTCAGGCATCTCCTGGAGACAGCACAGATACCTGTACTAGACCTTTCTGGCTCTCCCCGGGCACCTCCCAGGGATGGTCCCGTGTCTAGTCCCTGTGGCCTCTGTATCCACCAGGTAGTGTCCAAGGACCTGCCTGCGTGGCCCTGGGCCCACCCCGAGGACGGTCCCAGGACCTCAATTCCCTCTGGGAAACGGTCCTGGAATCCACACTGACGGACATGTGCATCATGTGCAGCCTTGATGGGATGGTCCTGGCCTGCGCCAGTGGCACCGGTGACGATTCTGGAACACACCCTGACGGCCCGGAGAATATCTCGGGGATGGTCCTCAGATAGGACCACGCTAGGATAGGTATGTCTAGACAAGGGGCTCAGAATGCACTGCATAGAAAGGAACAGTTGGAGAAGGGGTAGGGAGAATGGGGTGTTGGCATTTATCAGCTTCAGAACCCTTCTAGACAGATAATAGAATTTTCTATTGTAGCTTATTGTAGGGAAAGAAGTTTATCTGTGCTGCTCCTAGAAACTTGTCCTTTTCTTTCCTCTTTTTAATTTAAGTTTACTGGGGTGACAAATGGTAGTAAACTTACATAGATTTCAGGCGTACAATCAGGTATTGCATCATCTATAAATCCCATTGTGTGTTCACCACCCAGAGTCAGTTTTCCTTCCATCACCATATGCTTGATCCCCTTTACAATCCCCATCTACCATCCCGCCCTCCCCCCTTACCCTCTGGTAAGGACTAAACTATTGTCAGTGTCTGTGAGTTTTTGTTTCTCCTTTGTTTGTCTTGCTCTTTTGCAGTTTTGGGTTTATATATCACATATCGGTAAAAGCATATGGTTCTCTGCTTTTTCTGTCTGATTTGTTTCGCTTAGCGTTATAGTCTCAAGAGCCATACATGTTGTCACAAACGGTCCTATTTCATCCTTTCTTACTGCCGAATAGTAGTCGTTGTGTATATATACCACGACTTCTTTAGCTAGACTTCTTTAGATGGATATTCGTCTATCGAAGGACGTTTCGGTTGTTTCCATGTCTTGGCCAGCATAAATAAAGCTGCAGTGAAGATCGGAGCACATGTGTCTTTATGGATAAATGTTATCAGATTTTTTTGGTAGACAACTAGGAGTGGGATTGCTGGGTCATACGGTAATTCTGTTTGTAATTTCTTTGAAGACCCTACACACTGCCTTCCATAGCAGCTGCACCAATCTGCGTTCCCACCAACAGAGTATTGAGGGTTCCTTCTTCTCCACAGCGTCTCTAACACTCTCTAGCAGTCCAATTTCATTCTTTTGGACGCGGCTATCCAATTCTGCCAGCACCATTTATCCAAGAGGCTGTCTTTTCCCTTTGTGAAACATTATCGGTCCATATCTATGTGGTTTTATTTCTGGGTTCTCAATTCTATTGCATTAACCTATGTGTCTGTCTTTCTGCCAATACCCTGCTGTTTTGATTATTGTAGCCCTGTAGTACAAGGTAAAGTCAGGGAGTGTGATACCTCCAGTATTGTTCCCTTCTCTTAAGATTGCTTTGGCTATTCGGGCGCTTTTGTGGTTCCAAAAAAATCTGATGACTTTTTTGTGCTACTTCTTTAAAAAAATGTCCTTGGGATTTTGATGGGGATTGCATTAAATCTGTATGTTGCTTTGGGTAATATGGCCATTTCATGAGCACGGAATGTCGCTCCATTTCTTTGCGTCTTCAATTTCTTTGAAAAAATGTCTTGTAGTTTTCAGCACATGGGTCTTTCACCTCCTTGGTTAAGTTTATTCCTAGGTATTTTATTCTTCTTGCTGCAATTGCAAAAGGAATTGTTTTTTGTGTTTCTTTTTCTGAGATTACATTGTCAGTATCTAGGAATGCAGTGGACTTTTCTACGTGGATTTTGTAGCCAGCAACTGTACTGTATTCCTTGATTGTTTCCAATAGCTTTTTCATGGAGTCTTTAGGGTTTTCTACATATAGCATCATGTCATCTGCAGAGTGGTAATTTAACTTCTTCATTCCCCATTTGGACGCCTTTGATTTCTTTCTCTTGCCTGATTGCTCTGGCAAGGACTTCCAACACTACGTTGAAAAGCAGAGGTGACAGGGGACAGCCCTGTCGTTTTCCTGAACGTAGAGCCAAGGGCTTTCGTTTTTCACCATTAATTATGAGATTAGCTGAGGGCTTGTCATATATGGCCTTTATTATGCGAAGGTATTCTTCCTTCTATACCTATTTTAGTAAGTGTTTTAATCATGAATGGATGTTGATGCTTTTTCTGCATCAATTGTTAAAATCATATGCTTTTTTTTCCTTTATGTGACGGATTTTTTTTTTTTTTGTATATGTGATGGATTTCCGGATGTTGAACCATCCTTGTGCCACGGGGATGAACCCCACTTGGTCACGATGATCTTTTTAATGCATTGTTGTATTCGATTTGCTATAAATTTGTTTAGGACTTTTGCATCTGTATTCATCAGAGATATTGGTGTGTAGTTTTCTTTATGTGTGTGTGGTCCTTCCCAGGTTTTGGTATCAGGGTAATGTTGGTTTCACAAAATGAGCTGGATTGTACTGTCTCATCTTCAATTTTTTGGAAGAGGTTGAGCAGGATTGGTATTAGATCTTCTTTGAAGGTTCGGTAGAATTCACCAGTAAAGCCCTCCGGTCCCGGACTTTTGCCTTTGGAAGGTTTTGGATGACTGATTCAATTTCGTTACTGGCGATGGTTCTGTTTAGATTTTCCAGTTCTTCGTGGTTCAGCCTTGTTTCTAAGGACTTGTCCATTTCTTCTAGGTTATTGAATTTGGTGGCATATAGACTTAGTATTCTTCGATGATCCTTTGTATTTCTGTGGTGTCCGTGATAACGTCCCCTTTTCCATTTCTGATTTTGTTAATTAGTGTCTTCTCTCTTTTTTATGTTAGTGAGTCTATCCAAGGGTTTGTCAATTTTGTTCATCTTTTCAAGGAACCAGCTCTTCGTCACGTTAATTTCTTTCTATTGTCTTTTTGTTCCCTATTTCATTTATTTCTGGTCTGGTCCTTGTTATTTCCTTTCTTCTGCTGACCTTGGGTTTCGCTTCTTCTTGTTGTAGTTCTTGAAGGTCTAACAGGAGGTTGTTTGTTTGGGATTTTTCTTGTTTCTTGGGATAGGCCTGTAATGACATACATTTCCCTCTTGAAAGTGCTTTCGCTGCATCCCAAAACTTTTGGTAGGATGTATTTTCACTGTCGTTTGTCGCTAGGTATCTTTTGATCTCTCCTTTAATTCTAAAGAACCCAGTCGTTCTTTAAAAGTATGTTGTAATTGTGTTTTTTCCTGCTTTCTTTTTGTAGTTGCTATCCCATTTCAAAGCCTTGGGATCAGAGGATGTGCTTCGTATGATTTCAGTCTTCTTAAATTTGCTGAGGCTGATTTTATGTCCCAATATATGGTCTATATCCTTGAGAATGTTCCATGCACACTAGAAAAGAATGTCTAGTCTGATGTTTCAGAATGAAGTGCTCTTTGTACGTCAATTGTGTCCATTTCATCTACTGTGTCATTTGGGGCTGCTATTTCATTATTTGTTTTCTGTTTGGATGATCTACCCATAGCTGACAGTGATGTTATTTAAGTCCCCTAGTATAATTGTGCTTTGGTCAATTTCTCCCTTTCGTTCTGTTAATAGGTGCTTGGTATATTTCGGTGCTCCCTGATTGGGGGCATGAAATGTCCATCTTTGTCTCGTATCATCTTTTTCACCCTGAAGTCTGTTTCATCTGATATCATTATGGCTACACCTGATTTTCTCTGGGTACCCTCTGCGTGGAATGCCCATTTCCCCCCTTTCATTTTGAATCTATGCTTGTCTTTGTAGCTGAGATGTGTCTCTTGGACATAGTTGGGTTTATTTTTCTGATTTAGAGTTTTGGGTTTCGCTTTTTGATCCAATCTGCTACTCTGTGCCTTTATATTGGTGAGTTCAGTCCACTTACATTTAGAATGATTATTGATATATGAGGATATCTTGTCACTCTATCTTCAGTTTTGTCGTAAGACTGTGTCTCCATTGTTTCTTTGCCTTTGAGTTGTCTATTAATTCTGTGTGATGGTATTCTATGATGTTTCCCTCTGTTTTTTTTTTTTTATTATTACAGTCTATATTTCAGTTCTGGATTTTGTTTTTTTTTTTTTTTTTGAGTGGTTACCCTTAAGTTTATGTAAAAGAAAGTTTGATATTTAGAGTATTCCATTTTCTTCAGTTCGCTTACTCTCTCCATTCCCTTATTCCGGTTCAGGCCTTTACTCTCCCCGTTTTTGTGTTGCCACAAATTGTCCCAGTTGATGGTGGTCGAATAGCCTCCTTTAGTATTTCTTGTAGTGCAGGTCGTGTATTGGAAAATCCCCTCAGCTTCTGTATGTCCTCCTTCATATCTAAAGGATATCTTTGCTGGATATATTATTCTTGGCTCCAAGTTTCTCTCTTTCAATAGTTTGAATATTTGGTTCCACTCCCTCCTGCCTTGCAGAGTTTCCGCTGAAAAATCTGGTGATAATCTAATGGGCTTTCCTTTGTAGGTTACCGTCTCCTTTACCCTGGCTGCCTCGAGGATTGTTTCTTTTTGTTGATTTTAGACAGCTTCAATACAATGTGCCTTGCAGAAGGTCTGTTGGGATTGAGGTAATTAGGTGTTGTATTTGCTTCTTGGATTCGAGGATCCAGTTCTGTCCACAAGTTTGGGGAAGTTCTCTTCGACAATTTTTGTGCATATATTCTCTGTTCCCTTCTCTCTTTCTTCTCCTTCTGGTATGCCCATTATTCTTATGGTGCTCTTTCTGACGGAGTCAGAAAGTTCTCGTTAGAGGTCTTCCGTTTCTTTTAAGTCTCAAGTCTGTTTCTTCTAACATCTGTGTAATTCCCAGGTTTCTATCTTCGATGTCACGGATTCTTTCCTCTTACTAGGTAGTAGTCAACTCTACTACCTAAGCTGGTTATTTCATTCTTAATTTCTTCTATTGAGTTCTTCATCTCTAGAAACTCTATTTGGTTCCTTTGAAAATTTCAATCTCTTTCGTTAAATGCTCATGTTGGTCGTTGATTGTGTGTCAGAGTTCCTTAAACTGCCTTCCTGTGTTGTCTTGCATCTCGTTGGGTTTTTTCAGAACTGCAATCCTGAATTCTCTCTCATTGAAGCCACATGTTTCCATATCTTTAAGTTCCCTTTCTGGGGACTTGTCACTTTCTTTCTCAGCTGTCTCGTTGCCTTGGTTATTCATGGCAATTGCTGATGTATCATTTCTCCCAGAGCTGGGTCTTCCCAGATCCTGAGCACCACTGCTTCTCTGTAATCCGACGACTACTCCTCAGTTCAGGGGCCAGCTTGAGTCTCTGGGAAGTCGGGCAAGGATTGGGTGAGTGCGGTGTGGTCCAAGGTATGGTGTTTATCTCCTTTGTCCATCCAATGTTCCAGCTGTACGTCTCAGCTGAGGTTACTGCCTCAAACGCTGGATGTTTTGCTCTCTCAGCAGGAGAGATCAGGGAAATAGACCACCTCCTGGTTTTTGTTTGTTTCTGTCTTACCTAGGAATCCCCACCCCTCCACAGCTGTGGATGTGGGCAGCCTCTCTATTCCTCTCCTTCCTTCTTCCCTCACTCGCCCAGTGTATGCTCGCCTTCCAGAAACCCTCGTATGAGTCTCTTAACCGTTCTGTGAGTGCGCAGAGTAATTTGACGTTCAATATGTGGTAAGTTCCAGAGAACTCAAGAAGACCACCTCGCTGCCACTGACGTCACTCGGTAAATTCTATTCTTAACAAGACAGTGATTTCCAAGATAGTATGAAAAGTCAGAGCAATCAAGCAAGAGAAAGAAATAAAAGGCATCCAACTTGGGAATGAAGAAGTCAAATTGTCACGTATTGCAGGTGCCAAGATGATATGTATACAGAAACCCCAAAAGATATTAAAAAGAGTAAACGAATATAGTAAAGGGGCCAGATACCAAAATCTACAAAAATCCATTGATTTCCTATATACGAACAACGAAATCGCAGAGAAAAGAATGTTTAAAAATTCCTGTTGCAACTACAACAAAAATAATAAAATGCTTAGAAGTAAACTTGCCAACCATGTGAAAGACCTAAGGTCTTCTTGCTGAAGACGAAAAGGTACACTGCACGGAAAACCTTAAGGTGTTTTCAAAAGAATTGAATACCCAAAGAAATAGAATGGCACTCCTTGTTCATGGCTGGAAAGAATCAACATAATTAAAATGGTCATCACTGGCCAGCATGAGAACGCCCGACTTCCGATTTGAAACTCGCCTCTATTGGCCTGGGTCCACCCCAGGACCATTACCAAACCCAGCCTGGGTCAGCCTAGGCACCCGCAGAGGTCAGTCAGAGGACCGCCCAGGTCACCGCAAGCATACCCTGGGGCTGTTCCCACGGTGAGACAGGGTCAGCCCCAGAAACCCCCATTGTCAGTCACAGAAACTGCCCTGGATCGTCAAGGATCAGCGCAGCGCAAGTCACAAGATTCCCCCCCCCCCGAGTTCAGCCCGTGAAAGTCGAAGTTTGGTCCTGGGACACGGTGCGATGTCTCTCTTTACCCCGTATGGGTGGTCCTGGAACGCATCGAGTTCGGATTGGATACCCGCACGGATTGGTCTTGTTCCCTGCAGGTGCCAGTCTGGGCAAGCTTGGGTTGTCCCAGGAACCCCAGAGACTAGTCACAGAACCCTCCCATGTAGATCGATGCTGCTGGGACGAGACTGTCTTGGCCTAGGCACCTCTTAATCCAGAAGGAGCATGGGCTTGTCCCAGGCACACCCTTTTTCGAAAGAGGCTGCCCCTAGGGCTGGTGCTGAGACACATCCTGGTCAGCCCAATCAATCCCCATGGCCGAACACATCGCAGAGCAAGTCCTGGACTTTCCCGCCTCGGTCCTGGCACCTGCTGTGTCCAGGGCCAGGACCTGTCTCGGTGGTCCTAGGAACTAGTTCCAGGACCCACCCAGTAGGTCTGTGCACACCCTGGTGACAGAGACAGGACCTGAATGGGTCGGAAACGGAGACAGCCCAGTTCTGGTCCTGGGACCCACCCGGTTCCGGCCTAGGCACACCATGGGGCACGGAAGGGTGGTCCCAGGCACCACCTGGGTCCAGACACTGGCTATCCGGAGGTCTGTCCTTGGATGTGAACGGGAGGTCTGGTTCACCTGGGACAACCACGAATTGGCCAGGGCATCCCTGAGGCGGCTGGTTCTGGGACAAGCGTTGGAGGCACATGACACCACCATGGACTGTCCCGGGATCCAGCAAGTTGGCTCCGGTCAACCCCTCATGGACAATCCCGTGACCCGCCCTTGAGGCCCCGGGCATTCCCAGGGAGAGTCCATGGCCAACCAGGATTGCGCTGGGCGTATTCCAGTGGCGGTATTGGGAAGTGTCAGTGTGACCCCTGGTCCCGACAGGTTCATTCACTGGACCGCCACTACGTCAGTTCCAGGACGCTGTTGTGTGAACGGGGACACCATCTCTAAGACTGTCCTGGACACAGCCAGGTGGCCCTGGTCACCTTTTGGGGACAGTCCACGGACTCACCCCGATAGCCTTGAGCATCCCTGCGTGATGGTCTCAGTACCCACTCATTGGCCCTCAACCCACCTTGGGGACAATCTCAGGACCCACTAGGGTAGATTCAGGCCTCCCTAGGGACAGTCACAAGACCAGCCCAGTGTACCCTGGGCACCCGGTTTGGAATGTCTCGACATAATGTTGGTACACAGGTGACACCAGCATCCCCCAGGCAGAGTCCTGGGAACAGGTTGGGTGGCTCCTGGTAACCCCCGAGGAAGGTATTGAAACCCACTTGGGTGCCCAAGTGCACCTCACATGGGGCAGGTATGGGAACCTCCTGGGTTTCCCGTAGAGACCACAGGAGATGGTGCTGGCAACCACCTAATTGCCCCTGGCACGTCCTAGTGACATTCCCAAGACGCGTTTGTAGCCTCAGGCATCTCCTGGAGACAGCACAGATACCTGTACTAGACCTTTCTGGCTCTCCCCGGGCACCTCCCAGGGATGGTCCCGTGTCTAGTCCCTGTGGCCTCTGTATCCACCAGGTAGTGTCCAAGGACCTGCCTGCGTGGCCCTGGGCCCACCCCGAGGACGGTCCCAGGACCTCAATTCCCTCTGGGAAACGGTCCTGGAATCCACACTGACGGACATGTGCATCATGTGCAGCCTTGATGGGATGGTCCTGGCCTGCGCCAGTGGCACCGGTGACGATTCTGGAACACACCCTGACGGCCCGGAGAATATCTCGGGGATGGTCCTCAGATAGGACCACGCTAGGATAGGTATGTCTAGACAAGGGGCTCAGAATGCACTGCATAGAAAGGAACAGTTGGAGAAGGGGTAGGGAGAATGGGGTGTTGGCATTTATCAGCTTCAGAACCCTTCTAGACAGATAATAGAATTTTCTATTGTAGCTTATTGTAGGGAAAGAAGTTTATCTGTGCTGCTCCTAGAAACTTGTCCTTTTCTTTCCTCTTTTTAATTTAAGTTTACTGGGGTGACAAATGGTAGTAAACTTACATAGATTTCAGGCGTACAATCAGGTATTGCATCATCTATAAATCCCATTGTGTGTTCACCACCCAGAGTCAGTTTTCCTTCCATCACCATATGCTTGATCCCCTTTACAATCCCCATCTACCATCCCGCCCTCCCCCCTTACCCTCTGGTAAGGACTAAACTATTGTCAGTGTCTGTGAGTTTTTGTTTCTCCTTTGTTTGTCTTGCTCTTTTGCAGTTTTGGGTTTATATATCACATATCGGTAAAAGCATATGGTTCTCTGCTTTTTCTGTCTGATTTGTTTCGCTTAGCGTTATAGTCTCAAGAGCCATACATGTTGTCACAAACGGTCCTATTTCATCCTTTCTTACTGCCGAATAGTAGTCGTTGTGTATATATACCACGACTTCTTTAGCTAGACTTCTTTAGATGGATATTCGTCTATCGAAGGACGTTTCGGTTGTTTCCATGTCTTGGCCAGCATAAATAAAGCTGCAGTGAAGATCGGAGCACATGTGTCTTTATGGATAAATGTTATCAGATTTTTTTGGTAGACAACTAGGAGTGGGATTGCTGGGTCATACGGTAATTCTGTTTGTAATTTCTTTGAAGACCCTCCACACTGCCTTCCATAGCAGCTGCACCAATCTGCGTTCCCACCAACAGAGTATTGAGGGTTCCTTCTTCTCCACAGCGTCTCTAACACTCTCTAGCAGTCCAATTTCATTCTTTTGGACGCGGCTATCCAATTCTGCCAGCACCATTTATCCAAGAGGCTGTCTTTTCCCTTTGTGAAACATTATCGGTCCATATCTATGTGGTTTTATTTCTGGGTTCTCAATTCTATTGCATTAACCTATGTGTCTGTCTTTCTGCCAATACCCTGCTGTTTTGATTATTGTAGCCCTGTAGTACAAGGTAAAGTCAGGGAGTGTGATACCTCCAGTATTGTTCCCTTCTCTTAAGATTGCTTTGGCTATTCGGGCGCTTTTGTGGTTCCAAAAAAATCTGATGACTTTTTTGTGCTACTTCTTTAAAAAAATGTCCTTGGGATTTTGATGGGGATTGCATTAAATCTGTATGTTGCTTTGGGTAATATGGCCATTTCATGAGCACGGAATGTCGCTCCATTTCTTTGCGTCTTCAATTTCTTTGAAAAAATGTCTTGTAGTTTTCAGCACATGGGTCTTTCACCTCCTTGGTTAAGTTTATTCCTAGGTATTTTATTCTTCTTGCTGCAATTGCAAAAGGAATTGTTTTTTGTGTTTCTTTTTCTGAGATTACATTGTCAGTATCTAGGAATGCAGTGGACTTTTCTACGTGGATTTTGTAGCCAGCAACTGTACTGTATTCCTTGATTGTTTCCAATAGCTTTTTCATGGAGTCTTTAGGGTTTTCTACATATAGCATCATGTCATCTGCAGAGTGGTAATTTAACTTCTTCATTCCCCATTTGGACGCCTTTGATTTCTTTCTCTTGCCTGATTGCTCTGGCAAGGACTTCCAACACTACGTTGAAAAGCAGAGGTGACAGGGGACAGCCCTGTCGTTTTCCTGAACGTAGAGCCAAGGGCTTTCGTTTTGCACCATTAATTATGAGATTAGCTGAGGGCTTGTCATATATGGCCTTTATTATGCGAAGGTATTCTTCCTTCTATACCTATTTTAGTAAGTGTTTTAATCATGAATGGATGTTGATGCTTTTTCTGCATCAATTGTTAAAATCATATGCTTTTTTTTCCTTTATGTGACGGATTTTTTTTTTTTTTGTATATGTGATGGATTTCCGGATGTTGAACCATCCTTGTGCCACGGGGATGAACCCCACTTGGTCACGATGATCTTTTTAATGCATTGTTGTATTCGATTTGCTATAAATTTGTTTAGGACTTTTGCATCTGTATTCATCAGAGATATTGGTGTGTAGTTTTCTTTATGTGTGTGTGGTCCTTCCCAGGTTTTGGTATCAGGGTAATGTTGGTTTCACAAAATGAGCTGGATTGTACTGTCTCATCTTCAATTTTTTGGAAGAGGTTGAGCAGGATTGGTATTAGATCTTCTTTGAAGGTTCGGTAGAATTCACCAGTAAAGCCCTCCGGTCCCGGACTTTTGCCTTTGGAAGGTTTTGGATGACTGATTCAATTTCGTTACTGGCGATCGTTCTGTTTAGATTTTCCAGTTCTTCGTGGTTCAGCCTTGTTTCTAAGGACTTGTCCATTTCTTCTAGGTTATTGAATTTGGTGGCATATAGACTTAGTATTCTTCGATGATCCTTTGTATTTCTGTGGTGTCCGTGATAACGTCCCCTTTTCCATTTCTGATTTTGTTAATTAGTGTCTTCTCTCTTTTTTATGTTAGTGAGTCTATCCAAGGGTTTGTCAATTTTGTTCATCTTTTCAAGGAACCAGCTCTTCGTCACGTTAATTTCTTTCTATTGTCTTTTTGTTCCCTATTTCATTTATTTCTGGTCTGGTCCTTGTTATTTCCTTTCTTCTGCTGACCTTGGGTTTCGCTTCTTCTTGTTGTAGTTCTTGAAGGTCTAACAGGAGGTTGTTTGTTTGGGATTTTTCTTGTTTCTTGGGATAGGCCTGTAATGACATACATTTCCCTCTTGAAAGTGCTTTCGCTGCATCCCAAAACTTTTGGTAGGATGTATTTTCACTGTCGTTTGTCGCTAGGTATCTTTTGATCTCTCCTTTAATTCTAAAGAACCCAGTCGTTCTTTAAAAGTATGTTGTAATTGTGTTTTTTCCTGCTTTCTTTTTGTAGTTGCTATCCCATTTCAAAGCCTTGGGATCAGAGGATGTGCTTCGTATGATTTCAGTCTTCTTAAATTTGCTGAGGCTGATTTTATGTCCCAATATATGGTCTATATCCTTGAGAATGTTCCATGCACACTAGAAAAGAATGTCTAGTCTGATGTTTCAGAATGAAGTGCTCTTTGTACGTCAATTGTGTCCATTTCATCTACTGTGTCATTTGGGGCTGCTATTTCATTATTTGTTTTCTGTTTGGATGATCTACCCATAGCTGACAGTGATGTTATTTAAGTCCCCTAGTATAATTGTGCTTTGGTCAATTTCTCCCTTTCGTTCTGTTAATAGGTGCTTGGTATATTTCGGTGCTCCCTGATTGGGGGCATGAAATGTCCATCTTTGTCTCGTATCATCTTTTTCACCCTGAAGTCTGTTTCATCTGATATCATTATGGCTACACCTGATTTTCTCTGGGTACCCTCTGCGTGGAATGCCCATTTCCCCCCTTTCATTTTGAATCTATGCTTGTCTTTGTAGCTGAGATGTGTCTCTTGGACATAGTTGGGTTTATTTTTCTGATTTAGAGTTTTGGGTTTCGCTTTTTGATCCAATCTGCTACTCTGTGCCTTTATATTGGTGAGTTCAGTCCACTTACATTTAGAATGATTATTGATATATGAGGATATCTTGTCACTCTATCTTCAGTTTTGTCGTAAGACTGTGTCTCCATTGTTTCTTTGCCTTTGAGTTGTCTATTAATTCTGTGTGATGGTATTCTATGATGTTTCCCTCTGTTTTTTTTTTTTTATTATTACAGTCTATATTTCAGTTCTGGATTTTGTTTTTTTTTTTTTTTTTGAGTGGTTACCCTTAAGTTTATGTAAAAGAAAGTTTGATATTTAGAGTATTCCATTTTCTTCAGTTCGCTTACTTTCTCCATTCCCTTATTCCGGTTCAGGCCTTTACTCTCCCCGTTTTTGTGTTGCCACAAATTGTCCCAGTTGATGGTGGTCGAATAGCCTCCTTTAGTATTTCTTGTAGTGCAGGTCGTGTATTGGAAAATCCCCTCAGCTTCTGTATGTCCTCCTTCATATCTAAAGGATATCTTTGCTGGATATATTATTCTTGGCTCCAAGTTTCTCTCTTTCAATAGTTTGAATATTTGGTTCCACTCCCTCCTGCCTTGCAGAGTTTCCGCTGAAAAATCTGGTGATAATCTAATGGGCTTTCCTTTGTAGGTTACCGTCTCCTTTACCCTGGCTGCCTCGAGGATTGTTTCTTTTTGTTGATTTTAGACAGCTTCAATACAATGTGCCTTGCAGAAGGTCTGTTGGGATTGAGGTAATTAGGTGTTGTATTTGCTTCTTGGATTCGAGGATCCAGTTCTGTCCACAAGTTTGGGGAAGTTCTCTTCGACAATTTTTGTGCATATATTCTCTGTTCCCTTCTCTCTTTCTTCTCCTTCTGGTATGCCCATTATTCTTATGGTGCTCTTTCTGACGGAGTCAGAAAGTTCTCGTTAGAGGTCTTCCGTTTCTTTTAAGTCTCAAGTCTGTTTCTTCTAACATCTGTGTAATTCCCAGGTTTCTATCTTCGATGTCACGGATTCTTTCCTCTTACTAGGTAGTAGTCAACTCTACTACCTAAGCTGGTTATTTCATTCTTAATTTCTTCTATTGAGTTCTTCATCTCTAGAAACTCTATTTGGTTCCTTTGAAAATTTCAATCTCTTTCGTTAAATGCTCATGTTGGTCGTTGATTGTGTGTCAGAGTTCCTTAAACTGCCTTCCTGTGTTGTCTTGCATCTCGTTGGGTTTTTTCAGAACTGCAATCCTGAATTCTCTCTCATTGAAGCCACATGTTTCCATATCTTTAAGTTCCCTTTCTGGGGACTTGTCACTTTCTTTCTCAGCTGTCTCGTTGCCTTGGTTATTCATGGCAATTGCTGATGTATCATTTCTCCCAGAGCTGGGTCTTCCCAGATCCTGAGCACCACTGCTTCTCTGTAATCCGACGACTACTCCTCAGTTCAGGGGCCAGCTTGAGTCTCTGGGAAGTCGGGCAAGGATTGGGTGAGTGCGGTGTGGTCCAAGGTATGGTGTTTATCTCCTTTGTCCATCCAATGTTCCAGCTGTACGTCTCAGCTGAGGTTACTGCCTCAAACGCTGGATGTTTTGCTCTCTCAGCAGGAGAGATCAGGGAAATAGACCACCTCCTGGTTTTTGTTTGTTTCTGTCTTACCTAGGAATCCCCACCCCTCCACAGCTGTGGATGTGGGCAGCCTCTCTATTCCTCTCCTTCCTTCTTCCCTCACTCGCCCAGTGTATGCTCGCCTTCCAGAAACCCTCGTATGAGTCTCTTAACCGTTCTGTGAGTGCGCAGAGTAATTTGACGTTCAATATGTGGTAAGTTCCAGAGAACTCAAGAAGACCACCTCGCTGCCACTGACGTCACTCGGTAAATTCTATTCTTAACAAGACAGTGATTTCCAAGATAGTATGAAAAGTCAGAGCAATCAAGCAAGAGAAAGAAATAAAAGGCATCCAACTTGGGAATGAAGAAGTCAAATTGTCACGTATTGCAGGTGCCAAGATGATATGTATACAGAAACCCCAAAAGATATTAAAAAGAGTAAACGAATATAGTAAAGGGGCCAGATACCAAAATCTACAAAAATCCATTGATTTCCTATATACGAACAACGAAATCGCAGAGAAAAGAATGTTTAAAAATTCCTGTTGCAACTACAACAAAAATAATAAAATGCTTAGAAGTAAACTTGCCAACCATGTGAAAGACCTAAGGTCTTCTTGCTGAAGACGAAAATGTACACTGCACGGAAAACCTTAAGGTGTTTTCAAAAGAATTGAATACCCAAAGAAATAGAATGGCACTCCTTGTTCATGGCTGGAAAGAATCAACATAATTAAAATGGTCATCACTGGCCAGCATGAGAACGCCCGACTTCCGATTTGAAACTCGCCTCTGTTGGCCTGGGTCCACCCCAGGACCATTACCAAACCCAGCCTGGGTCAGCCTAGGCACCCGCAGAGGTCAGTCAGAGGACCGCCCAGGTCACCGCAAGCATACCCTGGGGCTGTTCCCACGGTGAGACAGGGTCAGCCCCAGAAACCCCCATTGTCAGTCACAGAAACTGCCCTGGATCGTCAAGGATCAGCGCAGCGCAAGTCACAAGATTCCCCCCCCCCCGAGTTCAGCCCGTGAAAGTCGAAGTTTGGTCCTGGGACACGGTGCGATGTCTCTCTTTACCCCGTATGGGTGGTCCTGGAACGCATCGAGTTCGGATTGGATACCCGCACGGATTGGTCTTGTTCCCTGCAGGTGCCAGTCTGGGCAAGCTTGGGTTGTCCCAGGAACCCCAGAGACTAGTCACAGAACCCTCCCATGTAGATAGATGCTGCTGGGACGAGACTGTCTTGGCCTAGGCACCTCTTAATCCAGAAGGAGCATGGGCTTGTCCCAGGCACACCCTTTTTCGAAAGAGGCTGCCCCTAGGGCTGGTGCTGAGACACATCCTGGTCAGCCCAATCAATCCCCATGGCCGAACACATCGCAGAGCAAGTCCTGGACTTTCCCGCCTCGGTCCTGGCACCTGCTGTGTCCAGGGCCAGGACCTGTCTCGGTGGTCCTAGGAACTAGTTCCAGGACCCACCCAGTAGGTCTGTGCACACCCTGGTGACAGAGACAGGACCTGAATGGGTCGGAAACGGAGACAGCCCAGTTCTGGTCCTGGGACCCACCCGGTTCCGGCCTAGGCACACCATGGGGCACGGAAGGGTGGTCCCAGGCACCACCTGGGTCCAGACACTGGCTATCCGGAGGTCTGTCCTTGGATGTGAACGGGAGGTCTGGTTCACCTGGGACAACCACGAATTGGCCAGGGCATCCCTGAGGCGGCTGGTTCTGGGACAAGCGTTGGAGGCACATGACACCACCATGGACTGTCCCGGGATCCAGCAAGTTGGCTCCGGTCAACCCCTCATGGACAATCCCGTGACCCGCCCTTGAGGCCCCGGGCATTCCCAGGGAGAGTCCATGGCCAACCAGGATTGCGCTGGGCGTATTCCAGTGGCGGTATTGGGAAGTGTCAGTGTGACCCCTGGTCCCGACAGGTTCATTCACTGGACCGCCACTACGTCAGTTCCAGGACGCTGTTGTGTGAACGGGGACACCATCTCTAAGACTGTCCTGGACACAGCCAGGTGGCCCTGGTCACCTTTTGGGGACAGTCCACGGACTCACCCCGATAGCCTTGAGCATCCCTGCGTGATGGTCTCAGTACCCACTCATTGGCCCTCAACCCACCTTGGGGACAATCTCAGGACCCACTAGGGTAGATTCAGGCCTCCCTAGGGACAGTCACAAGACCAGCCCAGTGTACCCTGGGCACCCGGTTTGGAATGTCTCGACATAATGTTGGTACACAGGTGACACCAGCATCCCCCAGGCAGAGTCCTGGGAACAGGTTGGGTGGCTCCTGGTAACCCCCGAGGAAGGTATTGAAACCCACTTGGGTGCCCAAGTGCACCTCACATGGGGCAGGTATGGGAACCTCCTGGGTTTCCCGTAGAGACCACAGGAGATGGTGCTGGCAACCACCTAATTGCCCCTGGCACGTCCTGGTGACATTCCCAAGACGCGTTTGTAGCCTCAGGCATCTCCTGGAGACAGCACAGATACCTGTACTAGACCTTTCTGGCTCTCCCCGGGCACCTCCCAGGGATGGTCCCGTGTCTAGTCCCTGTGGCCTCTGTATCCACCAGGTAGTGTCCAAGGACCTGCCTGCGTGGCCCTGGGCCCACCCCGAGGACGGTCCCAGGACCTCAATTCCCTCTGGGAAACGGTCCTGGAATCCACACTGACGGACATGTGCATCATGTGCAGCCTTGATGGGATGGTCCTGGCCTGCGCCAGTGGCACCGGTGACGATTCTGGAACACACCCTGACGGCCCGGAGAATATCTCGGGGATGGTCCTCAGATAGGACCACGCTAGGATAGGTATGTCTAGACAAGGGGCTCAGAATGCACTGCATAGAAAGGAACAGTTGGAGAAGGGGTAGGGAGAATGGGGTGTTGGCATTTATCAGCTTCAGAACCCTTCTAGACAGATAATAGAATTTTCTATTGTAGCTTATTGTAGGGAAAGAAGTTTATCTGTGCTGCTCCTAGAAACTTGTCCTTTTCTTTCCTCTTTTTAATTTAAGTTTACTGGGGTGACAAATGGTAGTAAACTTACATAGATTTCAGGCGTACAATCAGGTATTGCATCATCTATAAATCCCATTGTGTGTTCACCACCCAGAGTCAGTTTTCCTTCCATCACCATATGCTTGATCCCCTTTACAATCCCCATCTACCATCCCGCCCTCCCCCCTTACCCTCTGGTAAGGACTAAACTATTGTCAGTGTCTGTGAGTTTTTGTTTCTCCTTTGTTTGTCTTGCTCTTTTGCAGTTTTGGGTTTATATATCACATATCGGTAAAAGCATATGGTTCTCTGCTTTTTCTGTCTGATTTGTTTCGCTTAGCGTTATAGTCTCAAGAGCCATACATGTTGTCACAAACGGTCCTATTTCATCCTTTCTTACTGCCGAATAGTAGTCGTTGTGTATATATACCACGACTTCTTTAGCTAGACTTCTTTAGATGGATATTCGTCTATCGAAGGACGTTTCAGTTGTTTCCATGTCTTGGCCAGCATAAATAAAGCTGCAGTGAAGATCGGAGCACATGTGTCTTTATGGATAAATGTTATCAGATTTTTTTGGTAGACAACTAGGAGTGGGATTGCTGGGTCATACGGTAATTCTGTTTGTAATTTCTTTGAAGACCCTACACACTGCCTTCCATAGCAGCTGCACCAATCTGCGTTCCCACCAACAGAGTATTGAGGGTTCCTTCTTCTCCACAGCGTCTCTAACACTCTCTAGCAGTCCAATTTCATTCTTTTGGACGCGGCTATCCAATTCTGCCAGCACCATTTATCCAAGAGGCTGTCTTTTCCCTTTGTGAAACATTATCGGTCCATATCTATGTGGTTTTATTTCTGGGTTCTCAATTCTATTGCATTAACCTATGTGTCTGTCTTTCTGCCAATACCCTGCTGTTTTGATTATTGTAGCCCTGTAGTACAAGGTAAAGTCAGGGAGTGTGATACCTCCAGTATTGTTCCCTTCTCTTAAGATTGCTTTGGCTATTCGGGCGCTTTTGTGGTTCCAAAAAAATCTGATGACTTTTTTGTGCTACTTCTTTAAAAAAATGTCCTTGGGATTTTGATGGGGATTGCATTAAATCTGTATGTTGCTTTGGGTAATATGGCCATTTCATGAGCACGGAATGTCGCTCCATTTCTTTGCGTCTTCAATTTCTTTGAAAAAATGTCTTGTAGTTTTCAGCACATGGGTCTTTCACCTCCTTGGTTAAGTTTATTCCTAGGTATTTTATTCTTCTTGCTGCAATTGCAAAAGGAATTGTTTTTTGTGTTTCTTTTTCTGAGATTACATTGTCAGTATCTAGGAATGCAGTGGACTTTTCTACGTGGATTTTGTAGCCAGCAACTGTACTGTATTCCTTGATTGTTTCCAATAGCTTTTTCATGGAGTCTTTAGGGTTTTCTACATATAGCATCATGTCATCTGCAGAGTGGTAATTTAACTTCTTCATTCCCCATTTGGACGCCTTTGATTTCTTTCTCTTGCCTGATTGCTCTGGCAAGGACTTCCAACACTACGTTGAAAAGCAGAGGTGACAGGGGACAGCCCTGTCGTTTTCCTGAACGTAGAGCCAAGGGCTTTCGTTTTTCACCATTAATTATGAGATTAGCTGAGGGCTTGTCATATATGGCCTTTATTATGCGAAGGTATTCTTCCTTCTATACCTATTTTAGTAAGTGTTTTAATCATGAATGGATGTTGATGCTTTTTCTGCATCAATTGTTAAAATCATATGCTTTTTTTTCCTTTATGTGACGGATTTTTTTTTTTTTTTGTATATGTGATGGATTTCCGGATGTTGAACCATCCTTGTGCCACGGGGATGAACCCCACTTGGTCACGATGATCTTTTTAATGCATTGTTGTATTCGATTTGCTATAAATTTGTTTAGGACTTTTGCATCTGTATTCATCAGAGATATTGGTGTGTAGTTTTCTTTATGTGTGTGTGGTCCTTCCCAGGTTTTGGTATCAGGGTAATGTTGGTTTCACAAAATGAGCTGGATTGTACTGTCTCATCTTCAATTTTTTGGAAGAGGTTGAGCAGGATTGGTATTAGATCTTCTTTGAAGGTTCGGTAGAATTCACCAGTAAAGCCCTCCGGTCCCGGACTTTTGCCTTTGGAAGGTTTTGGATGACTGATTCAATTTCGTTACTGGCGATCGTTCTGTTTAGATTTTCCAGTTCTTCGTGGTTCAGCCTTGTTTCTAAGGACTTGTCCATTTCTTCTAGGTTATTGAATTTGGTGGCATATAGACTTAGTATTCTTCGATGATCCTTTGTATTTCTGTGGTGTCCGTGATAACGTCCCCTTTTCCATTTCTGATTTTGTTAATTAGTGTCTTCTCTCTTTTTTATGTTAGTGAGTCTATCCAAGGGTTTGTCAATTTTGTTCATCTTTTCAAGGAACCAGCTCTTCGTCACGTTAATTTCTTTCTATTGTCTTTTTGTTCCCTATTTCATTTATTTCTGGTCTGGTCCTTGTTATTTCCTTTCTTCTGCTGACCTTGGGTTTCGCTTCTTCTTGTTGTAGTTCTTGAAGGTCTAACAGGAGGTTGTTTGTTTGGGATTTTTCTTGTTTCTTGGGATAGGCCTGTAATGACATACATTTCCCTCTTGAAAGTGCTTTCGCTGCATCCCAAAACTTTTGGTAGGATGTATTTTCACTGTCGTTTGTCGCTAGGTATCTTTTGATCTCTCCTTTAATTCTAAAGAACCCAGTCGTTCTTTAAAAGTATGTTGTAATTGTGTTTTTTCCTGCTTTCTTTTTGTAGTTGCTATCCCATTTCAAAGCCTTGGGATCAGAGGATGTGCTTCGTATGATTTCAGTCTTCTTAAATTTGCTGAGGCTGATTTTATGTCCCAATATATGGTCTATATCCTTGAGAATGTTCCATGCACACTAGAAAAGAATGTCTAGTCTGATGTTTCAGAATGAAGTGCTCTTTGTACGTCAATTGTGTCCATTTCATCTACTGTGTCATTTGGGGCTGCTATTTCATTATTTGTTTTCTGTTTGGATGATCTACCCATAGCTGACAGTGATGTTATTTAAGTCCCCTAGTATAATTGTGCTTTGGTCAATTTCTCCCTTTCGTTCTGTTAATAGGTGCTTGGTATATTTCGGTGCTCCCTGATTGGGGGCATGAAATGTCCATCTTTGTCTCGTATCATCTTTTTCACCCTGAAGTCTGTTTCATCTGATATCATTATGGCTACACCTGATTTTCTCTGGGTACCCTCTGCGTGGAATGCCCATTTCCCCCCTTTCATTTTGAATCTATGCTTGTCTTTGTAGCTGAGATGTGTCTCTTGGACATAGTTGGGTTTATTTTTCTGATTTAGAGTTTTGGGTTTCGCTTTTTGATCCAATCTGCTACTCTGTGCCTTTATATTGGTGAGTTCAGTCCACTTACATTTAGAATGATTATTGATATATGAGGATATCTTGTCACTCTATCTTCAGTTTTGTCGTAAGACTGTGTCTCCATTGTTTCTTTGCCTTTGAGTTGTCTATTAATTCTGTGTGATGGTATTCTATGATGTTTCCCTCTGTTTTTTTTTTTTTATTATTACAGTCTATATTTCAGTTCTGGATTTTGTTTTTTTTTTTTTTTTTGAGTGGTTACCCTTAAGTTTATGTAAAAGAAAGTTTGATATTTAGAGTATTCCATTTTCTTCAGTTCGCTTACTTTCTCCATTCCCTTATTCCGGTTCAGGCCTTTACTCTCCCCGTTTTTGTGTTGCCACAAATTGTCCCAGTTGATGGTGGTCGAATAGCCTCCTTTAGTATTTCTTGTAGTGCAGGTCGTGTATTGGAAAATCCCCTCAGCTTCTGTATGTCCTCCTTCATATCTAAAGGATATCTTTGCTGGATATATTATTCTTGGCTCCAAGTTTCTCTCTTTCAATAGTTTGAATATTTGGTTCCACTCCCTCCTGCCTTGCAGAGTTTCCGCTGAAAAATCTGGTGATAATCTAATGGGCTTTCCTTTGTAGGTTACCGTCTCCTTTACCCTGGCTGCCTCGAGGATTGTTTCTTTTTGTTGATTTTAGACAGCTTCAATACAATGTGCCTTGCAGAAGGTCTGTTGGGATTGAGGTAATTAGGTGTTGTATTTGCTTCTTGGATTCGAGGATCCAGTTCTGTCCACAAGTTTGGGGAAGTTCTCTTCGACAATTTTTGTGCATATATTCTCTGTTCCCTTCTCTCTTTCTTCTCCTTCTGGTATGCCCATTATTCTTATGGTGCTCTTTCTGACGGAGTCAGAAAGTTCTCGTTAGAGGTCTTCCGTTTCTTTTAAGTCTCAAGTCTGTTTCTTCTAACATCTGTGTAATTCCCAGGTTTCTATCTTCGATGTCACGGATTCTTTCCTCTTACTAGGTAGTAGTCAACTCTACTACCTAAGCTGGTTATTTCATTCTTAATTTCTTCTATTGAGTTCTTCATCTCTAGAAACTCTATTTGGTTCCTTTGAAAATTTCAATCTCTTTCGTTAAATGCTCATGTTGGTCGTTGATTGTGTGTCAGAGTTCCTTAAACTGCCTTCCTGTGTTGTCTTGCATCTCGTTGGGTTTTTTCAGAACTGCAATCCTGAATTCTCTCTCATTGAAGCCACATGTTTCCATATCTTTAAGTTCCCTTTCTGGGGACTTGTCACTTTCTTTCTCAGCTGTCTCGTTGCCTTGGTTATTCATGGCAATTGCTGATGTATCATTTCTCCCAGAGCTGGGTCTTCCCAGATCCTGAGCACCACTGCTTCTCTGTAATCCGACGACTACTCCTCAGTTCAGGGGCCAGCTTGAGTCTCTGGGAAGTCGGGCAAGGATTGGGTGAGTGCGGTGTGGTCCAAGGTATGGTGTTTATCTCCTTTGTCCATCCAATGTTCCAGCTGTACGTCTCAGCTGAGGTTACTGCCTCAAACGCTGGATGTTTTGCTCTCTCAGCAGGAGAGATCAGGGAAATAGACCACCTCCTGGTTTTTGTTTGTTTCTGTCTTACCTAGGAATCCCCACCCCTCCACAGCTGTGGATGTGGGCAGCCTCTCTATTCCTCTCCTTCCTTCTTCCCTCACTCGCCCAGTGTATGCTCGCCTTCCAGAAACCCTCGTATGAGTCTCTTAACCGTTCTGTGAGTGCGCAGAGTAATTTGACGTTCAATATGTGGTAAGTTCCAGAGAACTCAAGAAGACCACCTCGCTGCCACTGACGTCACTCGGTAAATTCTATTCTTAACAAGACAGTGATTTCCAAGATAGTATGAAAAGTCAGAGCAATCAAGCAAGAGAAAGAAATAAAAGGCATCCAACTTGGGAATGAAGAAGTCAAATTGTCACGTATTGCAGGTGCCAAGATGATATGTATACAGAAACCCCAAAAGATATTAAAAAGAGTAAACGAATATAGTAAAGGGGCCAGATACCAAAATCTACAAAAATCCATTGATTTCCTATATACGAACAACGAAATCGCAGAGAAAAGAATGTTTAAAAATTCCTGTTGCAACTACAACAAAAATAATAAAATGCTTAGAAGTAAACTTGCCAACCATGTGAAAGACCTAAGGTCTTCTTGCTGAAGACGAAAAGGTACACTGCACGGAAAACCTTAAGGTGTTTTCAAAAGAATTGAATACCCAAAGAAATAGAATGGCACTCCTTGTTCATGGCTGGAAAGAATCAACATAATTAAAATGGTCATCACTGGCCAGCATGAGAACGCCCGACTTCCGATTTGAAACTCGCCTCTGTTGGCCTGGGTCCACCCCAGGACCATTACCAAACCCAGCCTGGGTCAGCCTAGGCACCCGCAGAGGTCAGTCAGAGGACCGCCCAGGTCACCGCAAGCATACCCTGGGGCTGTTCCCACGGTGAGACAGGGTCAGCCCCAGAAACCCCCATTGTCAGTCACAGAAACTGCCCTGGATCGTCAAGGATCAGCGCAGCGCAAGTCACAAGATTCCCCCCCCCCCGAGTTCAGCCCGTGAAAGTCGAAGTTTGGTCCTGGGACACGGTGCGATGTCTCTCTTTACCCCGTATGGGTGGTCCTGGAACGCATCGAGTTCGGATTGGATACCCGCACGGATTGGTCTTGTTCCCTGCAGGTGCCAGTCTGGGCAAGCTTGGGTTGTCCCAGGAACCCCAGAGACTAGTCACAGAACCCTCCCATGTAGATAGATGCTGCTGGGACGAGACTGTCTTGGCCTAGGCACCTCTTAATCCAGAAGGAGCATGGGCTTGTCCCAGGCACACCCTTTTTCGAAAGAGGCTGCCCCTAGGGCTGGTGCTGAGACACATCCTGGTCAGCCCAATCAATCCCCATGGCCGAACACATCGCAGAGCAAGTCCTGGACTTTCCCGCCTCGGTCCTGGCACCTGCTGTGTCCAGGGCCAGGACCTGTCTCGGTGGTCCTAGGAACTAGTTCCAGGACCCACCCAGTAGGTCTGTGCACACCCTGGTGACAGAGACAGGACCTGAATGGGTCGGAAACGGAGACAGCCCAGTTCTGGTCCTGGGACCCACCCGGTTCCGGCCTAGGCACACCATGGGGCACGGAAGGGTGGTCCCAGGCACCACCTGGGTCCAGACACTGGCTATCCGGAGGTCTGTCCTTGGATGTGAACGGGAGGTCTGGTTCACCTGGGACAACCACGAATTGGCCAGGGCATCCCTGAGGCGGCTGGTTCTGGGACAAGCGTTGGAGGCACATGACACCACCATGGACTGTCCCGGGATCCAGCAAGTTGGCTCCGGTCAACCCCTCATGGACAATCCCGTGACCCGCCCTTGAGGCCCCGGGCATTCCCAGGGAGAGTCCATGGCCAACCAGGATTGCGCTGGGCGTATTCCAGTGGCGGTATTGGGAAGTGTCAGTGTGACCCCTGGTCCCGACAGGTTCATTCACTGGACCGCCACTACGTCAGTTCCAGGACGCTGTTGTGTGAACGGGGACACCATCTCTAAGACTGTCCTGGACACAGCCAGGTGGCCCTGGTCACCTTTTGGGGACAGTCCACGGACTCACCCCGATAGCCTTGAGCATCCCTGCGTGATGGTCTCAGTACCCACTCATTGGCCCTCAACCCACCTTGGGGACAATCTCAGGACCCACTAGGGTAGATTCAGGCCTCCCTAGGGACAGTCACAAGACCAGCCCAGTGTACCCTGGGCACCCGGTTTGGAATGTCTCAACATAATGTTGGTACACAGGTGACACCAGCATCCCCCAGGCAGAGTCCTGGGAACAGGTTGGGTGGCTCCTGGTAACCCCCGAGGAAGGTATTGAAACCCACTTGGGTGCCCAAGTGCACCTCACATGGGGCAGGTATGGGAACCTCCTGGGTTTCCCGTAGAGACCACAGGAGATGGTGCTGGCAACCACCTAATTGCCCCTGGCACGTCCTAGTGACATTCCCAAGACGCGTTTGTAGCCTCAGGCATCTCCTGGAGACAGCACAGATACCTGTACTAGACCTTTCTGGCTCTCCCCGGGCACCTCCCAGGGATGGTCCCGTGTCTAGTCCCTGTGGCCTCTGTATCCACCAGGTAGTGTCCAAGGACCTGCCTGCGTGGCCCTGGGCCCACCCCGAGGACGGTCCCAGGACCTCAATTCCCTCTGGGAAACGGTCCTGGAATCCACACTGACGGACATGTGCATCATGTGCAGCCTTGATGGGATGGTCCTGGCCTGCGCCAGTGGCACCGGTGACGATTCTGGAACACACCCTGACGGCCCGGAGAATATCTCGGGGATGGTCCTCAGATAGGACCACGCTAGGATAGGTATGTCTAGACAAGGGGCTCAGAATGCACTGCATAGAAAGGAACAGTTGGAGAAGGGGTAGGGAGAATGGGGTGTTGGCATTTATCAGCTTCAGAACCCTTCTAGACAGATAATAGAATTTTCTATTGTAGCTTATTGTAGCTTATTGTAGGGAAAGAAGTTTATCTGTGCTGCTCCTAGAAACTTGTCCTTTTCTTTCCTCTTTTTAATTTAAGTTTACTGGGGTGACAAATGGTAGTAAACTTACATAGATTTCAGGCGTACAATCAGGTATTGCATCATCTATAAGTCTCATTGTGTGTTCACCACCCAGAGTCAGTTTTCCTTCCATCACCATATGCTTGATCCCCTTTACAATCCCCATCTACCATCCCGCCCTCCCCCCTTACCCTCTGGTAAGGACTAAACTATTGTCAGTGTCTGTGAGTTTTTGTTTCTCCTTTGTTTGTCTTGCTCTTTTGCAGTTTTGGGTTTATATATCACATATCGGTAAAAGCATATGGTTCTCTGCTTTTTCTGTCTGATTTGTTTCGCTTAGCGTTATAGTCTCAAGAGCCATACATGTTGTCACAAACGGTCCTATTTCATCCTTTCTTACTGCCGAATAGTAGTCGTTGTGTATATATACCACGACTTCTTTAGCTAGACTTCTTTAGATGGATATTCGTCTATCGAAGGACGTTTCGGTTGTTTCCATGTCTTGGCCAGCATAAATAAAGCTGCAGTGAAGATCGGAGCACATGTGTCTTTATGGATAAATGTTATCAGATTTTTTTGGTAGACAACTAGGAGTGGGATTGCTGGGTCATATGGTAATTCTGTTTGTAATTTCTTTGAAGACCCTCCACACTGCCTTCCATAGCAGCTGCACCAATCTGCGTTCCCACCAACAGAGTATTGAGGGTTCCTTCTTCTCCACAGCGTCTCTAACACTCTCTAGCAGTCCAATTTCATTCTTTTGGACGCGGCTATCCAATTCTGCCAGCACCATTTATCCACGAGGCTGTCTTTTCCCTTTGTGAAACATTATCGGTCCATATCTATGTGGTTTTATTTCTGGGTTCTCAATTCTATTGCATTAACCTATGTGTCTGTCTTTCTGCCAATACCCTGCTGTTTTGATTATTGTAGCCCTGTAGTACAAGGTAAAGTCAGGGAGTGTGATACCTCCAGTATTGTTCCCTTCTCTTAAGATTGCTTTGGCTATTCGGGCGCTTTTGTGGTTCCAAAAAAATCTGATGACTTTTTTGTGCTACTTCTTTAAAAAAATGTCCTTGGGATTTTGATGGGGATTGCATTAAATCTGTATGTTGCTTTGGGTAATATGGCCATTTCATGAGCACGGAATGTCGCTCCATTTCTTTGCGTCTTCAATTTCTTTGAAAAAATGTCTTGTAGTTTTCAGCACAATGGTCTTTCACCTCCTTGGTTAAGTTTATTCCTAGGTATGTTATTCTTCTTGCTGCAATTGCAAAAGGAATTGTTTTTTGTGTTTCTTTTTCTGAGATTACATTGTCAGTATCTAGGAATGCAGTGGACTTTTCTACGTGGATTTTGTAGCCAGCAACTGTACTGTATTCCTTGATTGTTTCCAATAGCTTTTTCATGGAGTCTTTAGGGTTTTCTACATATAGCATCATGTCATCTGCAGAGTGGTAATTTAACTTCTTCATTCCCCATTTGGACGCCTTTGATTTCTTTCTCTTGCCTGATTGCTCTGGCAAGGACTTCCAACACTACGTTGAAAAGCAGAGGTGACAGGGGACAGCCCTGTCGTTTTCCTGAACGTAGAGCCAAGGGCTTTCGTTTTTCACCATTAATTATGAGATTAGCTGAGGGCTTGTCATATATGGCCTTTATTATGCGAAGGTATTCTTCCTTCTATACCTATTTTAGTAAGTGTTTTAATCATGAATGGATGTTGATGCTTTTTCTGCATCAATTGTTAAAATCATATGCTTTTTTTTCCTTTATGTGACGGATTTTTTTTTTTTTTTGTATATGTGATGGATTTCCGGATGTTGAACCATCCTTGTGCCACGGGGATGAACCCCACTTGGTCACGATGATCTTTTTAATGCATTGTTGTATTCGATTTGCTATAAATTTGTTTAGGACTTTTGCATCTGTATTCATCAGAGATATTGGTGTGTAGTTTTCTTTATGTGTGTGTGGTCCTTCCCAGGTTTTGGTATCAGGGTAATGTTGGTTTCACAAAATGAGCTGGATTGTACTGTCTCATCTTCAATTTTTTGGAAGAGGTTGAGCAGGATTGGTATTAGATCTTCTTTGAAGGTTCGGTAGAATTCACCAGTAAAGCCCTCCGGTCCCGGACTTTTGCCTTTGGAAGGTTTTGGATGACTGATTCAATTTCGTTACTGGCGATCGTTCTGTTTAGATTTTCCAGTTCTTCGTGGTTCAGCCTTGTTTCTAAGGACTTGTCCATTTCTTCTAGGTTATTGAATTTGGTGGCATATAGACTTAGTATTCTTCGATGATCCTTTGTATTTCTGTGGTGTCCGTGATAACGTCCCCTTTTCCATTTCTGATTTTGTTAATTAGTGTCTTCTCTCTTTTTTATGTTAGTGAGTCTATCCAAGGGTTTGTCAATTTTGTTCATCTTTTCAAGGAACCAGCTCTTCGTCACGTTAATTTCTTTCTATTGTCTTTTTGTTCCCTATTTCATTTATTTCTGGTCTGGTCCTTGTTATTTCCTTTCTTCTGCTGACCTTGGGTTTCGCTTCTTCTTGTTGTAGTTCTTGAAGGTCTAACAGGAGGTTGTTTGTTTGGGATTTTTCTTGTTTCTTGGGATAGGCCTGTAATGACATACATTTCCCTCTTGAAAGTGCTTTCGCTGCATCCCAAAACTTTTGGTAGGATGTATTTTCACTGTCGTTTGTCGCTAGGTATCTTTTGATCTCTCCTTTAATTCTAAAGAACCCAGTCGTTCTTTAAAAGTATGTTGTAATTGTGTTTTTTCCTGCTTTCTTTTTGTAGTTGCTATCCCATTTCAAAGCCTTGGGATCAGAGGATGTGCTTCGTATGATTTCAGTCTTCTTAAATTTGCTGAGGCTGATTTTATGTCCCAATATATGGTCTATATCCTTGAGAATGTTCCATGCACACTAGAAAAGAATGTCTAGTCTGATGTTTCAGAATGAAGTGCTCTTTGTACGTCAATTGTGTCCATTTCATCTACTGTGTCATTTGGGGCTGCTATTTCATTATTTGTTTTCTGTTTGGATGATCTACCCATAGCTGACAGTGATGTTATTTAAGTCCCCTAGTATAATTGTGCTTTGGTCAATTTCTCCCTTTCGTTCTGTTAATAGGTGCTTGGTATATTTCGGTGCTCCCTGATTGGGGGCATGAAATGTCCATCTTTGTCTCGTATCATCTTTTTCACCCTGAAGTCTGTTTCATCTGATATCATTATGGCTACACCTGATTTTCTCTGGGTACCCTCTGCGTGGAATGCCCATTTCCCCCCTTTCATTTTGAATCTATGCTTGTCTTTGTAGCTGAGATGTGTCTCTTGGACATAGTTGGGTTTATTTTTCTGATTTAGAGTTTTGGGTTTCGCTTTTTGATCCAATCTGCTACTCTGTGCCTTTATATTGGTGAGTTCAGTCCACTTACATTTAGAATGATTATTGATATATGAGGATATCTTGTCACTCTATCTTCAGTTTTGTCGTAAGACTGTGTCTCCATTGTTTCTTTGCCTTTGAGTTGTCTATTAATTCTGTGTGATGGTATTCTATGATGTTTCCCTCTGTTTTTTTTTTTTTTATTATTACAGTCTATATTTCAGTTCTGGATTTTGTTTTTTTTTTTTTTTGAGTGGTTACCCTTAAGTTTATGTAAAAGAAAGTTTGATATTTAGAGTATTCCATTTTCTTCAGTTCGCTTACTTTCTCCATTCCCTTATTCCGGTTCAGGCCTTTACTCTCCCCGTTTTTGTGTTGCCACAAATTGTCCCAGTTGATGGTGGTCGAATAGCCTCCTTTAGTATTTCTTGTAGTGCAGGTCGTGTATTGGAAAATCCCCTCAGCTTCTGTATGTCCTCCTTCATATCTAAAGGATATCTTTGCTGGATATATTATTCTTGGCTCCAAGTTTCTCTCTTTCAATAGTTTGAATATTTGGTTCCACTCCCTCCTGCCTTGCAGAGTTTCCGCTGAAAAATCTGGTGATAATCTAATGGGCTTTCCTTTGTAGGTTACCGTCTCCTTTACCCTGGCTGCCTCGAGGATTGTTTCTTTTTGTTGATTTTAGACAGCTTCAATACAATGTGCCTTGCAGAAGGTCTGTTGGGATTGAGGTAATTAGGTGTTGTATTTGCTTCTTGGATTCGAGGATCCAGTTCTGTCCACAAGTTTGGGGAAGTTCTCTTCGACAATTTTTGTGCATATATTCTCTGTTCCCTTCTCTCTTTCTTCTCCTTCTGGTATGCCCATTATTCTTATGGTGCTCTTTCTGACGGAGTCAGAAAGTTCTCGTTAGAGGTCTTCCGTTTCTTTTAAGTCTCAAGTCTGTTTCTTCTAACATCTGTGTAATTCCCAGGTTTCTATCTTCGATGTCACGGATTCTTTCCTCTTACTAGGTAGTAGTCAACTCTACTACCTAAGCTGGTTATTTCATTCTTAATTTCTTCTATTGAGTTCTTCATCTCTAGAAACTCTATTTGGTTCCTTTGAAAATTTCAATCTCTTTCGTTAAATGCTCATGTTGGTCGTTGATTGTGTGTCAGAGTTCCTTAAACTGCCTTCCTGTGTTGTCTTGCATCTCGTTGGGTTTTTTCAGAACTGCAATCCTGAATTCTCTCTCATTGAAGCCACATGTTTCCATATCTTTAAGTTCCCTTTCTGGGGACTTGTCACTTTCTTTCTCAGCTGTCTCGTTGCCTTGGTTATTCATGGCAATTGCTGATGTATCATTTCTCCCAGAGCTGGGTCTTCCCAGATCCTGAGCACCACTGCTTCTCTGTAATCCGACGACTACTCCTCAGTTCAGGGGCCAGCTTGAGTCTCTGGGAAGTCGGGCAAGGATTGGGTGAGTGCGGTGTGGTCCAAGGTATGGTGTTTATCTCCTTTGTCCATCCAATGTTCCAGCTGTACGTCTCAGCTGAGGTTACTGCCTCAAACGCTGGATGTTTTGCTCTCTCAGCAGGAGAGATCAGGGAAATAGACCACCTCCTGGTTTTTGTTTGTTTCTGTCTTACCTAGGAATCCCCACCCCTCCACAGCTGTGGATGTGGGCAGCCTCTCTATTCCTCTCCTTCCTTCTTCCCTCACTCGCCCAGTGTATGCTCGCCTTCCAGAAACCCTCGTATGAGTCTCTTAACCGTTCTGTGAGTGCGCAGAGTAATTTGACGTTCAATATGTGGTAAGTTCCAGAGAACTCAAGAAGACCACCTCGCTGCCACTGACGTCACTCGGTAAATTCTATTCTTAACAAGACAGTGATTTCCAAGATAGTATGAAAAGTCAGAGCAATCAAGCAAGAGAAAGAAATAAAAGGCATCCAACTTGGGAATGAAGAAGTCAAATTGTCACGTATTGCAGGTGCCAAGATGATATGTATACAGAAACCCCAAAAGATATTAAAAAGAGTAAACGAATATAGTAAAGGGGCCAGATACCAAAATCTACAAAAATCCATTGATTTCCTATATACGAACAACGAAATCGCAGAGAAAAGAATGTTTAAAAATTCCTGTTGCAACTACAACAAAAATAATAAAATGCTTAGAAGTAAACTTGCCAACCATGTGAAAGACCTAAGGTCTTCTTGCTGAAGACGAAAAGGTACACTGCACGGAAAACCTTAAGGTGTTTTCAAAAGAATTGAATACCCAAAGAAATAGAATGGCACTCCTTGTTCATGGCTGGAAAGAATCAACATAATTAAAATGGTCATCACTGGCCAGCATGAGAACGCCCGACTTCCGATTTGAAACTCGCCTCTGTTGGCCTGGGTCCACCCCAGGACCATTACCAAACCCAGCCTGGGTCAGCCTAGGCACCCGCAGAGGTCAGTCAGAGGACCGCCCAGGTCACCGCAAGCATACCCTGGGGCTGTTCCCACGGTGAGACAGGGTCAGCCCCAGAAACCCCCATTGTCAGTCACAGAAACTGCCCTGGATCGTCAAGGATCAGCGCAGCGCAAGTCACAAGATTCCCCCCCCCCCGAGTTCAGCCCGTGAAAGTCGAAGTTTGGTCCTGGGACACGGTGCGATGTCTCTCTTTACCCCGTATGGGTGGTCCTGGAACGCATCGAGTTCGGATTGGATACCCGCACGGATTGGTCTTGTTCCCTGCAGGTGCCAGTCTGGGCAAGCTTGGGTTGTCCCAGGAACCCCAGAGACTAGTCACAGAACCCTCCCATGTAGATAGATGCTGCTGGGACGAGACTGTCTTGGCCTAGGCACCTCTTAATCCAGAAGGAGCATGGGCTTGTCCCAGGCACACCCTTTTTCGAAAGAGGCTGCCCCTAGGGCTGGTGCTGAGACACATCCTGGTCAGCCCAATCAATCCCCATGGCCGAACACATCGCAGAGCAAGTCCTGGACTTTCCCGCCTCGGTCCTGGCACCTGCTGTGTCCAGGGCCAGGACCTGTCTCGGTGGTCCTAGGAACTAGTTCCAGGACCCACCCAGTAGGTCTGTGCACACCCTGGTGACAGAGACAGGACCTGAATGGGTCGGAAACGGAGACAGCCCAGTTCTGGTCCTGGGACCCACCCGGTTCCGGCCTAGGCACACCATGGGGCACGGAAGGGTGGTCCCAGGCACCACCTGGGTCCAGACACTGGCTATCCGGAGGTCTGTCCTTGGATGTGAACGGGAGGTCTGGTTCACCTGGGACAACCACGAATTGGCCAGGGCATCCCTGAGGCGGCTGGTTCTGGGACAAGCGTTGGAGGCACATGACACCACCATGGACTGTCCCGGGATCCAGCAAGTTGGCTCCGGTCAACCCCTCATGGACAATCCCGTGACCCGCCCTTGAGGCCCCGGGCATTCCCAGGGAGAGTCCATGGCCAACCAGGATTGCGCTGGGCGTATTCCAGTGGCGGTATTGGGAAGTGTCAGTGTGACCCCTGGTCCCGACAGGTTCATTCACTGGACCGCCACTACGTCAGTTCCAGGACGCTGTTGTGTGAACGGGGACACCATCTCTAAGACTGTCCTGGACACAGCCAGGTGGCCCTGGTCACCTTTTGGGGACAGTCCACGGACTCACCCCGATAGCCTTGAGCATCCCTGCGTGATGGTCTCAGTACCCACTCATTGGCCCTCAACCCACCTTGGGGACAATCTCAGGACCCACTAGGGTAGATTCAGGCCTCCCTAGGGACAGTCACAAGACCAGCCCAGTGTACCCTGGGCACCCGGTTTGGAATGTCTCGACATAATGTTGGTACACAGGTGACACCAGCATCCCCCAGGCAGAGTCCTGGGAACAGGTTGGGTGGCTCCTGGTAACCCCCGAGGAAGGTATTGAAACCCACTTGGGTGCCCAAGTGCACCTCACATGGGGCAGGTATGGGAACCTCCTGGGTTTCCCGTAGAGACCACAGGAGATGGTGCTGGCAACCACCTAATTGCCCCTGGCACGTCCTGGTGACATTCCCAAGACGCGTTTGTAGCCTCAGGCATCTCCTGGAGACAGCACAGATACCTGTACTAGACCTTTCTGGCTCTCCCCGGGCACCTCCCAGGGATGGTCCCGTGTCTAGTCCCTGTGGCCTCTGTATCCACCAGGTAGTGTCCAAGGACCTGCCTGCGTGGCCCTGGGCCCACCCCGAGGACGGTCCCAGGACCTCAATTCCCTCTGGGAAACGGTCCTGGAATCCACACTGACGGACATGTGCATCATGTGCAGCCTTGATGGGATGGTCCTGGCCTGCGCCAGTGGCACCGGTGACGATTCTGGAACACACCCTGACGGCCCGGAGAATATCTCGGGGATGGTCCTCAGATAGGACCACGCTAGGATAGGTATGTCTAGACAAGGGGCTCAGAATGCACTGCATAGAAAGGAACAGTTGGAGAAGGGGTAGGGAGAATGGGGTGTTGGCATTTATCAGCTTCAGAACCCTTCTAGACAGATAATAGAATTTTCTATTGTAGCTTATTGTAGCTTATTGTAGGGAAAGAAGTTTATCTGTGCTGCTCCTAGAAACTTGTCCTTTTCTTTCCTCTTTTTAATTTAAGTTTACTGGGGTGACAAATGGTAGTAAACTTACATAGATTTCAGGCGTACAATCAGGTATTGCATCATCTATAAGTCCCATTGTGTGTTCACCACCCAGAGTCAGTTTTCCTTCCATCACCATATGCTTGATCCCCTTTACAATCCCCATCTACCATCCCGCCCTCCCCCCTTACCCTCTGGTAAGGACTAAACTATTGTCAGTGTCTGTGAGTTTTTGTTTCTCCTTTGTTTGTCTTGCTCTTTTGCAGTTTTGGGTTTATATATCACATATCGGTAAAAGCATATGGTTCTCTGCTTTTTCTGTCTGATTTGTTTCGCTTAGCGTTATAGTCTCAAGAGCCATACATGTTGTCACAAACGGTCCTATTTCATCCTTTCTTACTGCCGAATAGTAGTCGTTGTGTATATATACCACGACTTCTTTAGCTAGACTTCTTTAGATGGATATTCGTCTATCGAAGGACGTTTCGGTTGTTTCCATGTCTTGGCCAGCATAAATAAAGCTGCAGTGAAGATCGGAGCACATGTGTCTTTATGGATAAATGTTATCAGATTTTTTTGGTAGACAACTAGGAGTGGGATTGCTGGGTCATACGGTAATTCTGTTTGTAATTTCTTTGAAGACCCTACACACTGCCTTCCATAGCAGCTGCACCAATCTGCGTTCCCACCAACAGAGTATTGAGGGTTCCTTCTTCTCCACAGCGTCTCTAACACTCTCTAGCAGTCCAATTTCATTCTTTTGGACGCGGCTATCCAATTCTGCCAGCACCATTTATCCACGAGGCTGTCTTTTCCCTTTGTGAAACATTATCGGTCCATATCTATGTGGTTTTATTTCTGGGTTCTCAATTCTATTGCATTAACCTATGTGTCTGTCTTTCTGCCAATACCCTGCTGTTTTGATTATTGTAGCCCTGTAGTACAAGGTAAAGTCAGGGAGTGTGATACCTCCAGTATTGTTCCCTTCTCTTAAGATTGCTTTGGCTATTCGGGCGCTTTTGTGGTTCCAAAAAAATCTGATGACTTTTTTGTGCTACTTCTTTAAAAAAATGTCCTTGGGATTTTGATGGGGATTGCATTAAATCTGTATGTTGCTTTGGGTAATATGGCCATTTCATGAGCACGGAATGTCGCTCCATTTCTTTGCGTCTTCAATTTCTTTGAAAAAATGTCTTGTAGTTTTCAGCACAATGGTCTTTCACCTCCTTGGTTAAGTTTATTCCTAGGTATTTTATTCTTCTTGCTGCAATTGCAAAAGGAATTGTTTTTTGTGTTTCTTTTTCTGAGATTACATTGTCAGTATCTAGGAATGCAGTGGACTTTTCTACGTGGATTTTGTAGCCAGCAACTGTACTGTATTCCTTGATTGTTTCCAATAGCTTTTTCATGGAGTCTTTAGGGTTTTCTACATATAGCATCATGTCATCTGCAGAGTGGTAATTTAACTTCTTCATTCCCCATTTGGACGCCTTTGATTTCTTTCTCTTGCCTGATTGCTCTGGCAAGGACTTCCAACACTACGTTGAAAAGCAGAGGTGACAGGGGACAGCCCTGTCGTTTTCCTGAACGTAGAGCCAAGGGCTTTCGTTTTTCACCATTAATTATGAGATTAGCTGAGGGCTTGTCATATATGGCCTTTATTATGCGAAGGTATTCTTCCTTCTATACCTATTTTAGTAAGTGTTTTAATCATGAATGGATGTTGATGCTTTTTCTGCATCAATTGTTAAAATCATATGCTTTTTTTTCCTTTATGTGACGGATTTTTTTTTTTTTTGTATATGTGATGGATTTCCGGATGTTGAACCATCCTTGTGCCACGGGGATGAACCCCACTTGGTCACGATGATCTTTTTAATGCATTGTTGTATTCGATTTGCTATAAATTTGTTTAGGACTTTTGCATCTGTATTCATCAGAGATATTGGTGTGTAGTTTTCTTTATGTGTGTGTGGTCCTTCCCAGGTTTTGGTATCAGGGTAATGTTGGTTTCACAAAATGAGCTGGATTGTACTGTCTCATCTTCAATTTTTTGGAAGAGGTTGAGCAGGATTGGTATTAGATCTTCTTTGAAGGTTCGGTAGAATTCACCAGTAAAGCCCTCCGGTCCCGGACTTTTGCCTTTGGAAGGTTTTGGATGACTGATTCAATTTCGTTACTGGCGATCGTTCTGTTTAGATTTTCCAGTTCTTCGTGGTTCAGCCTTGTTTCTAAGGACTTGTCCATTTCTTCTAGGTTATTGAATTTGGTGGCATATAGACTTAGTATTCTTCGATGATCCTTTGTATTTCTGTGGTGTCCGTGATAACGTCCCCTTTTCCATTTCTGATTTTGTTAATTAGTGTCTTCTCTCTTTTTTATGTTAGTGAGTCTATCCAAGGGTTTGTCAATTTTGTTCATCTTTTCAAGGAACCAGCTCTTCGTCACGTTAATTTCTTTCTATTGTCTTTTTGTTCCCTATTTCATTTATTTCTGGTCTGGTCCTTGTTATTTCCTTTCTTCTGCTGACCTTGGGTTTCGCTTCTTCTTGTTGTAGTTCTTGAAGGTCTAACAGGAGGTTGTTTGTTTGGGATTTTTCTTGTTTCTTGGGATAGGCCTGTAATGACATACATTTCCCTCTTGAAAGTGCTTTCGCTGCATCCCAAAACTTTTGGTAGGATGTATTTTCACTGTCGTTTGTCGCTAGGTATCTTTTGATCTCTCCTTTAATTCTAAAGAACCCAGTCGTTCTTTAAAAGTATGTTGTAATTGTGTTTTTTCCTGCTTTCTTTTTGTAGTTGCTATCCCATTTCAAAGCCTTGGGATCAGAGGATGTGCTTCGTATGATTTCAGTCTTCTTAAATTTGCTGAGGCTGATTTTATGTCCCAATATATGGTCTATATCCTTGAGAATGTTCCATGCACACTAGAAAAGAATGTCTAGTCTGATGTTTCAGAATGAAGTGCTCTTTGTACGTCAATTGTGTCCATTTCATCTACTGTGTCATTTGGGGCTGCTATTTCATTATTTGTTTTCTGTTTGGATGATCTACCCATAGCTGACAGTGATGTTATTTAAGTCCCCTAGTATAATTGTGCTTTGGTCAATTTCTCCCTTTCGTTCTGTTAATAGGTGCTTGGTATATTTCGGTGCTCCCTGATTGGGGGCATGAAATGTCCATCTTTGTCTCGTATCATCTTTTTCACCCTGAAGTCTGTTTCATCTGATATCATTATGGCTACACCTGATTTTCTCTGGGTACCCTCTGCGTGGAATGCCCATTTCCCCCCTTTCATTTTGAATCTATGCTTGTCTTTGTAGCTGAGATGTGTCTCTTGGACATAGTTGGGTTTATTTTTCTGATTTAGAGTTTTGGGTTTCGCTTTTTGATCCAATCTGCTACTCTGTGCCTTTATATTGGTGAGTTCAGTCCACTTACATTTAGAATGATTATTGATATATGAGGATATCTTGTCACTCTATCTTCAGTTTTGTCGTAAGACTGTGTCTCCATTGTTTCTTTGCCTTTGAGTTGTCTATTAATTCTGTGTGATGGTATTCTATGATGTTTCCCTCTGTTTTTTTTTTTTTTATTATTACAGTCTATATTTCAGTTCTGGATTTTGTTTTTTTTTTTTTTTGAGTGGTTACCCTTAAGTTTATGTAAAAGAAAGTTTGATATTTAGAGTATTCCATTTTCTCCAGTTCGCTTACTTTCTCCATTCCCTTATTCCGGTTCAGGCCTTTACTCTCCCCGTTTTTGTGTTGCCACAAATTGTCCCAGTTGATGGTGGTCGAATAGCCTCCTTTAGTATTTCTTGTAGTGCAGGTCGTGTATTGGAAAATCCCCTCAGCTTCTGTATGTCCTCCTTCATATCTAAAGGATATCTTTGCTGGATATATTATTCTTGGCTCCAAGTTTCTCTCTTTCAATAGTTTGAATATTTGGTTCCACTCCCTCCTGCCTTGCAGAGTTTCCGCTGAAAAATCTGGTGATAATCTAATGGGCTTTCCTTTGTAGGTTACCGTCTCCTTTACCCTGGCTGCCTCGAGGATTGTTTCTTTTTGTTGGTTTTAGACAGCTTCAATACAATGTGCCTTGCAGAAGGTCTGTTGGGATTGAGGTAATTAGGTGTTGTATTTGCTTCTTGGATTCGAGGATCCAGTTCTGTCCACAAGTTTGGGGAAGTTCTCTTCGACAATTTTTGTGCATATATTCTCTGTTCCCTTCTCTCTTTCTTCTCCTTCTGGTATGCCCATTATTCTTATGGTGCTCTTTCTGACGGAGTCAGAAAGTTCTCGTTAGAGGTCTTCCGTTTCTTTTAAGTCTCAAGTCTGTTTCTTCTAACATCTGTGTAATTCCCAGGTTTCTATCTTCGATGTCACGGATTCTTTCCTCTTACTAGGTAGTAGTCAACTCTACTACCTAAGCTGGTTATTTCATTCTTAATTTCTTCTATTGAGTTCTTCATCTCTAGAAACTCTATTTGGTTCCTTTGAAAATTTCAATCTCTTTCGTTAAATGCTCATGTTGGTCGTTGATTGTGTGTCAGAGTTCCTTAAACTGCCTTCCTGTGTTGTCTTGCATCTCGTTGGGTTTTTTCAGAACTGCAATCCTGAATTCTCTCTCATTGAAGCCACATGTTTCCATATCTTTAAGTTCCCTTTCTGGGGACTTGTCACTTTCTTTCTCAGCTGTCTCGTTGCCTTGGTTATTCATGGCAATTGCTGATGTATCATTTCTCCCAGAGCTGGGTCTTCCCAGATCCTGAGCACCACTGCTTCTCTGTAATCCGACGACTACTCCTCAGTTCAGGGGCCAGCTTGAGTCTCTGGGAAGTCGGGCAAGGATTGGGTGAGTGCGGTGTGGTCCAAGGTATGGTGTTTATCTCCTTTGTCCATCCAATGTTCCAGCTGTACGTCTCAGCTGAGGTTACTGCCTCAAACGCTGGATGTTTTGCTCTCTCAGCAGGAGAGATCAGGGAAATAGACCACCTCCTGGTTTTTGTTTGTTTCTGTCTTACCTAGGAATCCCCACCCCTCCACAGCTGTGGATGTGGGCAGCCTCTCTATTCCTCTCCTTCCTTCTTCCCTCACTCGCCCAGTGTATGCTCGCCTTCCAGAAACCCTCGTATGAGTCTCTTAACCGTTCTGTGAGTGCGCAGAGTAATTTGACGTTCAATATGTGGTAAGTTCCAGAGAACTCAAGAAGACCACCTCGCTGCCACTGACGTCACTCGGTAAATTCTATTCTTAACAAGACAGTGATTTCCAAGATAGTATGAAAAGTCAGAGCAATCAAGCAAGAGAAAGAAATAAAAGGCATCCAACTTGGGAATGAAGAAGTCAAATTGTCACGTATTGCAGGTGCCAAGATGATATGTATACAGAAACCCCAAAAGATATTAAAAAGAGTAAACGAATATAGTAAAGGGGCCAGATACCAAAATCTACAAAAATCCATTGATTTCCTATATACGAACAACGAAATCGCAGAGAAAAGAATGTTTAAAAATTCCTGTTGCAACTACAACAAAAATAATAAAATGCTTAGAAGTAAACTTGCCAACCATGTGAAAGACCTAAGGTCTTCTTGCTGAAGACGAAAAGGTACACTGCACGGAAAACCTTAAGGTGTTTTCAAAAGAATTGAATACCCAAAGAAATAGAATGGCACTCCTTGTTCATGGCTGGAAAGAATCAACATAATTAAAATGGTCATCACTGGCCAGCATGAGAACGCCCGACTTCCGATTTGAAACTCGCCTCTGTTGGCCTGGGTCCACCCCAGGACCATTACCAAACCCAGCCTGGGTCAGCCTAGGCACCCGCAGAGGTCAGTCAGAGGACCGCCCAGGTCACCGCAAGCATACCCTGGGGCTGTTCCCACGGTGAGACAGGGTCAGCCCCAGAAACCCCCATTGTCAGTCACAGAAACTGCCCTGGATCGTCAAGGATCAGCGCAGCGCAAGTCACAAGATCCCCCCCCCCGAGTTCAGCCCGTGAAAGTCGAAGTTTGGTCCTGGGACACGGTGCGATGTCTCTCTTTACCCCGTATGGGTGGTCCTGGAACGCATCGAGTTCGGATTGGATACCCGCACGGATTGGTCTTGTTCCCTGCAGGTGCCAGTCTGGGCAAGCTTGGGTTGTCCCAGGAACCCCAGAGACTAGTCACAGAACCCTCCCATGTAGATAGATGCTGCTGGGACGAGACTGTCTTGGCCTAGGCACCTCTTAATCCAGAAGGAGCATGGGCTTGTCCCAGGCACACCCTTTTTCGAAAGAGGCTGCCCCTAGGGCTGGTGCTGAGACACATCCTGGTCAGCCCAATCAATCCCCATGGCCGAACACATCGCAGAGCAAGTCCTGGACTTTCCCGCCTCGGTCCTGGCACCTGCTGTGTCCAGGGCCAGGACCTGTCTCGGTGGTCCTAGGAACTAGTTCCAGGACCCACCCAGTAGGTCTGTGCACACCCTGGTGACAGAGACAGGACCTGAATGGGTCGGAAACGGAGACAGCCCAGTTCTGGTCCTGGGACCCACCCGGTTCCGGCCTAGGCACACCATGGGGCACGGAAGGGTGGTCCCAGGCACCACCTGGGTCCAGACACTGGCTATCCGGAGGTCTGTCCTTGGATGTGAACGGGAGGTCTGGTTCACCTGGGACAACCACGAATTGGCCAGGGCATCCCTGAGGCGGCTGGTTCTGGGACAAGCGTTGGAGGCACATGACACCACCATGGACTGTCCCGGGATCCAGCAAGTTGGCTCCGGTCAACCCCTCATGGACAATCCCGTGACCCGCCCTTGAGGCCCCGGGCATTCCCAGGGAGAGTCCATGGCCAACCAGGATTGCGCTGGGCGTATTCCAGTGGCGGTATTGGGAAGTGTCAGTGTGACCCCTGGTCCCGACAGGTTCATTCACTGGACCGCCACTACGTCAGTTCCAGGACGCTGTTGTGTGAACGGGGACACCATCTCTAAGACTGTCCTGGACACAGCCAGGTGGCCCTGGTCACCTTTTGGGGACAGTCCACGGACTCACCCCGATAGCCTTGAGCATCCCTGCGTGATGGTCTCAGTACCCACTCATTGGCCCTCAACCCACCTTGGGGACAATCTCAGGACCCACTAGGGTAGATTCAGGCCTCCCTAGGGACAGTCACAAGACCAGCCCAGTGTACCCTGGGCACCCGGTTTGGAATGTCTCAACATAATGTTGGTACACAGGTGACACCAGCATCCCCCAGGCAGAGTCCTGGGAACAGGTTGGGTGGCTCCTGGTAACCCCCGAGGAAGGTATTGAAACCCACTTGGGTGCCCAAGTGCACCTCACATGGGGCAGGTATGGGAACCTCCTGGGTTTCCCGTAGAGACCACAGGAGATGGTGCTGGCAACCACCTAATTGCCCCTGGCACGTCCTAGTGACATTCCCAAGACGCGTTTGTAGCCTCAGGCATCTCCTGGAGACAGCACAGATACCTGTACTAGACCTTTCTGGCTCTCCCCGGGCACCTCCCAGGGATGGTCCCGTGTCTAGTCCCTGTGGCCTCTGTATCCACCAGGTAGTGTCCAAGGACCTGCCTGCGTGGCCCTGGGCCCACCCCGAGGACGGTCCCAGGACCTCAATTCCCTCTGGGAAACGGTCCTGGAATCCACACTGACGGACATGTGCATCATGTGCAGCCTTGATGGGATGGTCCTGGCCTGCGCCAGTGGCACCGGTGACGATTCTGGAACACACCCTGACGGCCCGGAGAATATCTCGGGGATGGTCCTCAGATAGGACCACGCTAGGATAGGTATGTCTAGACAAGGGGCTCAGAATGCACTGCATAGAAAGGAACAGTTGGAGAAGGGGTAGGGAGAATGGGGTGTTGGCATTTATCAGCTTCAGAACCCTTCTAGACAGATAATAGAATTTTCTATTGTAGCTTATTGTAGCTTATTGTAGGGAAAGAAGTTTATCTGTGCTGCTCCTAGAAACTTGTCCTTTTCTTTCCTCTTTTTAATTTAAGTTTACTGGGGTGACAAATGGTAGTAAACTTACATAGATTTCAGGCGTACAATCAGGTATTGCATCATCTATAAGTCCCATTGTGTGTTCACCACCCAGAGTCAGTTTTCCTTCCATCACCATATGCTTGATCCCCTTTACAATCCCCATCTACCATCCCGCCCTCCCCCTTTACCCTCTGGTAAGGACTAAACTATTGTCAGTGTCTGTGAGTTTTTGTTTCTCCTTTGTTTGTCTTGCTCTTTTGCAGTTTTGGGTTTATATATCACATATCGGTAAAAGCATATGGTTCTCTGCTTTTTCTGTCTGATTTGTTTCGCTTAGCGTTATAGTCTCAAGAGCCATACATGTTGTCACAAACGGTCCTATTTCATCCTTTCTTACTGCCGAATAGTAGTCGTTGTGTATATATACCACGACTTCTTTAGCTAGACTTCTTTAGATGGATATTCGTCTATCGAAGGACGTTTCGGTTGTTTCCATGTCTTGGCCAGCATAAATAAAGCTGCAGTGAAGATCGGAGCACATGTGTCTTTATGGATAAATGTTATCAGATTTTTTTGGTAGACAACTAGGAGTGGGATTGCTGGGTCATACGGTAATTCTGTTTGTAATTTCTTTGAAGACCCTCCACACTGCCTTCCATAGCAGCTGCACCAATCTGCGTTCCCACCAACAGCGTATTGAGGGTTCCTTCTTCTCCACAGCGTCTCTAACACTCTCTAGCAGTCCAATTTCATTCTTTTGGACGCGGCTATCCAATTCTGCCAGCACCATTTATCCACGAGGCTGTCTTTTCCCTTTGTGAAACATTATCGGTCCATATCTATGTGGTTTTATTTCTGGGTTCTCAATTCTATTGCATTAACCTATGTGTCTGTCTTTCTGCCAATACCCTGCTGTTTTGATTATTGTAGCCCTGTAGTACAAGGTAAAGTCAGGGAGTGTGATACCTCCAGTATTGTTCCCTTCTCTTAAGATTGCTTTGGCTATTCGGGCGCTTTTGTGGTTCCAAAAAAATCTGATGACTTTTTTGTGCTACTTCTTTAAAAAAATGTCCTTGGGATTTTGATGGGGATTGCATTAAATCTGTATGTTGCTTTGGGTAATATGGCCATTTCATGAGCACGGAATGTCGCTCCATTTCTTTGCGTCTTCAATTTCTTTGAAAAAATGTCTTGTAGTTTTCAGCACAATGGTCTTTCACCTCCTTGGTTAAGTTTATTCCTAGGTATGTTATTCTTCTTGCTGCAATTGCAAAAGGAATTGTTTTTTGTGTTTCTTTTTCTGAGATTACATTGTCAGTATCTAGGAATGCAGTGGACTTTTCTACGTGGATTTTGTAGCCAGCAACTGTACTGTATTCCTTGATTGTACTGTACTGTATTCCTTGATTGTTTCCAATAGCTTTTTGATGGAGTCTTTAGGGTTTTCTACATATAGCATCATGTCATCTGCAGAGTGGTAATTTAACTTCTTCATTCCCCATTTGGACGCCTTTGATTTCTTTCTCTTGCCTGATTGCTCTGGCAAGGACTTCCAACACTACGTTGAAAAGCAGAGGTGACAGGGGACAGCCCTGTCGTTTTCCTGAACGTAGAGCCAAGGGCTTTCGTTTTTCACCATTAATTATGAGATTAGCTGAGGGCTTGTCATATATGGCCCTTATTATGCGAAGGTATTCTTCCTTCTATACCTATTTTAGTAAGTGTTTTAATCATGAATGGATGTTGATGCTTTTTCTGCATCAATTGTTAAAATCATATGCTTTTTTTTCCTTTATGTGACGGATTTTTTTTTTTTTGTATATGTGATGGATTTCCGGATGTTGAACCATCCTTGTGCCACGGGGATGAACCCCACTTGGTCACGATGATCTTTTTAATGCATTGTTGTATTCGATTTGCTATAAATTTGTTTAGGACTTTTGCATCTGTATTCATCAGAGATATTGGTGTGTAGTTTTCTTTATGTGTGTGTGGTCCTTCCCAGGTTTTGGTATCAGGGTAATGTTGGTTTCACAAAATGAGCTGGATTGTACTGTCTCATCTTCAATTTTTTGGAAGAGGTTGAGCAGGATTGGTATTAGATCTTCTTTGAAGGTTCGGTAGAATTCACCAGTAAAGCCCTCCGGTCCCGGACTTTTGCCTTTGGAAGGTTTTGGATGACTGATTCAATTTCGTTACTGGCGATCGTTCTGTTTAGATTTTCCAGTTCTTCGTGGTTCAGCCTTGTTTCTAAGGACTTGTCCATTTCTTCTAGGTTATTGAATTTGGTGGCATATAGACTTAGTATTCTTCGATGATCCTTTGTATTTCTGTGGTGTCCGTGATAACGTCCCCTTTTCCATTTCTGATTTTGTTAATTAGTGTCTTCTCTCTTTTTTATGTTAGTGAGTCTATCCAAGGGTTTGTCAATTTTGTTCATCTTTTCAAGGAACCAGCTCTTCGTCACGTTAATTTCTTTCTATTGTCTTTTTGTTCCCTATTTCATTTATTTCTGGTCTGGTCCTTGTTATTTCCTTTCTTCTGCTGACCTTGGGTTTCGCTTCTTCTTGTTGTAGTTCTTGAAGGTCTAACAGGAGGTTGTTTGTTTGGGATTTTTCTTGTTTCTTGGGATAGGCCTGTAATGACATACATTTCCCTCTTGAAAGTGCTTTCGCTGCATCCCAAAACTTTTGGTAGGATGTATTTTCACTGTCGTTTGTCGCTAGGTATCTTTTGATCTCTCCTTTAATTCTAAAGAACCCAGTCGTTCTTTAAAAGTATGTTGTAATTGTGTTTTTTCCTGCTTTCTTTTTGTAGTTGCTATCCCATTTCAAAGCCTTGGGATCAGAGGATGTGCTTCGTATGATTTCAGTCTTCTTAAATTTGCTGAGGCTGATTTTATGTCCCAATATATGGTCTATATCCTTGAGAATGTTCCATGCACACTAGAAAAGAATGTCTAGTCTGATGTTTCAGAATGAAGTGCTCTTTGTACGTCAATTGTGTCCATTTCATCTACTGTGTCATTTGGGGCTGCTATTTCATTATTTGTTTTCTGTTTGGATGATCTACCCATAGCTGACAGTGATGTTATTTAAGTCCCCTAGTATAATTGTGCTTTGGTCAATTTCTCCCTTTCGTTCTGTTAATAGGTGCTTGGTATATTTCGGTGCTCCCTGATTGGGGGCATGAAATGTCCATCTTTGTCTCGTATCATCTTTTTCACCCTGAAGTCTGTTTCATCTGATATCATTATGGCTACACCTGATTTTCTCTGGGTACCCTCTGCGTGGAATGCCCATTTCCCCCCTTTCATTTTGAATCTATGCTTGTCTTTGTAGCTGAGATGTGTCTCTTGGACATAGTTGGGTTTATTTTTCTGATTTAGAGTTTTGGGTTTCGCTTTTTGATCCAATCTGCTACTCTGTGCCTTTATATTGGTGAGTTCAGTCCACTTACATTTAGAATGATTATTGATATATGAGGATATCTTGTCACTCTATCTTCAGTTTTGTCGTAAGACTGTGTCTCCATTGTTTCTTTGCCTTTGAGTTGTCTATTAATTCTGTGTGATGGTATTCTATGATGTTTCCCTCTGTTTTTTTTTTTTTTATTATTACAGTCTATATTTCAGTTCTGGATTTTGTTTTTTTTTTTTTTTGAGTGGTTACCCTTAAGTTTATGTAAAAGAAAGTTTGATATTTAGAGTATTCCATTTTCTCCAGTTCGCTTACTTTCTCCATTCCCTTATTCCGGTTCAGGCCTTTACTCTCCCCGTTTTTGTGTTGCCACAAATTGTCCCAGTTGATGGTGGTCGAATAGCCTCCTTTAGTATTTCTTGTAGTGCAGGTCGTGTATTGGAAAATCCCCTCAGCTTCTGTATGTCCTCCTTCATATCTAAAGGATATCTTTGCTGGATATATTATTCTTGGCTCCAAGTTTCTCTCTTTCAATAGTTTGAATATTTGGTTCCACTCCCTCCTGCCTTGCAGAGTTTCCGCTGAAAAATCTGGTGATAATCTAATGGGCTTTCCTTTGTAGGTTACCGTCTCCTTTACCCTGGCTGCCTCGAGGATTGTTTCTTTTTGTTGGTTTTAGACAGCTTCAATACAATGTGCCTTGCAGAAGGTCTGTTGGGATTGAGGTAATTAGGTGTTGTATTTGCTTCTTGGATTCGAGGATCCAGTTCTGTCCACAAGTTTGGGGAAGTTCTCTTCGACAATTTTTGTGCATATATTCTCTGTTCCCTTCTCTCTTTCTTCTCCTTCTGGTATGCCCATTATTCTTATGGTGCTCTTTCTGACGGAGTCAGAAAGTTCTCGTTAGAGGTCTTCCGTTTCTTTTAAGTCTCAAGTCTGTTTCTTCTAACATCTGTGTAATTCCCAGGTTTCTATCTTCGATGTCACGGATTCTTTCCTCTTACTAGGTAGTAGTCAACTCTACTACCTAAGCTGGTTATTTCATTCTTAATTTCTTCTATTGAGTTCTTCATCTCTAGAAACTCTATTTGGTTCCTTTGAAAATTTCAATCTCTTTCGTTAAATGCTCATGTTGGTCGTTGATTGTGTGTCAGAGTTCCTTAAACTGCCTTCCTGTGTTGTCTTGCATCTCGTTGGGTTTTTTCAGAACTGCAATCCTGAATTCTCTCTCATTGAAGCCACATGTTTCCATATCTTTAAGTTCCCTTTCTGGGGACTTGTCACTTTCTTTCTCAGCTGTCTCGTTGCCTTGGTTATTCATGGCAATTGCTGATGTATCATTTCTCCCAGAGCTGGGTCTTCCCAGATCCTGAGCACCACTGCTTCTCTGTAATCCGACGACTACTCCTCAGTTCAGGGGCCAGCTTGAGTCTCTGGGAAGTCGGGCAAGGATTGGGTGAGTGCGGTGTGGTCCAAGGTATGGTGTTTATCTCCTTTGTCCATCCAATGTTCCAGCTGTACGTCTCAGCTGAGGTTACTGCCTCAAACGCTGGATGTTTTGCTCTCTCAGCAGGAGAGATCAGGGAAATAGACCACCTCCTGGTTTTTGTTTGTTTCTGTCTTACCTAGGAATCCCCACCCCTCCACAGCTGTGGATGTGGGCAGCCTCTCTATTCCTCTCCTTCCTTCTTCCCTCACTCGCCCAGTGTATGCTCGCCTTCCAGAAACCCTCGTATGAGTCTCTTAACCGTTCTGTGAGTGCGCAGAGTAATTTGACGTTCAATATGTGGTAAGTTCCAGAGAACTCAAGAAGACCACCTCGCTGCCACTGACGTCACTCGGTAAATTCTATTCTTAACAAGACAGTGATTTCCAAGATAGTATGAAAAGTCAGAGCAATCAAGCAAGAGAAAGAAATAAAAGGCATCCAACTTGGGAATGAAGAAGTCAAATTGTCACGTATTGCAGGTGCCAAGATGATATGTATACAGAAACCCCAAAAGATATTAAAAAGAGTAAACGAATATAGTAAAGGGGCCAGATACCAAAATCTACAAAAATCCATTGATTTCCTATATACGAACAACGAAATCGCAGAGAAAAGAATGTTTAAAAATTCCTGTTGCAACTACAACAAAAATAATAAAATGCTTAGAAGTAAACTTGCCAACCATGTGAAAGACCTAAGGTCTTCTTGCTGAAGACGAAAAGGTACACTGCACGGAAAACCTTAAGGTGTTTTCAAAAGAATTGAATACCCAAAGAAATAGAATGGCACTCCTTGTTCATGGCTGGAAAGAATCAACATAATTAAAATGGTCATCACTGGCCAGCATGAGAACGCCCGACTTCCGATTTGAAACTCGCCTCTGTTGGCCTGGGTCCACCCCAGGACCATTACCAAACCCAGCCTGGGTCAGCCTAGGCACCCGCAGAGGTCAGTCAGAGGACCGCCCAGGTCACCGCAAGCATACCCTGGGGCTGTTCCCACGGTGAGACAGGGTCAGCCCCAGAAACCCCCATTGTCAGTCACAGAAACTGCCCTGGATCGTCAAGGATCAGCGCAGCGCAAGTCACAAGATCCCCCCCCCCGAGTTCAGCCCGTGAAAGTCGAAGTTTGGTCCTGGGACACGGTGCGATGTCTCTCTTTACCCCGTATGGGTGGTCCTGGAACGCATCGAGTTCGGATTGGATACCCGCACGGATTGGTCTTGTTCCCTGCAGGTGCCAGTCTGGGCAAGCTTGGGTTGTCCCAGGAACCCCAGAGACTAGTCACAGAACCCTCCCATGTAGATAGATGCTGCTGGGACGAGACTGTCTTGGCCTAGGCACCTCTTAATCCAGAAGGAGCATGGGCTTGTCCCAGGCACACCCTTTTTCGAAAGAGGCTGCCCCTAGGGCTGGTGCTGAGACACATCCTGGTCAGCCCAATCAATCCCCATGGCCGAACACATCGCAGAGCAAGTCCTGGACTTTCCCGCCTCGGTCCTGGCACCTGCTGTGTCCAGGGCCAGGACCTGTCTCGGTGGTCCTAGGAACTAGTTCCAGGACCCACCCAGTAGGTCTGTGCACACCCTGGTGACAGAGACAGGACCTGAATGGGTCGGAAACGGAGACAGCCCAGTTCTGGTCCTGGGACCCACCCGGTTCCGGCCTAGGCACACCATGGGGCACGGAAGGGTGGTCCCAGGCACCACCTGGGTCCAGACACTGGCTATCCGGAGGTCTGTCCTTGGATGTGAACGGGAGGTCTGGTTCACCTGGGACAACCACGAATTGGCCAGGGCATCCCTGAGGCGGCTGGTTCTGGGACAAGCGTTGGAGGCACATGACACCACCATGGACTGTCCCGGGATCCAGCAAGTTGGCTCCGGTCAACCCCTCATGGACAATCCCGTGACCCGCCCTTGAGGCCCCGGGCATTCCCAGGGAGAGTCCATGGCCAACCAGGATTGCGCTGGGCGTATTCCAGTGGCGGTATTGGGAAGTGTCAGTGTGACCCCTGGTCCCGACAGGTTCATTCACTGGACCGCCACTACGTCAGTTCCAGGACGCTGTTGTGTGAACGGGGACACCATCTCTAAGACTGTCCTGGACACAGCCAGGTGGCCCTGGTCACCTTTTGGGGACAGTCCACGGACTCACCCCGATAGCCTTGAGCATCCCTGCGTGATGGTCTCAGTACCCACTCATTGGCCCTCAACCCACCTTGGGGACAATCTCAGGACCCACTAGGGTAGATTCAGGCCTCCCTAGGGACAGTCACAAGACCAGCCCAGTGTACCCTGGGCACCCGGTTTGGAATGTCTCAACATAATGTTGGTACACAGGTGACACCAGCATCCCCCAGGCAGAGTCCTGGGAACAGGTTGGGTGGCTCCTGGTAACCCCCGAGGAAGGTATTGAAACCCACTTGGGTGCCCAAGTGCACCTCACATGGGGCAGGTATGGGAACCTCCTGGGTTTCCCGTAGAGACCACAGGAGATGGTGCTGGCAACCACCTAATTGCCCCTGGCACGTCCTAGTGACATTCCCAAGACGCGTTTGTAGCCTCAGGCATCTCCTGGAGACAGCACAGATACCTGTACTAGACCTTTCTGGCTCTCCCCGGGCACCTCCCAGGGATGGTCCCGTGTCTAGTCCCTGTGGCCTCTGTATCCACCAGGTAGTGTCCAAGGACCTGCCTGCGTGGCCCTGGGCCCACCCCGAGGACGGTCCCAGGACCTCAATTCCCTCTGGGAAACGGTCCTGGAATCCACACTGACGGACATGTGCATCATGTGCAGCCTTGATGGGATGGTCCTGGCCTGCGCCAGTGGCACCGGTGACGATTCTGGAACACACCCTGACGGCCCGGAGAATATCTCGGGGATGGTCCTCAGATAGGACCACGCTAGGATAGGTATGTCTAGACAAGGGGCTCAGAATGCACTGCATAGAAAGGAACAGTTGGAGAAGGGGTAGGGAGAATGGGGTGTTGGCATTTATCAGCTTCAGAACCCTTCTAGACAGATAATAGAATTTTCTATTGTAGCTTATTGTAGCTTATTGTAGGGAAAGAAGTTTATCTGTGCTGCTCCTAGAAACTTGTCCTTTTCTTTCCTCTTTTTAATTTAAGTTTACTGGGGTGACAAATGGTAGTAAACTTACATAGATTTCAGGCGTACAATCAGGTATTGCATCATCTATAAGTCCCATTGTGTGTTCACCACCCAGAGTCAGTTTTCCTTCCATCACCATATGCTTGATCCCCTTTACAATCCCCATCTACCATCCCGCCCTCCCCCCTTACCCTCTGGTAAGGACTAAACTATTGTCAGTGTCTGTGAGTTTTTGTTTCTCCTTTGTTTGTCTTGCTCTTTTGCAGTTTTGGGTTTATATATCACATATCGGTAAAAGCATATGGTTCTCTGCTTTTTCTGTCTGATTTGTTTCGCTTAGCGTTATAGTCTCAAGAGCCATACATGTTGTCACAAACGGTCCTATTTCATCCTTTCTTACTGCCGAATAGTAGTCGTTGTGTATATATACCACGACTTCTTTAGCTAGACTTCTTTAGATGGATATTCGTCTATCGAAGGACGTTTCGGTTGTTTCCATGTCTTGGCCAGCATAAATAAAGCTGCAGTGAAGATCGGAGCACATGTGTCTTTATGGATAAATGTTATCAGATTTTTTTGGTAGACAACTAGGAGTGGGATTGCTGGGTCATACGGTAATTCTGTTTGTAATTTCTTTGAAGACCCTCCACACTGCCTTCCATAGCAGCTGCACCAATCTGCGTTCCCACCAACAGAGTATTGAGGGTTCCTTCTTCTCCACAGCGTCTCTAACACTCTCTAGCAGTCCAATTTCATTCTTTTGGACGCGGCTATCCAATTCTGCCAGCACCATTTATCCACGAGGCTGTCTTTTCCCTTTGTGAAACATTATCGGTCCATATCTATGTGGTTTTATTTCTGGGTTCTCAATTCTATTGCATTAACCTATGTGTCTGTCTTTCTGCCAATACCCTGCTGTTTTGATTATTGTAGCCCTGTAGTACAAGGTAAAGTCAGGGAGTGTGATACCTCCAGTATTGTTCCCTTCTCTTAAGATTGCTTTGGCTATTCGGGCGCTTTTGTGGTTCCAAAAAAATCTGATGACTTTTTTGTGCTACTTCTTTAAAAAAATGTCCTTGGGATTTTGATGGGGATTGCATTAAATCTGTATGTTGCTTTGGGTAATATGGCCATTTCATGAGCACGGAATGTCGCTCCATTTCTTTGCGTCTTCAATTTCTTTGAAAAAATGTCTTGTAGTTTTCAGCACAATGGTCTTTCACCTCCTTGGTTAAGTTTATTCCTAGGTATGTTATTCTTCTTGCTGCAATTGCAAAAGGAATTGTTTTTTGTGTTTCTTTTTCTGAGATTACATTGTCAGTATCTAGGAATGCAGTGGACTTTTCTACGTGGATTTTGTAGCCAGCAACTGTACTGTATTCCTTGATTGTACTGTACTGTATTCCTTGATTGTTTCCAATAGCTTTTTGATGGAGTCTTTAGGGTTTTCTACATATAGCATCATGTCATCTGCAGAGTGGTAATTTAACTTCTTCATTCCCCATTTGGACGCCTTTGATTTCTTTCTCTTGCCTGATTGCTCTGGCAAGGACTTCCAACACTACGTTGAAAAGCAGAGGTGACAGGGGACAGCCCTGTCGTTTTCCTGAACGTAGAGCCAAGGGCTTTCGTTTTTCACCATTAATTATGAGATTAGCTGAGGGCTTGTCATATATGGCCCTTATTATGCGAAGGTATTCTTCCTTCTATACCTATTTTAGTAAGTGTTTTAATCATGAATGGATGTTGATGCTTTTTCTGCATCAATTGTTAAAATCATATGCTTTTTTTTCCTTTATGTGACGGATTTTTTTTTTTTTGTATATGTGATGGATTTCCGGATGTTGAACCATCCTTGTGCCACGGGGATGAACCCCACTTGGTCACGATGATCTTTTTAATGCATTGTTGTATTCGATTTGCTATAAATTTGTTTAGGACTTTTGCATCTGTATTCATCAGAGATATTGGTGTGTAGTTTTCTTTATGTGTGTGTGGTCCTTCCCAGGTTTTGGTATCAGGGTAATGTTGGTTTCACAAAATGAGCTGGATTGTACTGTCTCATCTTCAATTTTTTGGAAGAGGTTGAGCAGGATTGGTATTAGATCTTCTTTGAAGGTTCGGTAGAATTCACCAGTAAAGCCCTCCGGTCCCGGACTTTTGCCTTTGGAAGGTTTTGGATGACTGATTCAATTTCGTTACTGGCGATCGTTCTGTTTAGATTTTCCAGTTCTTCGTGGTTCAGCCTTGTTTCTAAGGACTTGTCCATTTCTTCTAGGTTATTGAATTTGGTGGCATATAGACTTAGTATTCTTCGATGATCCTTTGTATTTCTGTGGTGTCCGTGATAACGTCCCCTTTTCCATTTCTGATTTTGTTAATTAGTGTCTTCTCTCTTTTTTATGTTAGTGAGTCTATCCAAGGGTTTGTCAATTTTGTTCATCTTTTCAAGGAACCAGCTCTTCGTCACGTTAATTTCTTTCTATTGTCTTTTTGTTCCCTATTTCATTTATTTCTGGTCTGGTCCTTGTTATTTCCTTTCTTCTGCTGACCTTGGGTTTCGCTTCTTCTTGTTGTAGTTCTTGAAGGTCTAACAGGAGGTTGTTTGTTTGGGATTTTTCTTGTTTCTTGGGATAGGCCTGTAATGACATACATTTCCCTCTTGAAAGTGCTTTCGCTGCATCCCAAAACTTTTGGTAGGATGTATTTTCACTGTCGTTTGTCGCTAGGTATCTTTTGATCTCTCCTTTAATTCTAAAGAACCCAGTCGTTCTTTAAAAGTATGTTGTAATTGTGTTTTTTCCTGCTTTCTTTTTGTAGTTGCTATCCCATTTCAAAGCCTTGGGATCAGAGGATGTGCTTCGTATGATTTCAGTCTTCTTAAATTTGCTGAGGCTGATTTTATGTCCCAATATATGGTCTATATCCTTGAGAATGTTCCATGCACACTAGAAAAGAATGTCTAGTCTGATGTTTCAGAATGAAGTGCTCTTTGTACGTCAATTGTGTCCATTTCATCTACTGTGTCATTTGGGGCTGCTATTTCATTATTTGTTTTCTGTTTGGATGATCTACCCATAGCTGACAGTGATGTTATTTAAGTCCCCTAGTATAATTGTGCTTTGGTCAATTTCTCCCTTTCGTTCTGTTAATAGGTGCTTGGTATATTTCGGTGCTCCCTGATTGGGGGCATGAAATGTCCATCTTTGTCTCGTATCATCTTTTTCACCCTGAAGTCTGTTTCATCTGATATCATTATGGCTACACCTGATTTTCTCTGGGTACCCTCTGCGTGGAATGCCCATTTCCCCCCTTTCATTTTGAATCTATGCTTGTCTTTGTAGCTGAGATGTGTCTCTTGGACATAGTTGGGTTTATTTTTCTGATTTAGAGTTTTGGGTTTCGCTTTTTGATCCAATCTGCTACTCTGTGCCTTTATATTGGTGAGTTCAGTCCACTTACATTTAGAATGATTATTGATATATGAGGATATCTTGTCACTCTATCTTCAGTTTTGTCGTAAGACTGTGTCTCCATTGTTTCTTTGCCTTTGAGTTGTCTATTAATTCTGTGTGATGGTATTCTATGATGTTTCCCTCTGTTTTTTTTTTTTTTATTATTACAGTCTATATTTCAGTTCTGGATTTTGTTTTTTTTTTTTTTTGAGTGGTTACCCTTAAGTTTATGTAAAAGAAAGTTTGATATTTAGAGTATTCCATTTTCTTCAGTTCGCTTACTTTCTCCATTCCCTTATTCCGGTTCAGGCCTTTACTCTCCCCGTTTTTGTGTTGCCACAAATTGTCCCAGTTGATGGTGGTCGAATAGCCTCCTTTAGTATTTCTTGTAGTGCAGGTCGTGTATTGGAAAATCCCCTCAGCTTCTGTATGTCCTCCTTCATATCTAAAGGATATCTTTGCTGGATATATTATTCTTGGCTCCAAGTTTCTCTCTTTCAATAGTTTGAATATTTGGTTCCACTCCCTCCTGCCTTGCAGAGTTTCCGCTGAAAAATCTGGTGATAATCTAATGGGCTTTCCTTTGTAGGTTACCGTCTCCTTTACCCTGGCTGCCTCGAGGATTGTTTCTTTTTGTTGATTTTAGACAGCTTCAATACAATGTGCCTTGCAGAAGGTCTGTTGGGATTGAGGTAATTAGGTGTTGTATTTGCTTCTTGGATTCGAGGATCCAGTTCTGTCCACAAGTTTGGGGAAGTTCTCTTCGACAATTTTTGTGCATATATTCTCTGTTCCCTTCTCTCTTTCTTCTCCTTCTGGTATGCCCATTATTCTTATGGTGCTCTTTCTGACGGAGTCAGAAAGTTCTCGTTAGAGGTCTTCCGTTTCTTTTAAGTCTCAAGTCTGTTTCTTCTAACATCTGTGTAATTCCCAGGTTTCTATCTTCGATGTCACGGATTCTTTCCTCTTACTAGGTAGTAGTCAACTCTACTACCTAAGCTGGTTATTTCATTCTTAATTTCTTCTATTGAGTTCTTCATCTCTAGAAACTCTATTTGGTTCCTTTGAAAATTTCAATCTCTTTCGTTAAATGCTCATGTTGGTCGTTGATTGTGTGTCAGAGTTCCTTAAACTGCCTTCCTGTGTTGTCTTGCATCTCGTTGGGTTTTTTCAGAACTGCAATCCTGAATTCTCTCTCATTGAAGCCACATGTTTCCATATCTTTAAGTTCCCTTTCTGGGGACTTGTCACTTTCTTTCTCAGCTGTCTCGTTGCCTTGGTTATTCATGGCAATTGCTGATGTATCATTTCTCCCAGAGCTGGGTCTTCCCAGATCCTGAGCACCACTGCTTCTCTGTAATCCGACGACTACTCCTCAGTTCAGGGGCCAGCTTGAGTCTCTGGGAAGTCGGGCAAGGATTGGGTGAGTGCGGTGTGGTCCAAGGTATGGTGTTTATCTCCTTTGTCCATCCAATGTTCCAGCTGTACGTCTCAGCTGAGGTTACTGCCTCAAACGCTGGATGTTTTGCTCTCTCAGCAGGAGAGATCAGGGAAATAGACCACCTCCTGGTTTTTGTTTGTTTCTGTCTTACCTAGGAATCCCCACCCCTCCACAGCTGTGGATGTGGGCAGCCTCTCTATTCCTCTCCTTCCTTCTTCCCTCACTCGCCCAGTGTATGCTCGCCTTCCAGAAACCCTCGTATGAGTCTCTTAACCGTTCTGTGAGTGCGCAGAGTAATTTGACGTTCAATATGTGGTAAGTTCCAGAGAACTCAAGAAGACCACCTCGCTGCCACTGACGTCACTCGGTAAATTCTATTCTTAACAAGACAGTGATTTCCAAGATAGTATGAAAAGTCAGAGCAATCAAGCAAGAGAAAGAAATAAAAGGCATCCAACTTGGGAATGAAGAAGTCAAATTGTCACGTATTGCAGGTGCCAAGATGATATGTATACAGAAACCCCAAAAGATATTAAAAAGAGTAAACGAATATAGTAAAGGGGCCAGATACCAAAATCTACAAAAATCCATTGATTTCCTATATACGAACAACGAAATCGCAGAGAAAAGAATGTTTAAAAATTCCTGTTGCAACTACAACAAAAATAATAAAATGCTTAGAAGTAAACTTGCCAACCATGTGAAAGACCTAAGGTCTTCTTGCTGAAGACGAAAAGGTACACTGCACGGAAAACCTTAAGGTGTTTTCAAAAGAATTGAATACCCAAAGAAATAGAATGGCACTCCTTGTTCATGGCTGGAAAGAATCAACATAATTAAAATGGTCATCACTGGCCAGCATGAGAACGCCCGACTTCCGATTTGAAACTCGCCTCTGTTGGCCTGGGTCCACCCCAGGACCATTACCAAACCCAGCCTGGGTCAGCCTAGGCACCCGCAGAGGTCAGTCAGAGGACCGCCCAGGTCACCGCAAGCATACCCTGGGGCTGTTCCCACGGTGAGACAGGGTCAGCCCCAGAAACCCCCATTGTCAGTCACAGAAACTGCCCTGGATCGTCAAGGATCAGCGCAGCGCAAGTCACAAGATCCCCCCCCCCCCGAGTTCAGCCCGTGAAAGTCGAAGTTTGGTCCTGGGACACGGTCCGATGTCTCTCTTTACCCCGTATGGGTGGTCCTGGAACGCATCGAGTTCGGATTGGATACCCGCACGGATTGGTCTTGTTCCCTGCAGGTGCCAGTCTGGGCAAGCTTGGGTTGTCCCAGGAACCCCAGAGACTAGTCACAGAACCCTCCCATGTAGATAGATGCTGCTGGGACGAGACTGTCTTGGCCTAGGCACCTCTTAATCCAGAAGGAGCATGGGCTTGTCCCAGGCACACCCTTTTTCGAAAGAGGCTGCCCCTAGGGCTGGTGCTGAGACACATCTTGGTCAGCCCAATCAATCCCCATGGCCGAACACATCGCAGAGCAAGTCCTGGACTTTCCCGCCTCGGTCCTGGCACCTGCTGTGTCCAGGGCCAGGACCTGTCTCGGTGGTCCTAGGAACTAGTTCCAGGACCCACCCAGTAGGTCTGTGCACACCCTGGTGACAGAGACAGGACCTGAATGGGTCGGAAACGGAGACAGCCCAGTTCTGGTCCTGGGACCCACCCGGTTCCGGCCTAGGCACACCATGGGGCACGGAAGGGTGGTCCCAGGCACCACCTGGGTCCAGACACTGGCTATCCGGAGGTCTGTCCTTGGATGTGAACGGGAGGTCTGGTTCACCTGGGACAACCACGAATTGGCCAGGGCATCCCTGAGGCGGCTGGTTCTGGGACAAGCGTTGGAGGCACATGACACCACCATGGACTGTCCCGGGATCCAGCAAGTTGGCTCCGGTCAACCCCTCATGGACAATCCCGTGACCCGCCCTTGAGGCCCCGGGCATTCCCAGGGAGAGTCCATGGCCAACCAGGATTGCGCTGGGCGTATTCCAGTGGCTGTATTTGGAAGTGTCAGTGTGACCCCTGGTCCCGACAGGTTCATTCACTGGACCGCCACTACGTCAGTTCCAGGACGCTGTTGTGTGAACGGGGACACCATCTCTAAGACTGTCCTGGACACAGCCAGGTGGCCCTGGTCACCTTTTGGGGACAGTCCACGGACTCACCCCGATAGCCTTGAGCATCCCTGCGTGATGGTCTCAGTACCCACTCATTGGCCCTCAACCCACCTTGGGGACAATCTCAGGACCCACTAGGGTAGATTCAGGCCTCCCTAGGGACAGTCACAAGACCAGCCCAGTGTACCCTGGGCACCCGGTTTGGAATGTCTCAACATAATGTTGGTACACAGGTGACACCAGCATCCCCCAGGCAGAGTCCTGGGAACAGGTTGGGTGGCTCCTGGTAACCCCCGAGGAAGGTATTGAAACCCACTTGGGTGCCCAAGTGCACCTCACATGGGGCAGGTATGGGAACCTCCTGGGTTTCCCGTAGAGACCACAGGAGATGGTGCTGGCAACCACCTAATTGCCCCTGGCACGTCCTAGTGACATTCCCAAGACGCGTTTGTAGCCTCAGGCATCTCCTGGAGACAGCACAGATACCTGTACTAGACCTTTCTGGCTCTCCCCGGGCACCTCCCAGGGATGGTCCCGTGTCTAGTCCCTGTGGCCTCTGTATCCACCAGGTAGTGTCCAAGGACCTGCCTGCGTGGCCCTGGGCCCACCCCGAGGACGGTCCCAGGACCTCAATTCCCTCTGGGAAACGGTCCTGGAATCCACACTGACGGACATGTGCATCATGTGCAGCCTTGATGGGATGGTCCTGGCCTGCGCCAGTGGCACCGGTGACGATTCTGGAACACACCCTGACGGCCCGGAGAATATCTCGGGGATGGTCCTCAGATAGGACCACGCTAGGATAGGTATGTCTAGACAAGGGGCTCAGAATGCACTGCATAGAAAGGAACAGTTGGAGAAGGGGTAGGGAGAATGGGGTGTTGGCATTTATCAGCTTCAGAACCCTTCTAGACAGATAATAGAATTTTCTATTGTAGCTTATTGTAGCTTATTGTAGGGAAAGAAGTTTATCTGTGCTGCTCCTAGAAACTTGTCCTTTTCTTTCCTCTTTTTAATTTAAGTTTACTGGGGTGACAAATGGTAGTAAACTTACATAGATTTCAGGCGTACAATCAGGTATTGCATCATCTATAAGTCCCATTGTGTGTTCACCACCCAGAGTCAGTTTTCCTTCCATCACCATATGCTTGATCCCCTTTACAATCCCCATCTACCATCCCGCCCTCCCCCCTTACCCTCTGGTAAGGACTAAACTATTGTCAGTGTCTGTGAGTTTTTGTTTCTCCTTTGTTTGTCTTGCTCTTTTGCAGTTTTGGGTTTATATATCACATATCGGTAAAAGCATATGGTTCTCTGCTTTTTCTGTCTGATTTGTTTCGCTTAGCGTTATAGTCTCAAGAGCCATACATGTTGTCACAAACGGTCCTATTTCATCCTTTCTTACTGCCGAATAGTAGTCGTTGTGTATATATACCACGACTTCTTTAGCTAGCCTTCTTTAGATGGATATTCGTCTATCGAAGGACGTTTCGGTTGTTTCCATGTCTTGGCCAGCATAAATAAAGCTGCAGTGAAGATCGGAGCACATGTGTCTTTATGGATAAATGTTATCAGATTTTTTTGGTAGACAACTAGGAGTGGGATTGCTGGGTCATACGGTAATTCTGTTTGTAATTTCTTTGAAGACCCTCCACACTGCCTTCCATAGCAGCTGCACCAATCTGCGTTCCCACCAACAGAGTATTGAGGGTTCCTTCTTCTCCACAGCGTCTCTAACACTCTCTAGCAGTCCAATTTCATTCTTTTGGACGCGGCTATCCAATTCTGCCAGCACCATTTATCCACGAGGCTGTCTTTTCCCTTTGTGAAACATTATCGGTCCATATCTATGTGGTTTTATTTCTGGGTTCTCAATTCTATTGCATTAACCTATGTGTCTGTCTTTCTGCCAATACCCTGCTGTTTTGATTATTGTAGCCCTGTAGTACAAGGTAAAGTCAGGGAGTGTGATACCTCCAGTATTGTTCCCTTCTCTTAAGATTGCTTTGGCTATTCGGGCGCTTTTGTGGTTCCAAAAAAATCTGATGACTTTTTTGTGCTACTTCTTTAAAAAAATGTCCTTGGGATTTTGATGGGGATTGCATTAAATCTGTATGTTGCTTTGGGTAATATGGCCATTTCATGAGCACGGAATGTCGCTCCATTTCTTTGCGTCTTCAATTTCTTTGAAAAAATGTCTTGTAGTTTTCAGCACAATGGTCTTTCACCTCCTTGGTTAAGTTTATTCCTAGGTATTTTATTCTTCTTGCTGCAATTGCAAAAGGAATTGTTTTTTGTGTTTCTTTTTCTGAGATTACATTGTCAGTATCTAGGAATGCAGTGGACTTTTCTACGTGGATTTTGTAGCCAGCAACTGTACTGTATTCCTTGATTGTACTGTACTGTATTCCTTGATTGTTTCCAATAGCTTTTTGATGGAGTCTTTAGGGTTTTCTACATATAGCATCATGTCATCTGCAGAGTGGTAATTTAACTTCTTCATTCCCCATTTGGACGCCTTTGATTTCTTTCTCTTGCCTGATTGCTCTGGCAAGGACTTCCAACACTACGTTGAAAAGCAGAGGTGACAGGGGACAGCCCTGTCGTTTTCCTGAACGTAGAGCCAAGGGCTTTCGTTTTTCACCATTAATTATGAGATTAGCTGAGGGCTTGTCATATATGGCCCTTATTATGCGAAGGTATTCTTCCTTCTATACCTATTTTAGTAAGTGTTTTAATCATGAATGGATGTTGATGCTTTTTCTGCATCAATTGTTAAAATCATATGCTTTTTTTTCCTTTATGTGACGGATTTTTTTTTTTTTGTATATGTGATGGATTTCCGGATGTTGAACCATCCTTGTGCCACGGGGATGAACCCCACTTGGTCACGATGATCTTTTTAATGCATTGTTGTATTCGATTTGCTATAAATTTGTTTAGGACTTTTGCATCTGTATTCATCAGAGATATTGGTGTGTAGTTTTCTTTATGTGTGTGTGGTCCTTCCCAGGTTTTGGTATCAGGGTAATGTTGGTTTCACAAAATGAGCTGGATTGTACTGTCTCATCTTCAATTTTTTGGAAGAGGTTGAGCATGATTGGTATTAGATCTTCTTTGAAGGTTCGGTAGAATTCACCAGTAAAGCCCTCCGGTCCCGGACTTTTGCCTTTGGAAGGTTTTGGATGACTGATTCAATTTCGTTACTGGCGATCGTTCTGTTTAGATTTTCCAGTTCTTCGTGGTTCAGCCTTGTTTCTAAGGACTTGTCCATTTCTTCTAGGTTATTGAATTTGGTGGCATATAGACTTAGTATTCTTCGATGATCCTTTGTATTTCTGTGGTGTCCGTGATAACGTCCCCTTTTCCATTTCTGATTTTGTTAATTAGTGTCTTCTCTCTTTTTTATGTTAGTGAGTCTATCCAAGGGTTTGTCAATTTTGTTCATCTTTTCAAGGAACCAGCTCTTCGTCACGTTAATTTCTTTCTATTGTCTTTTTGTTCCCTATTTCATTTATTTCTGGTCTGGTCCTTGTTATTTCCTTTCTTCTGCTGACCTTGGGTTTCGCTTCTTCTTGTTGTAGTTCTTGAAGGTCTAACAGGAGGTTGTTTGTTTGGGATTTTTCTTGTTTCTTGGGATAGGCCTGTAATGACATACATTTCCCTCTTGAAAGTGCTTTCGCTGCATCCCAAAACTTTTGGTAGGATGTATTTTCACTGTCGTTTGTCGCTAGGTATCTTTTGATCTCTCCTTTAATTCTAAAGAACCCAGTCGTTCTTTAAAAGTATGTTGTAATTGTGTTTTTTCCTGCTTTCTTTTTGTAGTTGCTATCCCATTTCAAAGCCTTGGGATCAGAGGATGTGCTTCGTATGATTTCAGTCTTCTTAAATTTGCTGAGGCTGATTTTATGTCCCAATATATGGTCTATATCCTTGAGAATGTTCCATGCACACTAGAAAAGAATGTCTAGTCTGATGTTTCAGAATGAAGTGCTCTTTGTACGTCAATTGTGTCCATTTCATCTACTGTGTCATTTGGGGCTGCTATTTCATTATTTGTTTTCTGTTTGGATGATCTACCCATAGCTGACAGTGATGTTATTTAAGTCCCCTAGTATAATTGTGCTTTGGTCAATTTCTCCCTTTCGTTCTGTTAATAGGTGCTTGGTATATTTCGGTGCTCCCTGATTGGGGGCATGAAATGTCCATCTTTGTCTCGTATCATCTTTTTCACCCTGAAGTCTGTTTCATCTGATATCATTATGGCTACACCTGATTTTCTCTGGGTACCCTCTGCGTGGAATGCCCATTTCCCCCCTTTCATTTTGAATCTATGCTTGTCTTTGTAGCTGAGATGTGTCTCTTGGACATAGTTGGGTTTATTTTTCTGATTTAGAGTTTTGGGTTTCGCTTTTTGATCCAATCTGCTACTCTGTGCCTTTATATTGGTGAGTTCAGTCCACTTACATTTAGAATGATTATTGATATATGAGGATATCTTGTCACTCTATCTTCAGTTTTGTCGTAAGACTGTGTCTCCATTGTTTCTTTGCCTTTGAGTTGTCTATTAATTCTGTGTGATGGTATTCTATGATGTTTCCCTCTGTTTTTTTTTTTTTTATTATTACAGTCTATATTTCAGTTCTGGATTTTGTTTTTTTTTTTTTTTGAGTGGTTACCCTTAAGTTTATGTAAAAGAAAGTTTGATATTTAGAGTATTCCATTTTCTTCAGTTCGCTTACTTTCTCCATTCCCTTATTCCGGTTCAGGCCTTTACTCTCCCCGTTTTTGTGTTGCCACAAATTGTCCCAGTTGATGGTGGTCGAATAGCCTCCTTTAGTATTTCTTGTAGTGCAGGTCGTGTATTGGAAAATCCCCTCAGCTTCTGTATGTCCTCCTTCATATCTAAAGGATATCTTTGCTGGATATATTATTCTTGGCTCCAAGTTTCTCTCTTTCAATAGTTTGAATATTTGGTTCCACTCCCTCCTGCCTTGCAGAGTTTCCGCTGAAAAATCTGGTGATAATCTAATGGGCTTTCCTTTGTAGGTTACCGTCTCCTTTACCCTGGCTGCCTCGAGGATTGTTTCTTTTTGTTGGTTTTAGACAGCTTCAATACAATGTGCCTTGCAGAAGGTCTGTTGGGATTGAGGTAATTAGGTGTTGTATTTGCTTCTTGGATTCGAGGATCCAGTTCTGTCCACAAGTTTGGGGAAGTTCTCTTCGACAATTTTTGTGCATATATTCTCTGTTCCCTTCTCTCTTTCTTCTCCTTCTGGTATGCCCATTATTCTTATGGTGCTCTTTCTGACGGAGTCAGAAAGTTCTCGTTAGAGGTCTTCCGTTTCTTTTAAGTCTCAAGTCTGTTTCTTCTAACATCTGTGTAATTCCCAGGTTTCTATCTTCGATGTCACGGATTCTTTCCTCTTACTAGGTAGTAGTCAACTCTACTACCTAAGCTGGTTATTTCATTCTTAATTTCTTCTATTGAGTTCTTCATCTCTAGAAACTCTATTTGGTTCCTTTGAAAATTTCAATCTCTTTCGTTAAATGCTCATGTTGGTCGTTGATTGTGTGTCAGAGTTCCTTAAACTGCCTTCCTGTGTTGTCTTGCATCTCGTTGGGTTTTTTCAGAACTGCAATCCTGAATTCTCTCTCATTGAAGCCACATGTTTCCATATCTTTAAGTTCCCTTTCTGGGGACTTGTCACTTTCTTTCTCAGCTGTCTCGTTGCCTTGGTTATTCATGGCAATTGCTGATGTATCATTTCTCCCAGAGCTGGGTCTTCCCAGATCCTGAGCACCACTGCTTCTCTGTAATCCGACGACTACTCCTCAGTTCAGGGGCCAGCTTGAGTCTCTGGGAAGTCGGGCAAGGATTGGGTGAGTGCGGTGTGGTCCAAGGTATGGTGTTTATCTCCTTTGTCCATCCAATGTTCCAGCTGTACGTCTCAGCTGAGGTTACTGCCTCAAACGCTGGATGTTTTGCTCTCTCAGCAGGAGAGATCAGGGAAATAGACCACCTCCTGGTTTTTGTTTGTTTCTGTCTTACCTAGGAATCCCCACCCCTCCACAGCTGTGGATGTGGGCAGCCTCTCTATTCCTCTCCTTCCTTCTTCCCTCACTCGCCCAGTGTATGCTCGCCTTCCAGAAACCCTCGTATGAGTCTCTTAACCGTTCTGTGAGTGCGCAGAGTAATTTGACGTTCAATATGTGGTAAGTTCCAGAGAACTCAAGAAGACCACCTCGCTGCCACTGACGTCACTCGGTAAATTCTATTCTTAACAAGACAGTGATTTCCAAGATAGTATGAAAAGTCAGAGCAATCAAGCAAGAGAAAGAAATAAAAGGCATCCAACTTGGGAATGAAGAAGTCAAATTGTCACGTATTGCAGGTGCCAAGATGATATGTATACAGAAACCCCAAAAGATATTAAAAAGAGTAAACGAATATAGTAAAGGGGCCAGATACCAAAATCTACAAAAATCCATTGATTTCCTATATACGAACAACGAAATCGCAGAGAAAAGAATGTTTAAAAATTCCTGTTGCAACTACAACAAAAATAATAAAATGCTTAGAAGTAAACTTGCTGAAGACGAAAAGGTACACTGCACGGAAAACCTTAAGGTGTTTTCAAAAGAATTGAATACCCAAAGAAATAGAATGGCACTCCTTGTTCATGGCTGGAAAGAATCAACATAATTAAAATGGTCATCACTGGCCAGCATGAGAACGCCCGACTTCCGATTTGAAACTCGCCTCTGTTGGCCTGGGTCCACCCCAGGACCATTACCAAACCCAGCCTGGGTCAGCCTAGGCACCCGCAGAGGTCAGTCAGAGGACCGCCCAGGTCACCGCAAGCATACCCTGGGGCTGTTCCCACGGTGAGACAGGGTCAGCCCCAGAAACCCCCATTGTCAGTCACAGAAACTGCCCTGGATCGTCAAGGATCAGCGCAGCGCAAGTCACAAGATTCCCCCCCCCCCGAGTTCAGCCCGTGAAAGTCGAAGTTTGGTCCTGGGACACGGTGCGATGTCTCTCTTTACCCCGTATGGGTGGTCCTGGAACGCATCGAGTTCGGATTGGATACCCGCACGGATTGGTCTTGTTCCCTGCAGGTGCCAGTCTGGGCAAGCTTGGGTTGTCCCAGGAACCCCAGAGACTAGTCACAGAACCCTCCCATGTAGATCGATGCTGCTGGGACGAGACTGTCTTGGCCTAGGCACCTCTTAATCCAGAAGGAGCATGGGCTTGTCCCAGGCACACCCTTTTTCGAAAGAGGCTGCCCCTAGGGCTGGTGCTGAGACACATCCTGGTCAGCCCAATCAATCCCCATGGCCGAACACATCGCAGAGCAAGTCCTGGACTTTCCCGCCTCGGTCCTGGCACCTGCTGTGTCCAGGGCCAGGACCTGTCTCGGTGGTCCTAGGAACTAGTTCCAGGACCCACCCAGTAGGTCTGTGCACACCCTGGTGACAGAGACAGGACCTGAATGGGTCGGAAACGGAGACAGCCCAGTTCTGGTCCTGGGACCCACCCGGTTCCGGCCTAGGCACACCATGGGGCACGGAAGGGTGGTCCCAGGCACCACCTGGGTCCAGACACTGGCTATCCGGAGGTCTGTCCTTGGATGTGAACGGGAGGTCTGGTTCACCTGGGACAACCACGAATTGGCCAGGGCATCCCTGAGGCGGCTGGTTCTGGGACAAGCGTTGGAGGCACATGACACCACCATGGACTGTCCCGGGATCCAGCAAGTTGGCTCCGGTCAACCCCTCATGGACAATCCCGTGACCCGCCCTTGAGGCCCCGGGCATTCCCAGGGAGAGTCCATGGCCAACCAGGATTGCGCTGGGCGTATTCCAGTGGCGGTATTGGGAAGTGTCAGTGTGACCCCTGGTCCCGACAGGTTCATTCACTGGACCGCCACTACGTCAGTTCCAGGACGCTGTTGTGTGAACGGGGACACCATCTCTAAGACTGTCCTGGACACAGCCAGGTGGCCCTGGTCACCTTTTGGGGACAGTCCACGGACTCACCCCGATAGCCTTGAGCATCCCTGCGTGATGGTCTCAGTACCCACTCATTGGCCCTCAACCCACCTTGGGGACAATCTCAGGACCCACTAGGGTAGATTCAGGCCTCCCTAGGGACAGTCACAAGACCAGCCCAGTGTACCCTGGGCACCCGGTTTGGAATGTCTCAACATAATGTTGGTACACAGGTGACACCAGCATCCCCCAGGCAGAGTCCTGGGAACAGGTTGGGTGGCTCCTGGTAACCCCCGAGGAAGGTATTGAAACCCACTTGGGTGCCCAAGTGCACCTCACATGGGGCAGGTATGGGAACCTCCTGGGTTTCCCGTAGAGACCACAGGAGATGGTGCTGGCAACCACCTAATTGCCCCTGGCACGTCCTAGTGACATTCCCAAGACGCGTTTGTAGCCTCAGGCATCTCCTGGAGACAGCACAGATACCTGTACTAGACCTTTCTGGCTCTCCCCGGGCACCTCCCAGGGATGGTCCCGTGTCTAGTCCCTGTGGCCTCTGTATCCACCAGGTAGTGTCCAAGGACCTGCCTGCGTGGCCCTGGGCCCACCCCGAGGACGGTCCCAGGACCTCAATTCCCTCTGGGAAACGGTCCTGGAATCCACACTGACGGACATGTGCATCATGTGCAGCCTTGATGGGATGGTCCTGGCCTGCGCCAGTGGCACCGGTGACGATTCTGGAACACACCCTGACGGCCCGGAGAATATCTCGGGGATGGTCCTCAGATAGGACCACGCTAGGATAGGTATGTCTAGACAAGGGGCTCAGAATGCACTGCATAGAAAGGAACAGTTGGAGAAGGGGTAGGGAGAATGGGGTGTTGGCATTTATCAGCTTCAGAACCCTTCTAGACAGATAATAGAATTTTCTATTGTAGCTTATTGTAGCTTATTGTAGGGAAAGAAGTTTATCTGTGCTGCTCCTAGAAACTTGTCCTTTTCTTTCCTCTTTTTAATTTAAGTTTACTGGGGTGACAAATGGTAGTAAACTTACATAGATTTCAGGCGTACAATCAGGTATTGCATCATCTATAAGTCTCATTGTGTGTTCACCACCCAGAGTCAGTTTTCCTTCCATCACCATATGCTTGATCCCCTTTACAATCCCCATCTACCATCCCGCCCTCCCCCCTTACCCTCTGGTAAGGACTAAACTATTGTCAGTGTCTGTGAGTTTTTGTTTCTCCTTTGTTTGTCTTGCTCTTTTGCAGTTTTGGGTTTATATATCACATATCGGTAAAAGCATATGGTTCTCTGCTTTTTCTGTCTGATTTGTTTCGCTTAGCGTTATAGTCTCAAGAGCCATACATGTTGTCACAAACGGTCCTATTTCATCCTTTCTTACTGCCGAATAGTAGTCGTTGTGTATATATACCACGACTTCTTTAGCTAGACTTCTTTAGATGGATATTCGTCTATCGAAGGACGTTTCGGTTGTTTCCATGTCTTGGCCAGCATAAATAAAGCTGCAGTGAAGATCGGAGCACATGTGTCTTTATGGATAAATGTTATCAGATTTTTTTGGTAGACAACTAGGAGTGGGATTGCTGGGTCATACGGTAATTCTGTTTGTAATTTCTTTGAAGACCCTCCACACTGCCTTCCATAGCAGCTGCACCAATCTGCGTTCCCACCAACAGAGTATTGAGGGTTCCTTCTTCTCCACAGCGTCTCTAACACTCTCTAGCAGTCCAATTTCATTCTTTTGGACGCGGCTATCCAATTCTGCCAGCACCATTTATCCACGAGGCTGTCTTTTCCCTTTGTGAAACATTATCGGTCCATATCTATGTGGTTTTATTTCTGGGTTCTCAATTCTATTGCATTAACCTATGTGTCTGTCTTTCTGCCAATACCCTGCTGTTTTGATTATTGTAGCCCTGTAGTACAAGGTAAAGTCAGGGAGTGTGATACCTCCAGTATTGTTCCCTTCTCTTAAGATTGCTTTGGCTATTCGGGCGCTTTTGTGGTTCCAAAAAAATCTGATGACTTTTTTGTGCTACTTCTTTAAAAAAATGTCCTTGGGATTTTGATGGGGATTGCATTAAATCTGTATGTTGCTTTGGGTAATATGGCCATTTCATGAGCACGGAATGTCGCTCCATTTCTTTGCGTCTTCAATTTCTTTGAAAAAATGTCTTGTAGTTTTCAGCACAATGGTCTTTCACCTCCTTGGTTAAGTTTATTCCTAGGTATTTTATTCTTCTTGCTGCAATTGCAAAAGGAATTGTTTTTTGTGTTTCTTTTTCTGAGATTACATTGTCAGTATCTAGGAATGCAGTGGACTTTTCTACGTGGATTTTGTAGCCAGCAACTGTACTGTATTCCTTGATTGTTTCCAATAGCTTTTTCATGGAGTCTTTAGGGTTTTCTACATATAGCATCATGTCATCTGCAGAGTGGTAATTTAACTTCTTCATTCCCCATTTGGACGCCTTTGATTTCTTTCTCTTGCCTGATTGCTCTGGCAAGGACTTCCAACACTACGTTGAAAAGCAGAGGTGACAGGGGACAGCCCTGTCGTTTTCCTGAACGTAGAGCCAAGGGCTTTCGTTTTTCACCATTAATTATGAGATTAGCTGAGGGCTTGTCATATATGGCCTTTATTATGCGAAGGTATTCTTCCTTCTATACCTATTTTAGTAAGTGTTTTAATCATGAATGGATGTTGATGCTTTTTCTGCATCAATTGTTAAAATCATATGCTTTTTTTTCCTTTATGTGACGGATTTTTTTTTTTTTTTGTATATGTGATGGATTTCCGGATGTTGAACCATCCTTGTGCCACGGGGATGAACCCCACTTGGTCACGATGATCTTTTTAATGCATTGTTGTATTCGATTTGCTATAAATTTGTTTAGGACTTTTGCATCTGTATTCATCAGAGATATTGGTGTGTAGTTTTCTTTATGTGTGTGTGGTCCTTCCCAGGTTTTGGTATCAGGGTAATGTTGGTTTCACAAAATGAGCTGGATTGTACTGTCTCATCTTCAATTTTTTGGAAGAGGTTGAGCAGGATTGGTATTAGATCTTCTTTGAAGGTTCGGTAGAATTCACCAGTAAAGCCCTCCGGTCCCGGACTTTTGCCTTTGGAAGGTTTTGGATGACTGATTCAATTTCGTTACTGGCGATCGTTCTGTTTAGATTTTCCAGTTCTTCGTGGTTCAGCCTTGTTTCTAAGGACTTGTCCATTTCTTCTAGGTTATTGAATTTGGTGGCATATAGACTTAGTATTCTTCGATGATCCTTTGTATTTCTGTGGTGTCCGTGATAACGTCCCCTTTTCCATTTCTGATTTTGTTAATTAGTGTCTTCTCTCTTTTTTATGTTAGTGAGTCTATCCAAGGGTTTGTCAATTTTGTTCATCTTTTCAAGGAACCAGCTCTTCGTCACGTTAATTTCTTTCTATTGTCTTTTTGTTCCCTATTTCATTTATTTCTGGTCTGGTCCTTGTTATTTCCTTTCTTCTGCTGACCTTGGGTTTCGCTTCTTCTTGTTGTAGTTCTTGAAGGTCTAACAGGAGGTTGTTTGTTTGGGATTTTTCTTGTTTCTTGGGATAGGCCTGTAATGACATACATTTCCCTCTTGAAAGTGCTTTCGCTGCATCCCAAAACTTTTGGTAGGATGTATTTTCACTGTCGTTTGTCGCTAGGTATCTTTTGATCTCTCCTTTAATTCTAAAGAACCCAGTCGTTCTTTAAAAGTATGTTGTAATTGTGTTTTTTCCTGCTTTCTTTTTGTAGTTGCTATCCCATTTCAAAGCCTTGGGATCAGAGGATGTGCTTCGTATGATTTCAGTCTTCTTAAATTTGCTGAGGCTGATTTTATGTCCCAATATATGGTCTATATCCTTGAGAATGTTCCATGCACACTAGAAAAGAATGTCTAGTCTGATGTTTCAGAATGAAGTGCTCTTTGTACGTCAATTGTGTCCATTTCATCTACTGTGTCATTTGGGGCTGCTATTTCATTATTTGTTTTCTGTTTGGATGATCTACCCATAGCTGACAGTGATGTTATTTAAGTCCCCTAGTATAATTGTGCTTTGGTCAATTTCTCCCTTTCGTTCTGTTAATAGGTGCTTGGTATATTTCGGTGCTCCCTGATTGGGGGCATGAAATGTCCATCTTTGTCTCGTATCATCTTTTTCACCCTGAAGTCTGTTTCATCTGATATCATTATGGCTACACCTGATTTTCTCTGGGTACCCTCTGCGTGGAATGCCCATTTCCCCCCTTTCATTTTGAATCTATGCTTGTCTTTGTAGCTGAGATGTGTCTCTTGGACATAGTTGGGTTTATTTTTCTGATTTAGAGTTTTGGGTTTCGCTTTTTGATCCAATCTGCTACTCTGTGCCTTTATATTGGTGAGTTCAGTCCACTTACATTTAGAATGATTATTGATATATGAGGATATCTTGTCACTCTATCTTCAGTTTTGTCGTAAGACTGTGTCTCCATTGTTTCTTTGCCTTTGAGTTGTCTATTAATTCTGTGTGATGGTATTCTATGATGTTTCCCTCTGTTTTTTTTTTTTTTATTATTACAGTCTATATTTCAGTTCTGGATTTTGTTTTTTTTTTTTTTTTTGAGTGGTTACCCTTAAGTTTATGTAAAAGAAAGTTTGATATTTAGAGTATTCCATTTTCTTCAGTTCGCTTACTTTCTCCATTCCCTTATTCCGGTTCAGGCCTTTACTCTCCCCGTTTTTGTGTTGCCACAAATTGTCCCAGTTGATGGTGGTCGAATAGCCTCCTTTAGTATTTCTTGTAGTGCAGGTCGTGTATTGGAAAATCCCCTCAGCTTCTGTATGTCCTCCTTCATATCTAAAGGATATCTTTGCTGGATATATTATTCTTGGCTCCAAGTTTCTCTCTTTCAATAGTTTGAATATTTGGTTCCACTCCCTCCTGCCTTGCAGAGTTTCCGCTGAAAAATCTGGTGATAATCTAATGGGCTTTCCTTTGTAGGTTACCGTCTCCTTTACCCTGGCTGCCTCGAGGATTGTTTCTTTTTGTTGATTTTAGACAGCTTCAATACAATGTGCCTTGCAGAAGGTCTGTTGGGATTGAGGTAATTAGGTGTTGTATTTGCTTCTTGGATTCGAGGATCCAGTTCTGTCCACAAGTTTGGGGAAGTTCTCTTCGACAATTTTTGTGCATATATTCTCTGTTCCCTTCTCTCTTTCTTCTCCTTCTGGTATGCCCATTATTCTTATGGTGCTCTTTCTGACGGAGTCAGAAAGTTCTCGTTAGAGGTCTTCCGTTTCTTTTAAGTCTCAAGTCTGTTTCTTCTAACATCTGTGTAATTCCCAGGTTTCTATCTTCGATGTCACGGATTCTTTCCTCTTACTAGGTAGTAGTCAACTCTACTACCTAAGCTGGTTATTTCATTCTTAATTTCTTCTATTGAGTTCTTCATCTCTAGAAACTCTATTTGGTTCCTTTGAAAATTTCAATCTCTTTCGTTAAATGCTCATGTTGGTCGTTGATTGTGTGTCAGAGTTCCTTAAACTGCCTTCCTGTGTTGTCTTGCATCTCGTTGGGTTTTTTCAGAACTGCAATCCTGAATTCTCTCTCATTGAAGCCACATGTTTCCATATCTTTAAGTTCCCTTTCTGGGGACTTGTCACTTTCTTTCTCAGCTGTCTCGTTGCCTTGGTTATTCATGGCAATTGCTGATGTATCATTTCTCCCAGAGCTGGGTCTTCCCAGATCCTGAGCACCACTGCTTCTCTGTAATCCGACGACTACTCCTCAGTTCAGGGGCCAGCTTGAGTCTCTGGGAAGTCGGGCAAGGATTGGGTGAGTGCGGTGTGGTCCAAGGTATGGTGTTTATCTCCTTTGTCCATCCAATGTTCCAGCTGTACGTCTCAGCTGAGGTTACTGCCTCAAACGCTGGATGTTTTGCTCTCTCAGCAGGAGAGATCAGGGAAATAGACCACCTCCTGGTTTTTGTTTGTTTCTGTCTTACCTAGGAATCCCCACCCCTCCACAGCTGTGGATGTGGGCAGCCTCTCTATTCCTCTCCTTCCTTCTTCCCTCACTCGCCCAGTGTATGCTCGCCTTCCAGAAACCCTCGTATGAGTCTCTTAACCGTTCTGTGAGTGCGCAGAGTAATTTGACGTTCAATATGTGGTAAGTTCCAGAGAACTCAAGAAGACCACCTCGCTGCCACTGACGTCACTCGGTAAATTCTATTCTTAACAAGACAGTGATTTCCAAGATAGTATGAAAAGTCAGAGCAATCAAGCAAGAGAAAGAAATAAAAGGCATCCAACTTGGGAATGAAGAAGTCAAATTGTCACGTATTGCAGGTGCCAAGATGATATGTATACAGAAACCCCAAAAGATATTAAAAACAGTAAACGAATATAGTAAAGGGGCCAGATACCAAAATCTACAAAAATCCATTGATTTCCTATATACGAACAACGAAATCGCAGAGAAAAGAATGTTTAAAAATTCCTGTTGCAACTACAACAAAAATAATAAAATGCTTAGAAGTAAACTTGCCAACCATGTGAAAGACCTAAGGTCTTCTTGCTGAAGACGAAAAGGTACACTGCACGGAAAACCTTAAGGTGTTTTCAAAAGAATTGAATACCCAAAGAAATAGAATGGCACTCCTTGTTCATGGCTGGAAAGAATCAACATAATTAAAATGGTCATCACTGGCCAGCATGAGAACGCCCGACTTCCGATTTGAAACTCGCCTCTGTTGGCCTGGGTCCACCCCAGGACCATTACCAAACCCAGCCTGGGTCAGCCTAGGCACCCGCAGAGGTCAGTCAGAGGACCGCCCAGGTCACCGCAAGCATACCCTGGGGCTGTTCCCACGGTGAGACAGGGTCAGCCCCAGAAACCCCCATTGTCAGTCACAGAAACTGCCCTGGATCGTCAAGGATCAGCGCAGCGCAAGTCACAAGATTCCCCCCCCCCCGAGTTCAGCCCGTGAAAGTCGAAGTTTGGTCCTGGGACACGGTGCGATGTCTCTCTTTACCCCGTATGGGTGGTCCTGGAACGCATCGAGTTCGGATTGGATACCCGCACGGATTGGTCTTGTTCCCTGCAGGTGCCAGTCTGGGCAAGCTTGGGTTGTCCCAGGAACCCCAGAGACTAGTCACAGAACCCTCCCATGTAGATCGATGCTGCTGGGACGAGACTGTCTTGGCCTAGGCACCTCTTAATCCAGAAGGAGCATGGGCTTGTCCCAGGCACACCCTTTTTCGAAAGAGGCTGCCCCTAGGGCTGGTGCTGAGACACATCCTGGTCAGCCCAATCAATCCCCATGGCCGAACACATCGCAGAGCAAGTCCTGGACTTTCCCGCCTCGGTCCTGGCACCTGCTGTGTCCAGGGCCAGGACCTGTCTCGGTGGTCCTAGGAACTAGTTCCAGGACCCACCCAGTAGGTCTGTGCACACCCTGGTGACAGAGACAGGACCTGAATGGGTCGGAAACGGAGACAGCCCAGTTCTGGTCCTGGGACCCACCCGGTTCCGGCCTAGGCACACCATGGGGCACGGAAGGGTGGTCCCAGGCACCACCTGGGTCCAGACACTGGCTATCCGGAGGTCTGTCCTTGGATGTGAACGGGAGGTCTGGTTCACCTGGGACAACCACGAATTGGCCAGGGCATCCCTGAGGCGGCTGGTTCTGGGACAAGCGTTGGAGGCACATGACACCACCATGGACTGTCCCGGGATCCAGCAAGTTGGCTCCGGTCAACCCCTCATGGACAATCCCGTGACCCGCCCTTGAGGCCCCGGGCATTCCCAGGGAGAGTCCATGGCCAACCAGGATTGCGCTGGGCGTATTCCAGTGGCGGTATTGGGAAGTGTCAGTGTGACCCCTGGTCCCGACAGGTTCATTCACTGGACCGCCACTACGTCAGTTCCAGGACGCTGTTGTGTGAACGGGGACACCATCTCTAAGACTGTCCTGGACACAGCCAGGTGGCCCTGGTCACCTTTTGGGGACAGTCCACGGACTCACCCCGATAGCCTTGAGCATCCCTGCGTGATGGTCTCAGTACCCACTCATTGGCCCTCAACCCACCTTGGGGACAATCTCAGGACCCACTAGGGTAGATTCAGGCCTCCCTAGGGACAGTCACAAGACCAGCCCAGTGTACCCTGGGCACCCGGTTTGGAATGTCTCGACATAATGTTGGTACACAGGTGACACCAGCATCCCCCAGGCAGAGTCCTGGGAACAGGTTGGGTGGCTCCTGGTAACCCCCGAGGAAGGTATTGAAACCCACTTGGGTGCCCAAGTGCACCTCACATGGGGCAGGTATGGGAACCTCCTGGGTTTCCCGTAGAGACCACAGGAGATGGTGCTGGCAACCACCTAATTGCCCCTGGCACGTCCTGGTGACATTCCCAAGACGCGTTTGTAGCCTCAGGCATCTCCTGGAGACAGCACAGATACCTGTACTAGACCTTTCTGGCTCTCCCCGGGCACCTCCCAGGGATGGTCCCGTGTCTAGTCCCTGTGGCCTCTGTATCCACCAGGTAGTGTCCAAGGACCTGCCTGCGTGGCCCTGGGCCCACCCCGAGGACGGTCCCAGGACCTCAATTCCCTCTGGGAAACGGTCCTGGAATCCACACTGACGGACATGTGCATCATGTGCAGCCTTGATGGGATGGTCCTGGCCTGCGCCAGTGGCACCGGTGACGATTCTGGAACACACCCTGACGGCCCGGAGAATATCTCGGGGATGGTCCTCAGATAGGACCACGCTAGGATAGGTATGTCTAGACAAGGGGCTCAGAATGCACTGCATAGAAAGGAACAGTTGGAGAAGGGGTAGGGAGAATGGGGTGTTGGCATTTATCAGCTTCAGAACCCTTCTAGACAGATAATAGAATTTTCTATTGTAGCTTATTGTAGCTTATTGTAGGGAAAGAAGTTTATCTGTGCTGCTCCTAGAAACTTGTCCTTTTCTTTCCTCTTTTTAATTTAAGTTTACTGGGGTGACAAATGGTAGTAAACTTACATAGATTTCAGGCGTACAATCAGGTATTGCATCATCTATAAGTCCCATTGTGTGTTCACCACCCAGAGTCAGTTTTCCTTCCATCACCATATGCTTGATCCCCTTTACAATCCCCATCTACCATCCCGCCCTCCCCCCTTACCCTCTGGTAAGGACTAAACTATTGTCAGTGTCTGTGAGTTTTTGTTTCTCCTTTGTTTGTCTTGCTCTTTTGCAGTTTTGGGTTTATATATCACATATCGGTAAAAGCATATGGTTCTCTGCTTTTTCTGTCTGATTTGTTTCGCTTAGCGTTATAGTCTCAAGAGCCATACATGTTGTCACAAACGGTCCTATTTCATCCTTTCTTACTGCCGAATAGTAGTCGTTGTGTATATATACCACGACTTCTTTAGCTAGACTTCTTTAGATGGATATTCGTCTATCGAAGGACGTTTCGGTTGTTTCCATGTCTTGGCCAGCATAAATAAAGCTGCAGTGAAGATCGGAGCACATGTGTCTTTATGGATAAATGTTATCAGATTTTTTTGGTAGACAACTAGGAGTGGGATTGCTGGGTCATACGGTAATTCTGTTTGTAATTTCTTTGAAGACCCTACACACTGCCTTCCATAGCAGCTGCACCAATCTGCGTTCCCACCAACAGAGTATTGAGGGTTCCTTCTTCTCCACAGCGTCTCTAACACTCTCTAGCAGTCCAATTTCATTCTTTTGGACGCGGCTATCCAATTCTGCCAGCACCATTTATCCACGAGGCTGTCTTTTCCCTTTGTGAAACATTATCGGTCCATATCTATGTGGTTTTATTTCTGGGTTCTCAATTCTATTGCATTAACCTATGTGTCTGTCTTTCTGCCAATACCCTGCTGTTTTGATTATTGTAGCCCTGTAGTACAAGGTAAAGTCAGGGAGTGTGATACCTCCAGTATTGTTCCCTTCTCTTAAGATTGCTTTGGCTATTCGGGCGCTTTTGTGGTTCCAAAAAAATCTGATGACTTTTTTGTGCTACTTCTTTAAAAAAATGTCCTTGGGATTTTGATGGGGATTGCATTAAATCTGTATGTTGCTTTGGGTAATATGGCCATTTCATGAGCACGGAATGTCGCTCCATTTCTTTGCGTCTTCAATTTCTTTGAAAAAATGTCTTGTAGTTTTCAGCACAATGGTCTTTCACCTCCTTGGTTAAGTTTATTCCTAGGTATTTTATTCTTCTTGCTGCAATTGCAAAAGGAATTGTTTTTTGTGTTTCTTTTTCTGAGATTACATTGTCAGTATCTAGGAATGCAGTGGACTTTTCTACGTGGATTTTGTAGCCAGCAACTGTACTGTATTCCTTGATTGTTTCCAATAGCTTTTTCATGGAGTCTTTAGGGTTTTCTACATATAGCATCATGTCATCTGCAGAGTGGTAATTTAACTTCTTCATTCCCCATTTGGACGCCTTTGATTTCTTTCTCTTGCCTGATTGCTCTGGCAAGGACTTCCAACACTACGTTGAAAAGCAGAGGTGACAGGGGACAGCCCTGTCGTTTTCCTGAACGTAGAGCCAAGGGCTTTCGTTTTTCACCATTAATTATGAGATTAGCTGAGGGCTTGTCATATATGGCCTTTATTATGCGAAGGTATTCTTCCTTCTATACCTATTTTAGTAAGTGTTTTAATCATGAATGGATGTTGATGCTTTTTCTGCATCAATTGTTAAAATCATATGCTTTTTTTTCCTTTATGTGACGGATTTTTTTTTTTTTTGTATATGTGATGGATTTCCGGATGTTGAACCATCCTTGTGCCACGGGGATGAACCCCACTTGGTCACGATGATCTTTTTAATGCATTGTTGTATTCGATTTGCTATAAATTTGTTTAGGACTTTTGCATCTGTATTCATCAGAGATATTGGTGTGTAGTTTTCTTTATGTGTGTGTGGTCCTTCCCAGGTTTTGGTATCAGGGTAATGTTGGTTTCACAAAATGAGCTGGATTGTACTGTCTCATCTTCAATTTTTTGGAAGAGGTTGAGCAGGATTGGTATTAGATCTTCTTTGAAGGTTCGGTAGAATTCACCAGTAAAGCCCTCCGGTCCCGGACTTTTGCCTTTGGAAGGTTTTGGATGACTGATTCAATTTCGTTACTGGCGATCGTTCTGTTTAGATTTTCCAGTTCTTCGTGGTTCAGCCTTGTTTCTAAGGACTTGTCCATTTCTTCTAGGTTATTGAATTTGGTGGCATATAGACTTAGTATTCTTCGATGATCCTTTGTATTTCTGTGGTGTCCGTGATAACGTCCCCTTTTCCATTTCTGATTTTGTTAATTAGTGTCTTCTCTCTTTTTTATGTTAGTGAGTCTATCCAAGGGTTTGTCAATTTTGTTCATCTTTTCAAGGAACCAGCTCTTCGTCACGTTAATTTCTTTCTATTGTCTTTTTGTTCCCTATTTCATTTATTTCTGGTCTGGTCCTTGTTATTTCCTTTCTTCTGCTGACCTTGGGTTTCGCTTCTTCTTGTTGTAGTTCTTGAAGGTCTAACAGGAGGTTGTTTGTTTGGGATTTTTCTTGTTTCTTGGGATAGGCCTGTAATGACATACATTTCCCTCTTGAAAGTGCTTTCGCTGCATCCCAAAACTTTTGGTAGGATGTATTTTCACTGTCGTTTGTCGCTAGGTATCTTTTGATCTCTCCTTTAATTCTAAAGAACCCAGTCGTTCTTTAAAAGTATGTTGTAATTGTGTTTTTTCCTGCTTTCTTTTTGTAGTTGCTATCCCATTTCAAAGCCTTGGGATCAGAGGATGTGCTTCGTATGATTTCAGTCTTCTTAAATTTGCTGAGGCTGATTTTATGTCCCAATATATGGTCTATATCCTTGAGAATGTTCCATGCACACTAGAAAAGAATGTCTAGTCTGATGTTTCAGAATGAAGTGCTCTTTGTACGTCAATTGTGTCCATTTCATCTACTGTGTCATTTGGGGCTGCTATTTCATTATTTGTTTTCTGTTTGGATGATCTACCCATAGCTGACAGTGATGTTATTTAAGTCCCCTAGTATAATTGTGCTTTGGTCAATTTCTCCCTTTCGTTCTGTTAATAGGTGCTTGGTATATTTCGGTGCTCCCTGATTGGGGGCATGAAATGTCCATCTTTGTCTCGTATCATCTTTTTCACCCTGAAGTCTGTTTCATCTGATATCATTATGGCTACACCTGATTTTCTCTGGGTACCCTCTGCGTGGAATGCCCATTTCCCCCCTTTCATTTTGAATCTATGCTTGTCTTTGTAGCTGAGATGTGTCTCTTGGACATAGTTGGGTTTATTTTTCTGATTTAGAGTTTTGGGTTTCGCTTTTTGATCCAATCTGCTACTCTGTGCCTTTATATTGGTGAGTTCAGTCCACTTACATTTAGAATGATTATTGATATATGAGGATATCTTGTCACTCTATCTTCAGTTTTGTCGTAAGACTGTGTCTCCATTGTTTCTTTGCCTTTGAGTTGTCTATTAATTCTGTGTGATGGTATTCTATGATGTTTCCCTCTGTTTTTTTTTTTTTTTATTATTACAGTCTATATTTCAGTTCTGGATTTTGTTTTTTTTTTTTTTTGAGTGGTTACCCTTAAGTTTATGTAAAAGAAAGTTTGATATTTAGAGTATTCCATTTTCTCCAGTTCGCTTACTTTCTCCATTCCCTTATTCCGGTTCAGGCCTTTACTCTCCCCGTTTTTGTGTTGCCACAAATTGTCCCAGTTGATGGTGGTCGAATAGCCTCCTTTAGTATTTCTTGTAGTGCAGGTCGTGTATTGGAAAATCCCCTCAGCTTCTGTATGTCCTCCTTCATATCTAAAGGATATCTTTGCTGGATATATTATTCTTGGCTCCAAGTTTCTCTCTTTCAATAGTTTGAATATTTGGTTCCACTCCCTCCTGCCTTGCAGAGTTTCCGCTGAAAAATCTGGTGATAATCTAATGGGCTTTCCTTTGTAGGTTACCGTCTCCTTTACCCTGGCTGCCTCGAGGATTGTTTCTTTTTGTTGGTTTTAGACAGCTTCAATACAATGTGCCTTGCAGAAGGTCTGTTGGGATTGAGGTAATTAGGTGTTGTATTTGCTTCTTGGATTCGAGGATCCAGTTCTGTCCACAAGTTTGGGGAAGTTCTCTTCGACAATTTTTGTGCATATATTCTCTGTTCCCTTCTCTCTTTCTTCTCCTTCTGGTATGCCCATTATTCTTATGGTGCTCTTTCTGACGGAGTCAGAAAGTTCTCGTTAGAGGTCTTCCGTTTCTTTTAAGTCTCAAGTCTGTTTCTTCTAACATCTGTGTAATTCCCAGGTTTCTATCTTCGATGTCACGGATTCTTTCCTCTTACTAGGTAGTAGTCAACTCTACTACCTAAGCTGGTTATTTCATTCTTAATTTCTTCTATTGAGTTCTTCATCTCTAGAAACTCTATTTGGTTCCTTTGAAAATTTCAATCTCTTTCGTTAAATGCTCACGTTGGTCGTTGATTGTGTGTCAGAGTTCCTTAAACTGCCTTCCTGTGTTGTCTTGCATCTCGTTGGGTTTTTTCAGAACTGCAATCCTGAATTCTCTCTCATTGAAGCCACATGTTTCCATATCTTTAAGTTCCCTTTCTGGGGACTTGTCACTTTCTTTCTCAGCTGTCTCGTTGCCTTGGTTATTCATGGCAATTGCTGATGTATCATTTCTCCCAGAGCTGGGTCTTCCCAGATCCTGAGCACCACTGCTTCTCTGTAATCCGACGACTACTCCTCAGTTCAGGGGCCAGCTTGAGTCTCTGGGAAGTCGGGCAAGGATTGGGTGAGTGCGGTGTGGTCCAAGGTATGGTGTTTATCTCCTTTGTCCATCCAATGTTCCAGCTGTACGTCTCAGCTGAGGTTACTGCCTCAAACGCTGGATGTTTTGCTCTCTCAGCAGGAGAGATCAGGGAAATAGACCACCTCCTGGTTTTTGTTTGTTTCTGTCTTACCTAGGAATCCCCACCCCTCCACAGCTGTGGATGTGGGCAGCCTCTCTATTCCTCTCCTTCCTTCTTCCCTCACTCGCCCAGTGTATGCTCGCCTTCCAGAAACCCTCGTATGAGTCTCTTAACCGTTCTGTGAGTGCGCAGAGTAATTTGACGTTCAATATGTGGTAAGTTCCAGAGAACTCAAGAAGACCACCTCGCTGCCACTGACGTCACTCGGTAAATTCTATTCTTAACAAGACAGTGATTTCCAAGATAGTATGAAAAGTCAGAGCAATCAAGCAAGAGAAAGAAATAAAAGGCATCCAACTTGGGAATGAAGAAGTCAAATTGTCACGTATTGCAGGTGCCAAGATGATATGTATACAGAAACCCCAAAAGATATTAAAAAGAGTAAACGAATATAGTAAAGGGGCCAGATACCAAAATCTACAAAAATCCATTGATTTCCTATATACGAACAACGAAATCGCAGAGAAAAGAATGTTTAAAAATTCCTGTTGCAACTACAACAAAAATAATAAAATGCTTAGAAGTAAACTTGCCAACCATGTGAAAGACCTAAGGTCTTCTTGCTGAAGACGAAAAGGTACACTGCACGGAAAACCTTAAGGTGTTTTCAAAAGAATTGAATACCCAAAGAAATAGAATGGCACTCCTTGTTCATGGCTGGAAAGAATCAACATAATTAAAATGGTCATCACTGGCCAGCATGAGAACGCCCGACTTCCGATTTGAAACTCGCCTCTGTTGGCCTGGGTCCACCCCAGGACCATTACCAAACCCAGCCTGGGTCAGCCTAGGCACCCGCAGAGGTCAGTCAGAGGACCGCCCAGGTCACCGCAAGCATACCCTGGGGCTGTTCCCACGGTGAGACAGGGTCAGCCCCAGAAACCCCCATTGTCAGTCACAGAAACTGCCCTGGATCGTCAAGGATCAGCGCAGCGCAAGTCACAAGATCCCCCCCCCCGAGTTCAGCCCGTGAAAGTCGAAGTTTGGTCCTGGGACACGGTGCGATGTCTCTCTTTACCCCGTATGGGTGGTCCTGGAACGCATCGAGTTCGGATTGGATACCCGCACGGATTGGTCTTGTTCCCTGCAGGTGCCAGTCTGGGCAAGCTTGGGTTGTCCCAGGAACCCCAGAGACTAGTCACAGAACCCTCCCATGTAGATAGATGCTGCTGGGACGAGACTGTCTTGGCCTAGGCACCTCTTAATCCAGAAGGAGCATGGGCTTGTCCCAGGCACACCCTTTTTCGAAAGAGGCTGCCCCTAGGGCTGGTGCTGAGACACATCCTGGTCAGCCCAATCAATCCCCATGGCCGAACACATCGCAGAGCAAGTCCTGGACTTTCCCGCCTCGGTCCTGGCACCTGCTGTGTCCAGGGCCAGGACCTGTCTCGGTGGTCCTAGGAACTAGTTCCAGGACCCACCCAGTAGGTCTGTGCACACCCTGGTGACAGAGACAGGACCTGAATGGGTCGGAAACGGAGACAGCCCAGTTCTGGTCCTGGGACCCACCCGGTTCCGGCCTAGGCACACCATGGGGCACGGAAGGGTGGTCCCAGGCACCACCTGGGTCCAGACACTGGCTATCCGGAGGTCTGTCCTTGGATGTGAACGGGAGGTCTGGTTCACCTGGGACAACCACGAATTGGCCAGGGCATCCCTGAGGCGGCTGGTTCTGGGACAAGCGTTGGAGGCACATGACACCACCATGGACTGTCCCGGGATCCAGCAAGTTGGCTCCGGTCAACCCCTCATGGACAATCCCGTGACCCGCCCTTGAGGCCCCGGGCATTCCCAGGGAGAGTCCATGGCCAACCAGGATTGCGCTGGGCGTATTCCAGTGGCGGTATTGGGAAGTGTCAGTGTGACCCCTGGTCCCGACAGGTTCATTCACTGGACCGCCACTACGTCAGTTCCAGGACGCTGTTGTGTGAACGGGGACACCATCTCTAAGACTGTCCTGGACACAGCCAGGTGGCCCTGGTCACCTTTTGGGGACAGTCCACGGACTCACCCCGATAGCCTTGAGCATCCCTGCGTGATGGTCTCAGTACCCACTCATTGGCCCTCAACCCACCTTGGGGACAATCTCAGGACCCACTAGGGTAGATTCAGGCCTCCCTAGGGACAGTCACAAGACCAGCCCAGTGTACCCTGGGCACCCGGTTTGGAATGTCTCAACATAATGTTGGTACACAGGTGACACCAGCATCCCCCAGGCAGAGTCCTGGGAACAGGTTGGGTGGCTCCTGGTAACCCCCGAGGAAGGTATTGAAACCCACTTGGGTGCCCAAGTGCACCTCACATGGGGCAGGTATGGGAACCTCCTGGGTTTCCCGTAGAGACCACAGGAGATGGTGCTGGCAACCACCTAATTGCCCCTGGCACGTCCTAGTGACATTCCCAAGACGCGTTTGTAGCCTCAGGCATCTCCTGGAGACAGCACAGATACCTGTACTAGACCTTTCTGGCTCTCCCCGGGCACCTCCCAGGGATGGTCCCGTGTCTAGTCCCTGTGGCCTCTGTATCCACCAGGTAGTGTCCAAGGACCTGCCTGCGTGGCCCTGGGCCCACCCCGAGGACGGTCCCAGGACCTCAATTCCCTCTGGGAAACGGTCCTGGAATCCACACTGACGGACATGTGCATCATGTGCAGCCTTGATGGGATGGTCCTGGCCTGCGCCAGTGGCACCGGTGACGATTCTGGAACACACCCTGACGGCCCGGAGAATATCTCGGGGATGGTCCTCAGATAGGACCACGCTAGGATAGGTATGTCTAGACAAGGGGCTCAGAATGCACTGCATAGAAAGGAACAGTTGGAGAAGGGGTAGGGAGAATGGGGTGTTGGCATTTATCAGCTTCAGAACCCTTCTAGACAGATAATAGAATTTTCTATTGTAGCTTATTGTAGCTTATTGTAGGGAAAGAAGTTTATCTGTGCTGCTCCTAGAAACTTGTCCTTTTCTTTCCTCTTTTTAATTTAAGTTTACTGGGGTGACAAATGGTAGTAAACTTACATAGATTTCAGGCGTACAATCAGGTATTGCATCATCTATAAGTCCCATTGTGTGTTCACCACCCAGAGTCAGTTTTCCTTCCATCACCATATGCTTGATCCCCTTTACAATCCCCATCTACCATCCCGCCCTCCCCCCTTACCCTCTGGTAAGGACTAAACTATTGTCAGTGTCTGTGAGTTTTTGTTTCTCCTTTGTTTGTCTTGCTCTTTTGCAGTTTTGGGTTTATATATCACATATCGGTAAAAGCATATGGTTCTCTGCTTTTTCTGTCTGATTTGTTTCGCTTAGCGTTATAGTCTCAAGAGCCATACATGTTGTCACAAACGGTCCTATTTCATCCTTTCTTACTGCCGAATAGTAGTCGTTGTGTATATATACCACGACTTCTTTAGCTAGACTTCTTTAGATGGATATTCGTCTATCGAAGGACGTTTCGGTTGTTTCCATGTCTTGGCCAGCATAAATAAAGCTGCAGTGAAGATCGGAGCACATGTGTCTTTATGGATAAATGTTATCAGATTTTTTTGGTAGACAACTAGGAGTGGGATTGCTGGGTCATACGGTAATTCTGTTTGTAATTTCTTTGAAGACCCTCCACACTGCCTTCCATAGCAGCTGCACCAATCTGCGTTCCCACCAACAGAGTATTGAGGGTTCCTTCTTCTCCACAGCGTCTCTAACACTCTCTAGCAGTCCAATTTCATTCTTTTGGACGCGGCTATCCAATTCTGCCAGCACCATTTATCCACGAGGCTGTCTTTTCCCTTTGTGAAACATTATCGGTCCATATCTATGTGGTTTTATTTCTGGGTTCTCAATTCTATTGCATTAACCTATGTGTCTGTCTTTCTGCCAATACCCTGCTGTTTTGATTATTGTAGCCCTGTAGTACAAGGTAAAGTCAGGGAGTGTGATACCTCCAGTATTGTTCCCTTCTCTTAAGATTGCTTTGGCTATTCGGGCGCTTTTGTGGTTCCAAAAAAATCTGATGACTTTTTTGTGCTACTTCTTTAAAAAAATGTCCTTGGGATTTTGATGGGGATTGCATTAAATCTGTATGTTGCTTTGGGTAATATGGCCATTTCATGAGCACGGAATGTCGCTCCATTTCTTTGCGTCTTCAATTTCTTTGAAAAAATGTCTTGTAGTTTTCAGCACAATGGTCTTTCACCTCCTTGGTTAAGTTTATTCCTAGGTATGTTATTCTTCTTGCTGCAATTGCAAAAGGAATTGTTTTTTGTGTTTCTTTTTCTGAGATTACATTGTCAGTATCTAGGAATGCAGTGGACTTTTCTACGTGGATTTTGTAGCCAGCAACTGTACTGTATTCCTTGATTGTACTGTACTGTATTCCTTGATTGTTTCCAATAGCTTTTTGATGGAGTCTTTAGGGTTTTCTACATATAGCATCATGTCATCTGCAGAGTGGTAATTTAACTTCTTCATTCCCCATTTGGACGCCTTTGATTTCTTTCTCTTGCCTGATTGCTCTGGCAAGGACTTCCAACACTACGTTGAAAAGCAGAGGTGACAGGGGACAGCCCTGTCGTTTTCCTGAACGTAGAGCCAAGGGCTTTCGTTTTTCACCATTAATTATGAGATTAGCTGAGGGCTTGTCATATATGGCCCTTATTATGCGAAGGTATTCTTCCTTCTATACCTATTTTAGTAAGTGTTTTAATCATGAATGGATGTTGATGCTTTTTCTGCATCAATTGTTAAAATCATATGCTTTTTTTTCCTTTATGTGACGGATTTTTTTTTTTTTGTATATGTGATGGATTTCCGGATGTTGAACCATCCTTGTGCCACGGGGATGAACCCCACTTGGTCACGATGATCTTTTTAATGCATTGTTGTATTCGATTTGCTATAAATTTGTTTAGGACTTTTGCATCTGTATTCATCAGAGATATTGGTGTGTAGTTTTCTTTATGTGTGTGTGGTCCTTCCCAGGTTTTGGTATCAGGGTAATGTTGGTTTCACAAAATGAGCTGGATTGTACTGTCTCATCTTCAATTTTTTGGAAGAGGTTGAGCAGGATTGGTATTAGATCTTCTTTGAAGGTTCGGTAGAATTCACCAGTAAAGCCCTCCGGTCCCGGACTTTTGCCTTTGGAAGGTTTTGGATGACTGATTCAATTTCGTTACTGGCGATCGTTCTGTTTAGATTTTCCAGTTCTTCGTGGTTCAGCCTTGTTTCTAAGGACTTGTCCATTTCTTCTAGGTTATTGAATTTGGTGGCATATAGACTTAGTATTCTTCGATGATCCTTTGTATTTCTGTGGTGTCCGTGATAACGTCCCCTTTTCCATTTCTGATTTTGTTAATTAGTGTCTTCTCTCTTTTTTATGTTAGTGAGTCTATCCAAGGGTTTGTCAATTTTGTTCATCTTTTCAAGGAACCAGCTCTTCGTCACGTTAATTTCTTTCTATTGTCTTTTTGTTCCCTATTTCATTTATTTCTGGTCTGGTCCTTGTTATTTCCTTTCTTCTGCTGACCTTGGGTTTCGCTTCTTCTTGTTGTAGTTCTTGAAGGTCTAACAGGAGGTTGTTTGTTTGGGATTTTTCTTGTTTCTTGGGATAGGCCTGTAATGACATACATTTCCCTCTTGAAAGTGCTTTCGCTGCATCCCAAAACTTTTGGTAGGATGTATTTTCACTGTCGTTTGTCGCTAGGTATCTTTTGATCTCTCCTTTAATTCTAAAGAACCCAGTCGTTCTTTAAAAGTATGTTGTAATTGTGTTTTTTCCTGCTTTCTTTTTGTAGTTGCTATCCCATTTCAAAGCCTTGGGATCAGAGGATGTGCTTCGTATGATTTCAGTCTTCTTAAATTTGCTGAGGCTGATTTTATGTCCCAATATATGGTCTATATCCTTGAGAATGTTCCATGCACACTAGAAAAGAATGTCTAGTCTGATGTTTCAGAATGAAGTGCTCTTTGTACGTCAATTGTGTCCATTTCATCTACTGTGTCATTTGGGGCTGCTATTTCATTATTTGTTTTCTGTTTGGATGATCTACCCATAGCTGACAGTGATGTTATTTAAGTCCCCTAGTATAATTGTGCTTTGGTCAATTTCTCCCTTTCGTTCTGTTAATAGGTGCTTGGTATATTTCGGTGCTCCCTGATTGGGGGCATGAAATGTCCATCTTTGTCTCGTATCATCTTTTTCACCCTGAAGTCTGTTTCATCTGATATCATTATGGCTACACCTGATTTTCTCTGGGTACCCTCTGCGTGGAATGCCCATTTCCCCCCTTTCATTTTGAATCTATGCTTGTCTTTGTAGCTGAGATGTGTCTCTTGGACATAGTTGGGTTTATTTTTCTGATTTAGAGTTTTGGGTTTCGCTTTTTGATCCAATCTGCTACTCTGTGCCTTTATATTGGTGAGTTCAGTCCACTTACATTTAGAATGATTATTGATATATGAGGATATCTTGTCACTCTATCTTCAGTTTTGTCGTAAGACTGTGTCTCCATTGTTTCTTTGCCTTTGAGTTGTCTATTAATTCTGTGTGATGGTATTCTATGATGTTTCCCTCTGTTTTTTTTTTTTTTATTATTACAGTCTATATTTCAGTTCTGGATTTTGTTTTTTTTTTTTTTTTTTGAGTGGTTACCCTTAAGTTTATGTAAAAGAAAGTTTGATATTTAGAGTATTCCATTTTCTTCAGTTCGCTTACTTTCTCCATTCCCTTATTCCGGTTCAGGCCTTTACTCTCCCCGTTTTTGTGTTGCCACAAATTGTCCCAGTTGATGGTGGTCGAATAGCCTCCTTTAGTATTTCTTGTAGTGCAGGTCGTGTATTGGAAAATCCCCTCAGCTTCTGTATGTCCTCCTTCATATCTAAAGGATATCTTTGCTGGATATATTATTCTTGGCTCCAAGTTTCTCTCTTTCAATAGTTTGAATATTTGGTTCCACTCCCTCCTGCCTTGCAGAGTTTCCGCTGAAAAATCTGGTGATAATCTAATGGGCTTTCCTTTGTAGGTTACCGTCTCCTTTACCCTGGCTGCCTCGAGGATTGTTTCTTTTTGTTGATTTTAGACAGCTTCAATACAATGTGCCTTGCAGAAGGTCTGTTGGGATTGAGGTAATTAGGTGTTGTATTTGCTTCTTGGATTCGAGGATCCAGTTCTGTCCACAAGTTTGGGGAAGTTCTCTTCGACAATTTTTGTGCATATATTCTCTGTTCCCTTCTCTCTTTCTTCTCCTTCTGGTATGCCCATTATTCTTATGGTGCTCTTTCTGACGGAGTCAGAAAGTTCTCGTTAGAGGTCTTCCGTTTCTTTTAAGTCTCAAGTCTGTTTCTTCTAACATCTGTGTAATTCCCAGGTTTCTATCTTCGATGTCACGGATTCTTTCCTCTTACTAGGTAGTAGTCAACTCTACTACCTAAGCTGGTTATTTCATTCTTAATTTCTTCTATTGAGTTCTTCATCTCTAGAAACTCTATTTGGTTCCTTTGAAAATTTCAATCTCTTTCGTTAAATGCTCATGTTGGTCGTTGATTGTGTGTCAGAGTTCCTTAAACTGCCTTCCTGTGTTGTCTTGCATCTCGTTGGGTTTTTTCAGAACTGCAATCCTGAATTCTCTCTCATTGAAGCCACATGTTTCCATATCTTTAAGTTCCCTTTCTGGGGACTTGTCACTTTCTTTCTCAGCTGTCTCGTTGCCTTGGTTATTCATGGCAATTGCTGATGTATCATTTCTCCCAGAGCTGGGTCTTCCCAGATCCTGAGCACCACTGCTTCTCTGTAATCCGACGACTACTCCTCAGTTCAGGGGCCAGCTTGAGTCTCTGGGAAGTCGGGCAAGGATTGGGTGAGTGCGGTGTGGTCCAAGGTATGGTGTTTATCTCCTTTGTCCATCCAATGTTCCAGCTGTACGTCTCAGCTGAGGTTACTGCCTCAAACGCTGGATGTTTTGCTCTCTCAGCAGGAGAGATCAGGGAAATAGACCACCTCCTGGTTTTTGTTTGTTTCTGTCTTACCTAGGAATCCCCACCCCTCCACAGCTGTGGATGTGGGCAGCCTCTCTATTCCTCTCCTTCCTTCTTCCCTCACTCGCCCAGTGTATGCTCGCCTTCCAGAAACCCTCGTATGAGTCTCTTAACCGTTCTGTGAGTGCGCAGAGTAATTTGACGTTCAATATGTGGTAAGTTCCAGAGAACTCAAGAAGACCACCTCGCTGCCACTGACGTCACTCGGTAAATTCTATTCTTAACAAGACAGTGATTTCCAAGATAGTATGAAAAGTCAGAGCAATCAAGCAAGAGAAAGAAATAAAAGGCATCCAACTTGGGAATGAAGAAGTCAAATTGTCACGTATTGCAGGTGCCAAGATGATATGTATACAGAAACCCCAAAAGATATTAAAAAGAGTAAACGAATATAGTAAAGGGGCCAGATACCAAAATCTACAAAAATCCATTGATTTCCTATATACGAACAACGAAATCGCAGAGAAAAGAATGTTTAAAAATTCCTGTTGCAACTACAACAAAAATAATAAAATGCTTAGAAGTAAACTTGCCAACCATGTGAAAGACCTAAGGTCTTCTTGCTGAAGACGAAAAGGTACACTGCACGGAAAACCTTAAGGTGTTTTCAAAAGAATTGAATACCCAAAGAAATAGAATGGCACTCCTTGTTCATGGCTGGAAAGAATCAACATAATTAAAATGGTCATCACTGGCCAGCATGAGAACGCCCGACTTCCGATTTGAAACTCGCCTCTGTTGGCCTGGGTCCACCCCAGGACCATTACCAAACCCAGCCTGGGTCAGCCTAGGCACCCGCAGAGGTCAGTCAGAGGACCGCCCAGGTCACCGCAAGCATACCCTGGGGCTGTTCCCACGGTGAGACAGGGTCAGCCCCAGAAACCCCCATTGTCAGTCACAGAAACTGCCCTGGATCGTCAAGGATCAGCGCAGCGCAAGTCACAAGATCCCCCCCCCCGAGTTCAGCCCGTGAAAGTCGAAGTTTGGTCCTGGGACACGGTGCGATGTCTCTCTTTACCCCGTATGGGTGGTCCTGGAACGCATCGAGTTCGGATTGGATACCCGCACGGATTGGTCTTGTTCCCTGCAGGTGCCAGTCTGGGCAAGCTTGGGTTGTCCCAGGAACCCCAGAGACTAGTCACAGAACCCTCCCATGTAGATAGATGCTGCTGGGACGAGACTGTCTTGGCCTAGGCACCTCTTAATCCAGAAGGAGCATGGGCTTGTCCCAGGCACACCCTTTTTCGAAAGAGGCTGCCCCTAGGGCTGGTGCTGAGACACATCCTGGTCAGCCCAATCAATCCCCATGGCCGAACACATCGCAGAGCAAGTCCTGGACTTTCCCGCCTCGGTCCTGGCACCTGCTGTGTCCAGGGCCAGGACCTGTCTCGGTGGTCCTAGGAACTAGTTCCAGGACCCACCCAGTAGGTCTGTGCACACCCTGGTGACAGAGACAGGACCTGAATGGGTCGGAAACGGAGACAGCCCAGTTCTGGTCCTGGGACCCACCCGGTTCCGGCCTAGGCACACCATGGGGCACGGAAGGGTGGTCCCAGGCACCACCTGGGTCCAGACACTGGCTATCCGGAGGTCTGTCCTTGGATGTGAACGGGAGGTCTGGTTCACCTGGGACAACCACGAATTGGCCAGGGCATCCCTGAGGCGGCTGGTTCTGGGACAAGCGTTGGAGGCACATGACACCACCATGGACTGTCCCGGGATCCAGCAAGTTGGCTCCGGTCAACCCCTCATGGACAATCCCGTGACCCGCCCTTGAGGCCCCGGGCATTCCCAGGGAGAGTCCATGGCCAACCAGGATTGCGCTGGGCGTATTCCAGTGGCGGTATTGGGAAGTGTCAGTGTGACCCCTGGTCCCGACAGGTTCATTCACTGGACCGCCACTACGTCAGTTCCAGGACGCTGTTGTGTGAACGGGGACACCATCTCTAAGACTGTCCTGGACACAGCCAGGTGGCCCTGGTCACCTTTTGGGGACAGTCCACGGACTCACCCCGATAGCCTTGAGCATCCCTGCGTGATGGTCTCAGTACCCACTCATTGGCCCTCAACCCACCTTGGGGACAATCTCAGGACCCACTAGGGTAGATTCAGGCCTCCCTAGGGACAGTCACAAGACCAGCCCAGTGTACCCTGGGCACCCGGTTTGGAATGTCTCAACATAATGTTGGTACACAGGTGACACCAGCATCCCCCAGGCAGAGTCCTGGGAACAGGTTGGGTGGCTCCTGGTAACCCCCGAGGAAGGTATTGAAACCCACTTGGGTGCCCAAGTGCACCTCACATGGGGCAGGTATGGGAACCTCCTGGGTTTCCCGTAGAGACCACAGGAGATGGTGCTGGCAACCACCTAATTGCCCCTGGCACGTCCTAGTGACATTCCCAAGACGCGTTTGTAGCCTCAGGCATCTCCTGGAGACAGCACAGATACCTGTACTAGACCTTTCTGGCTCTCCCCGGGCACCTCCCAGGGATGGTCCCGTGTCTAGTCCCTGTGGCCTCTGTATCCACCAGGTAGTGTCCAAGGACCTGCCTGCGTGGCCCTGGGCCCACCCCGAGGACGGTCCCAGGACCTCAATTCCCTCTGGGAAACGGTCCTGGAATCCACACTGACGGACATGTGCATCATGTGCAGCCTTGATGGGATGGTCCTGGCCTGCGCCAGTGGCACCGGTGACGATTCTGGAACACACCCTGACGGCCCGGAGAATATCTCGGGGATGGTCCTCAGATAGGACCACGCTAGGATAGGTATGTCTAGACAAGGGGCTCAGAATGCACTGCATAGAAAGGAACAGTTGGAGAAGGGGTAGGGAGAATGGGGTGTTGGCATTTATCAGCTTCAGAACCCTTCTAGACAGATAATAGAATTTTCTATTGTAGCTTATTGTAGCTTATTGTAGGGAAAGAAGTTTATCTGTGCTGCTCCTAGAAACTTGTCCTTTTCTTTCCTCTTTTTAATTTAAGTTTACTGGGGTGACAAATGGTAGTAAACTTACATAGATTTCAGGCGTACAATCAGGTATTGCATCATCTATAAGTCCCATTGTGTGTTCACCACCCAGAGTCAGTTTTCCTTCCATCACCATATGCTTGATCCCCTTTACAATCCCCATCTACCATCCCGCCCTCCCCCCTTACCCTCTGGTAAGGACTAAACTATTGTCAGTGTCTGTGAGTTTTTGTTTCTCCTTTGTTTGTCTTGCTCTTTTGCAGTTTTGGGTTTATATATCACATATCGGTAAAAGCATATGGTTCTCTGCTTTTTCTGTCTGATTTGTTTCGCTTAGCGTTATAGTCTCAAGAGCCATACATGTTGTCACAAACGGTCCTATTTCATCCTTTCTTACTGCCGAATAGTAGTCGTTGTGTATATATACCACGACTTCTTTAGCTAGACTTCTTTAGATGGATATTCGTCTATCGAAGGACGTTTCGGTTGTTTCCATGTCTTGGCCAGCATAAATAAAGCTGCAGTGAAGATCGGAGCACATGTGTCTTTATGGATAAATGTTATCAGATTTTTTTGGTAGACAACTAGGAGTGGGATTGCTGGGTCATACGGTAATTCTGTTTGTAATTTCTTTGAAGACCCTCCACACTGCCTTCCATAGCAGCTGCACCAATCTGCGTTCCCACCAACAGAGTATTGAGGGTTCCTTCTTCTCCACAGCGTCTCTAACACTCTCTAGCAGTCCAATTTCATTCTTTTGGACGCGGCTATCCAATTCTGCCAGCACCATTTATCCACGAGGCTGTCTTTTCCCTTTGTGAAACATTATCGGTCCATATCTATGTGGTTTTATTTCTGGGTTCTCAATTCTATTGCATTAACCTATGTGTCTGTCTTTCTGCCAATACCCTGCTGTTTTGATTATTGTAGCCCTGTAGTACAAGGTAAAGTCAGGGAGTGTGATACCTCCAGTATTGTTCCCTTCTCTTAAGATTGCTTTGGCTATTCGGGCGCTTTTGTGGTTCCAAAAAAATCTGATGACTTTTTTGTGCTACTTCTTTAAAAAAATGTCCTTGGGATTTTGATGGGGATTGCATTAAATCTGTATGTTGCTTTGGGTAATATGGCCATTTCATGAGCACGGAATGTCGCTCCATTTCTTTGCGTCTTCAATTTCTTTGAAAAAATGTCTTGTAGTTTTCAGCACAATGGTCTTTCACCTCCTTGGTTAAGTTTATTCCTAGGTATGTTATTCTTCTTGCTGCAATTGCAAAAGGAATTGTTTTTTGTGTTTCTTTTTCTGAGATTACATTGTCAGTATCTAGGAATGCAGTGGACTTTTCTACGTGGATTTTGTAGCCAGCAACTGTACTGTATTCCTTGATTGTACTGTACTGTATTCCTTGATTGTTTCCAATAGCTTTTTGATGGAGTCTTTAGGGTTTTCTACATATAGCATCATGTCATCTGCAGAGTGGTAATTTAACTTCTTCATTCCCCATTTGGACGCCTTTGATTTCTTTCTCTTGCCTGATTGCTCTGGCAAGGACTTCCAACACTACGTTGAAAAGCAGAGGTGACAGGGGACAGCCCTGTCGTTTTCCTGAACGTAGAGCCAAGGGCTTTCGTTTTTCACCATTAATTATGAGATTAGCTGAGGGCTTGTCATATATGGCCCTTATTATGCGAAGGTATTCTTCCTTCTATACCTATTTTAGTAAGTGTTTTAATCATGAATGGATGTTGATGCTTTTTCTGCATCAATTGTTAAAATCATATGCTTTTTTTTCCTTTATGTGACGGATTTTTTTTTTTTTGTATATGTGATGGATTTCCGGATGTTGAACCATCCTTGTGCCACGGGGATGAACCCCACTTGGTCACGATGATCTTTTTAATGCATTGTTGTATTCGATTTGCTATAAATTTGTTTAGGACTTTTGCATCTGTATTCATCAGAGATATTGGTGTGTAGTTTTCTTTATGTGTGTGTGGTCCTTCCCAGGTTTTGGTATCAGGGTAATGTTGGTTTCACAAAATGAGCTGGATTGTACTGTCTCATCTTCAATTTTTTGGAAGAGGTTGAGCAGGATTGGTATTAGATCTTCTTTGAAGGTTCGGTAGAATTCACCAGTAAAGCCCTCCGGTCCCGGACTTTTGCCTTTGGAAGGTTTTGGATGACTGATTCAATTTCGTTACTGGCGATCGTTCTGTTTAGATTTTCCAGTTCTTCGTGGTTCAGCCTTGTTTCTAAGGACTTGTCCATTTCTTCTAGGTTATTGAATTTGGTGGCATATAGACTTAGTATTCTTCGATGATCCTTTGTATTTCTGTGGTGTCCGTGATAACGTCCCCTTTTCCATTTCTGATTTTGTTAATTAGTGTCTTCTCTCTTTTTTATGTTAGTGAGTCTATCCAAGGGTTTGTCAATTTTGTTCATCTTTTCAAGGAACCAGCTCTTCGTCACGTTAATTTCTTTCTATTGTCTTTTTGTTCCCTATTTCATTTATTTCTGGTCTGGTCCTTGTTATTTCCTTTCTTCTGCTGACCTTGGGTTTCGCTTCTTCTTGTTGTAGTTCTTGAAGGTCTAACAGGAGGTTGTTTGTTTGGGATTTTTCTTGTTTCTTGGGATAGGCCTGTAATGACATACATTTCCCTCTTGAAAGTGCTTTCGCTGCATCCCAAAACTTTTGGTAGGATGTATTTTCACTGTCGTTTGTCGCTAGGTATCTTTTGATCTCTCCTTTAATTCTAAAGAACCCAGTCGTTCTTTAAAAGTATGTTGTAATTGTGTTTTTTCCTGCTTTCTTTTTGTAGTTGCTATCCCATTTCAAAGCCTTGGGATCAGAGGATGTGCTTCGTATGATTTCAGTCTTCTTAAATTTGCTGAGGCTGATTTTATGTCCCAATATATGGTCTATATCCTTGAGAATGTTCCATGCACACTAGAAAAGAATGTCTAGTCTGATGTTTCAGAATGAAGTGCTCTTTGTACGTCAATTGTGTCCATTTCATCTACTGTGTCATTTGGGGCTGCTATTTCATTATTTGTTTTCTGTTTGGATGATCTACCCATAGCTGACAGTGATGTTATTTAAGTCCCCTAGTATAATTGTGCTTTGGTCAATTTCTCCCTTTCGTTCTGTTAATAGGTGCTTGGTATATTTCGGTGCTCCCTGATTGGGGGCATGAAATGTCCATCTTTGTCTCGTATCATCTTTTTCACCCTGAAGTCTGTTTCATCTGATATCATTATGGCTACACCTGATTTTCTCTGGGTACCCTCTGCGTGGAATGCCCATTTCCCCCCTTTCATTTTGAATCTATGCTTGTCTTTGTAGCTGAGATGTGTCTCTTGGACATAGTTGGGTTTATTTTTCTGATTTAGAGTTTTGGGTTTCGCTTTTTGATCCAATCTGCTACTCTGTGCCTTTATATTGGTGAGTTCAGTCCACTTACATTTAGAATGATTATTGATATATGAGGATATCTTGTCACTCTATCTTCAGTTTTGTCGTAAGACTGTGTCTCCATTGTTTCTTTGCCTTTGAGTTGTCTATTAATTCTGTGTGATGGTATTCTATGATGTTTCCCTCTGTTTTTTTTTTTTTATTATTACAGTCTATATTTCAGTTCTGGATTTTGTTTTTTTTTTTTTTTGAGTGGTTACCCTTAAGTTTATGTAAAAGAAAGTTTGATATTTAGAGTATTCCATTTTCTTCAGTTCGCTTACTTTCTCCATTCCCTTATTCCGGTTCAGGCCTTTACTCTCCCCGTTTTTGTGTTGCCACAAATTGTCCCAGTTGATGGTGGTCGAATAGCCTCCTTTAGTATTTCTTGTAGTGCAGGTCGTGTATTGGAAAATCCCCTCAGCTTCTGTATGTCCTCCTTCATATCTAAAGGATATCTTTGCTGGATATATTATTCTTGGCTCCAAGTTTCTCTCTTTCAATAGTTTGAATATTTGGTTCCACTCCCTCCTGCCTTGCAGAGTTTCCGCTGAAAAATCTGGTGATAATCTAATGGGCTTTCCTTTGTAGGTTACCGTCTCCTTTACCCTGGCTGCCTCGAGGATTGTTTCTTTTTGTTGATTTTAGACAGCTTCAATACAATGTGCCTTGCAGAAGGTCTGTTGGGATTGAGGTAATTAGGTGTTGTATTTGCTTCTTGGATTCGAGGATCCAGTTCTGTCCACAAGTTTGGGGAAGTTCTCTTCGACAATTTTTGTGCATATATTCTCTGTTCCCTTCTCTCTTTCTTCTCCTTCTGGTATGCCCATTATTCTTATGGTGCTCTTTCTGACGGAGTCAGAAAGTTCTCGTTAGAGGTCTTCCGTTTCTTTTAAGTCTCAAGTCTGTTTCTTCTAACATCTGTGTAATTCCCAGGTTTCTATCTTCGATGTCACGGATTCTTTCCTCTTACTAGGTAGTAGTCAACTCTACTACCTAAGCTGGTTATTTCATTCTTAATTTCTTCTATTGAGTTCTTCATCTCTAGAAACTCTATTTGGTTCCTTTGAAAATTTCAATCTCTTTCGTTAAATGCTCATGTTGGTCGTTGATTGTGTGTCAGAGTTCCTTAAACTGCCTTTCTGTGTTGTCTTGCATCTCGTTGGGTTTTTTCAGAACTGCAATCCTGAATTCTCTCTCATTGAAGCCACATGTTTCCATATCTTTAAGTTCCCTTTCTGGGGACTTGTCACTTTCTTTCTCAGCTGTCTCGTTGCCTTGGTTATTCATGGCAATTGCTGATGTATCATTTCTCCCAGAGCTGGGTCTTCCCAGATCCTGAGCACCACTGCTTCTCTGTAATCCGACGACTACTCCTCAGTTCAGGGGCCAGCTTGAGTCTCTGGGAAGTCGGGCAAGGATTGGGTGAGTGCGGTGTGGTCCAAGGTATGGTGTTTATCTCCTTTGTCCATCCAATGTTCCAGCTGTACGTCTCAGCTGAGGTTACTGCCTCAAACGCTGGATGTTTTGCTCTCTCAGCAGGAGAGATCAGGGAAATAGACCACCTCCTGGTTTTTGTTTGTTTCTGTCTTACCTAGGAATCCCCACCCCTCCACAGCTGTGGATGTGGGCAGCCTCTCTATTCCTCTCCTTCCTTCTTCCCTCACTCGCCCAGTGTATGCTCGCCTTCCAGAAACCCTCGTATGAGTCTCTTAACCGTTCTGTGAGTGCGCAGAGTAATTTGACGTTCAATATGTGGTAAGTTCCAGAGAACTCAAGAAGACCACCTCGCTGCCACTGACGTCACTCGGTAAATTCTATTCTTAACAAGACAGTGATTTCCAAGATAGTATGAAAAGTCAGAGCAATCAAGCAAGAGAAAGAAATAAAAGGCATCCAACTTGGGAATGAAGAAGTCAAATTGTCACGTATTGCAGGTGCCAAGATGATATGTATACAGAAACCCCAAAAGATATTAAAAAGAGTAAACGAATATAGTAAAGGGGCCAGATACCAAAATCTACAAAAATCCATTGATTTCCTATATACGAACAACGAAATCGCAGAGAAAAGAATGTTTAAAAATTCCTGTTGCAACTACAACAAAAATAATAAAATGCTTAGAAGTAAACTTGCCAACCATGTGAAAGACCTAAGGTCTTCTTGCTGAAGACGAAAAGGTACACTGCACGGAAAACCTTAAGGTGTTTTCAAAAGAATTGAATACCCAAAGAAATAGAATGGCACTCCTTGTTCATGGCTGGAAAGAATCAACATAATTAAAATGGTCATCACTGGCCAGCATGAGAACGCCCGACTTCCGATTTGAAACTCGCCTCTGTTGGCCTGGGTCCACCCCAGGACCATTACCAAACCCAGCCTGGGTCAGCCTAGGCACCCGCAGAGGTCAGTCAGAGGACCGCCCAGGTCACCGCAAACATACCCTGGGGCTGTTCCCACGGTGAGACAGGGTCAGCCCCAGAAACCCCCATTGTCAGTCACAGAAACTGCCCTGGATCGTCAAGGATCAGCGCAGCGCAAGTCACAAGATCCCCCCCCCCCCGAGTTCAGCCCGTGAAAGTCGAAGTTTGGTCCTGGGACACGGTGCGATGTCTCTCTTTACCCCGTATGGGTGGTCCTGGAACGCATCGAGTTCGGATTGGATACCCGCACGGATTGGTCTTGTTCCCTGCAGGTGCCAGTCTGGGCAAGCTTGGGTTGTCCCAGGAACCCCAGAGACTAGTCACAGAACCCTCCCATGTAGATAGATGCTGCTGGGACGAGACTGTCTTGGCCTAGGCACCTCTTAATCCAGAAGGAGCATGGGCTTGTCCCAGGCACACCCTTTTTCGAAAGAGGCTGCCCCTAGGGCTGGTGCTGAGACACATCTTGGTCAGCCCAATCAATCCCCATGGCCGAACACATCGCAGAGCAAGTCCTGGACTTTCCCGCCTCGGTCCTGGCACCTGCTGTGTCCAGGGCCAGGACCTGTCTCGGTGGTCCTAGGAACTAGTTCCAGGACCCACCCAGTAGGTCTGTGCACACCCTGGTGACAGAGACAGGACCTGAATGGGTCGGAAACGGAGACAGCCCAGTTCTGGTCCTGGGACCCACCCGGTTCCGGCCTAGGCACACCATGGGGCACGGAAGGGTGGTCCCAGGCACCACCTGGGTCCAGACACTGGCTATCCGGAGGTCTGTCCTTGGATGTGAACGGGAGGTCTGGTTCACCTGGGACAACCACGAATTGGCCAGGGCATCCCTGAGGCGGCTGGTTCTGGGACAAGCGTTGGAGGCACATGACACCACCATGGACTGTCCCGGGATCCAGCAAGTTGGCTCCGGTCAACCCCTCATGGACAATCCCGTGACCCGCCCTTGAGGCCCCGGGCATTCCCAGGGAGAGTCCATGGCCAACCAGGATTGCGCTGGGCGTATTCCAGTGGCTGTATTTGGAAGTGTCAGTGTGACCCCTGGTCCCGACAGGTTCATTCACTGGACCGCCACTACGTCAGTTCCAGGACGCTGTTGTGTGAACGGGGACACCATCTCTAAGACTGTCCTGGACACAGCCAGGTGGCCCTGGTCACCTTTTGGGGACAGTCCACGGACTCACCCCGATAGCCTTGAGCATCCCTGCGTGATGGTCTCAGTACCCACTCATTGGCCCTCAACCCACCTTGGGGACAATCTCAGGACCCACTAGGGTAGATTCAGGCCTCCCTAGGGACAGTCACAAGACCAGCCCAGTGTACCCTGGGCACCCGGTTTGGAATGTCTCAACATAATGTTGGTACACAGGTGACACCAGCATCCCCCAGGCAGAGTCCTGGGAACAGGTTGGGTGGCTCCTGGTAACCCCCGAGGAAGGTATTGAAACCCACTTGGGTGCCCAAGTGCACCTCACATGGGGCAGGTATGGGAACCTCCTGGGTTTCCCGTAGAGACCACAGGAGATGGTGCTGGCAACCACCTAATTGCCCCTGGCACGTCCTAGTGACATTCCCAAGACGCGTTTGTAGCCTCAGGCATCTCCTGGAGACAGCACAGATACCTGTACTAGACCTTTCTGGCTCTCCCCGGGCACCTCCCAGGGATGGTCCCGTGTCTAGTCCCTGTGGCCTCTGTATCCACCAGGTAGTGTCCAAGGACCTGCCTGCGTGGCCCTGGGCCCACCCCGAGGACGGTCCCAGGACCTCAATTCCCTCTGGGAAACGGTCCTGGAATCCACACTGACGGACATGTGCATCATGTGCAGCCTTGATGGGATGGTCCTGGCCTGCGCCAGTGGCACCGGTGACGATTCTGGAACACACCCTGACGGCCCGGAGAATATCTCGGGGATGGTCCTCAGATAGGACCACGCTAGGATAGGTATGTCTAGACAAGGGGCTCAGAATGCACTGCATAGAAAGGAACAGTTGGAGAAGGGGTAGGGAGAATGGGGTGTTGGCATTTATCAGCTTCAGAACCCTTCTAGACAGATAATAGAATTTTCTATTGTAGCTTATTGTAGCTTATTGTAGGGAAAGAAGTTTATCTGTGCTGCTCCTAGAAACTTGTCCTTTTCTTTCCTCTTTTTAATTTAAGTTTACTGGGGTGACAAATGGTAGTAAACTTACATAGATTTCAGGCGTACAATCAGGTATTGCATCATCTATAAGTCCCATTGTGTGTTCACCACCCAGAGTCAGTTTTCCTTCCATCACCATATGCTTGATCCCCTTTACAATCCCCATCTACCATCCCGCCCTCCCCCCTTACCCTCTGGTAAGGACTAAACTATTGTCAGTGTCTGTGAGTTTTTGTTTCTCCTTTGTTTGTCTTGCTCTTTTGCAGTTTTGGGTTTATATATCACATATCGGTAAAAGCATATGGTTCTCTGCTTTTTCTGTCTGATTTGTTTCGCTTAGCGTTATAGTCTCAAGAGCCATACATGTTGTCACAAACGGTCCTATTTCATCCTTTCTTACTGCCGAATAGTAGTCGTTGTGTATATATACCACGACTTCTTTAGCTAGCCTTCTTTAGATGGATATTCGTCTATCGAAGGACGTTTCGGTTGTTTCCATGTCTTGGCCAGCATAAATAAAGCTGCAGTGAAGATCGGAGCACATGTGTCTTTATGGATAAATGTTATCAGATTTTTTTGGTAGACAACTAGGAGTGGGATTGCTGGGTCATACGGTAATTCTGTTTGTAATTTCTTTGAAGACCCTCCACACTGCCTTCCATAGCAGCTGCACCAATCTGCGTTCCCACCAACAGAGTATTGAGGGTTCCTTCTTCTCCACAGCGTCTCTAACACTCTCTAGCAGTCCAATTTCATTCTTTTGGACGCGGCTATCCAATTCTGCCAGCACCATTTATCCACGAGGCTGTCTTTTCCCTTTGTGAAACATTATCGGTCCATATCTATGTGGTTTTATTTCTGGGTTCTCAATTCTATTGCATTAACCTATGTGTCTGTCTTTCTGCCAATACCCTGCTGTTTTGATTATTGTAGCCCTGTAGTACAAGGTAAAGTCAGGGAGTGTGATACCTCCAGTATTGTTCCCTTCTCTTAAGATTGCTTTGGCTATTCGGGCGCTTTTGTGGTTCCAAAAAAATCTGATGACTTTTTTGTGCTACTTCTTTAAAAAAATGTCCTTGGGATTTTGATGGGGATTGCATTAAATCTGTATGTTGCTTTGGGTAATATGGCCATTTCATGAGCACGGAATGTCGCTCCATTTCTTTGCGTCTTCAATTTCTTTGAAAAAATGTCTTGTAGTTTTCAGCACAATGGTCTTTCACCTCCTTGGTTAAGTTTATTCCTAGGTATTTTATTCTTCTTGCTGCAATTGCAAAAGGAATTGTTTTTTGTGTTTCTTTTTCTGAGATTACATTGTCAGTATCTAGGAATGCAGTGGACTTTTCTACGTGGATTTTGTAGCCAGCAACTGTACTGTATTCCTTGATTGTTTCCAATAGCTTTTTCATGGAGTCTTTAGGGTTTTCTACATATAGCATCATGTCATCTGCAGAGTGGTAATTTAACTTCTTCATTCCCCATTTGGACGCCTTTGATTTCTTTCTCTTGCCTGATTGCTCTGGCAAGGACTTCCAACACTACGTTGAAAAGCAGAGGTGACAGGGGACAGCCCTGTCGTTTTCCTGAACGTAGAGCCAAGGGCTTTCGTTTTTCACCATTAATTATGAGATTAGCTGAGGGCTTGTCATATATGGCCCTTATTATGCGAAGGTATTCTTCCTTCTATACCTATTTTAGTAAGTGTTTTAATCATGAATGGATGTTGATGCTTTTTCTGCATCAATTGTTAAAATCATATGCTTTTTTTTCCTTTATGTGACGGATTTTTTTTTTTTTGTATATGTGATGGATTTCCGGATGTTGAACCATCCTTGTGCCACGGGGATGAACCCCACTTGGTCACGATGATCTTTTTAATGCATTGTTGTATTCGATTTGCTATAAATTTGTTTAGGACTTTTGCATCTGTATTCATCAGAGATATTGGTGTGTAGTTTTCTTTATGTGTGTGTGGTCCTTCCCAGGTTTTGGTATCAGGGTAATGTTGGTTTCACAAAATGAGCTGGATTGTACTGTCTCATCTTCAATTTTTTGGAAGAGGTTGAGCAGGATTGGTATTAGATCTTCTTTGAAGGTTCGGTAGAATTCACCAGTAAAGCCCTCCGGTCCCGGACTTTTGCCTTTGGAAGGTTTTGGATGACTGATTCAATTTCGTTACTGGCGATCGTTCTGTTTAGATTTTCCAGTTCTTCGTGGTTCAGCCTTGTTTCTAAGGACTTGTCCATTTCTTCTAGGTTATTGAATTTGGTGGCATATAGACTTAGTATTCTTCGATGATCCTTTGTATTTCTGTGGTGTCCGTGATAACGTCCCCTTTTCCATTTCTGATTTTGTTAATTAGTGTCTTCTCTCTTTTTTATGTTAGTGAGTCTATCCAAGGGTTTGTCAATTTTGTTCATCTTTTCAAGGAACCAGCTCTTCGTCACGTTAATTTCTTTCTATTGTCTTTTTGTTCCCTATTTCATTTATTTCTGGTCTGGTCCTTGTTATTTCCTTTCTTCTGCTGACCTTGGGTTTCGCTTCTTCTTGTTGTAGTTCTTGAAGGTCTAACAGGAGGTTGTTTGTTTGGGATTTTTCTTGTTTCTTGGGATAGGCCTGTAATGACATACATTTCCCTCTTGAAAGTGCTTTCGCTGCATCCCAAAACTTTTGGTAGGATGTATTTTCACTGTCGTTTGTCGCTAGGTATCTTTTGATCTCTCCTTTAATTCTAAAGAACCCAGTCGTTCTTTAAAAGTATGTTGTAATTGTGTTTTTTCCTGCTTTCTTTTTGTAGTTGCTATCCCATTTCAAAGCCTTGGGATCAGAGGATGTGCTTCGTATGATTTCAGTCTTCTTAAATTTGCTGAGGCTGATTTTATGTCCCAATATATGGTCTATATCCTTGAGAATGTTCCATGCACACTAGAAAAGAATGTCTAGTCTGATGTTTCAGAATGAAGTGCTCTTTGTACGTCAATTGTGTCCATTTCATCTACTGTGTCATTTGGGGCTGCTATTTCATTATTTGTTTTCTGTTTGGATGATCTACCCATAGCTGACAGTGATGTTATTTAAGTCCCCTAGTATAATTGTGCTTTGGTCAATTTCTCCCTTTCGTTCTGTTAATAGGTGCTTGGTATATTTCGGTGCTCCCTGATTGGGGGCATGAAATGTCCATCTTTGTCTCGTATCATCTTTTTCACCCTGAAGTCTGTTTCATCTGATATCATTATGGCTACACCTGATTTTCTCTGGGTACCCTCTGCGTGGAATGCCCATTTCCCCCCTTTCATTTTGAATCTATGCTTGTCTTTGTAGCTGAGATGTGTCTCTTGGACATAGTTGGGTTTATTTTTCTGATTTAGAGTTTTGGGTTTCGCTTTTTGATCCAATCTGCTACTCTGTGCCTTTATATTGGTGAGTTCAGTCCACTTACATTTAGAATGATTATTGATATATGAGGATATCTTGTCACTCTATCTTCAGTTTTGTCGTAAGACTGTGTCTCCATTGTTTCTTTGCCTTTGAGTTGTCTATTAATTCTGTGTGATGGTATTCTATGATGTTTCCCTCTGTTTTTTTTTTTTTTATTATTACAGTCTATATTTCAGTTCTGGATTTTGTTTTTTTTTTTTTTGAGTGGTTACCCTTAAGTTTATGTAAAAGAAAGTTTGATATTTAGAGTATTCCATTTTCTTCAGTTCGCTTACTTTCTCCATTCCCTTATTCCGGTTCAGGCCTTTACTCTCCCCGTTTTTGTGTTGCCACAAATTGTCCCAGTTGATGGTGGTCGAATAGCCTCCTTTAGTATTTCTTGTAGTGCAGGTCGTGTATTGGAAAATCCCCTCAGCTTCTGTATGTCCTCCTTCATATCTAAAGGATATCTTTGCTGGATATATTATTCTTGGCTCCAAGTTTCTCTCTTTCAATAGTTTGAATATTTGGTTCCACTCCCTCCTGCCTTGCAGAGTTTCCGCTGAAAAATCTGGTGATAATCTAATGGGCTTTCCTTTGTAGGTTACCGTCTCCTTTACCCTGGCTGCCTCGAGGATTGTTTCTTTTTGTTGATTTTAGACAGCTTCAATACAATGTGCCTTGCAGAAGGTCTGTTGGGATTGAGGTAATTAGGTGTTGTATTTGCTTCTTGGATTCGAGGATCCAGTTCTGTCCACAAGTTTGGGGAAGTTCTCTTCGACAATTTTTGTGCATATATTCTCTGTTCCCTTCTCTCTTTCTTCTCCTTCTGGTATGCCCATTATTCTTATGGTGCTCTTTCTGACGGAGTCAGAAAGTTCTCGTTAGAGGTCTTCCGTTTCTTTTAAGTCTCAAGTCTGTTTCTTCTAACATCTGTGTAATTCCCAGGTTTCTATCTTCGATGTCACGGATTCTTTCCTCTTACTAGGTAGTAGTCAACTCTACTACCTAAGCTGGTTATTTCATTCTTAATTTCTTCTATTGAGTTCTTCATCTCTAGAAACTCTATTTGGTTCCTTTGAAAATTTCAATCTCTTTCGTTAAATGCTCACGTTGGTCGTTGATTGTGTGTCAGAGTTCCTTAAACTGCCTTCCTGTGTTGTCTTGCATCTCGTTGGGTTTTTTCAGAACTGCAATCCTGAATTCTCTCTCATTGAAGCCACATGTTTCCATATCTTTAAGTTCCCTTTCTGGGGACTTGTCACTTTCTTTCTCAGCTGTCTCGTTGCCTTGGTTATTCATGGCAATTGCTGATGTATCATTTCTCCCAGAGCTGGGTCTTCCCAGATCCTGAGCACCACTGCTTCTCTGTAATCCGACGACTACTCCTCAGTTCAGGGGCCAGCTTGAGTCTCTGGGAAGTCGGGCAAGGATTGGGTGAGTGCGGTGTGGTCCAAGGTATGGTGTTTATCTCCTTTGTCCATCCAATGTTCCAGCTGTACGTCTCAGCTGAGGTTACTGCCTCAAACGCTGGATGTTTTGCTCTCTCAGCAGGAGAGATCAGGGAAATAGACCACCTCCTGGTTTTTGTTTGTTTCTGTCTTACCTAGGAATCCCCACCCCTCCACAGCTGTGGATGTGGGCAGCCTCTCTATTCCTCTCCTTCCTTCTTCCCTCACTCGCCCAGTGTATGCTCGCCTTCCAGAAACCCTCGTATGAGTCTCTTAACCGTTCTGTGAGTGCGCAGAGTAATTTGACGTTCAATATGTGGTAAGTTCCAGAGAACTCAAGAAGACCACCTCGCTGCCACTGACGTCACTCGGTAAATTCTATTCTTAACAAGACAGTGATTTCCAAGATAGTATGAAAAGTCAGAGCAATCAAGCAAGAGAAAGAAATAAAAGGCATCCAACTTGGGAATGAAGAAGTCAAATTGTCACGTATTGCAGGTGCCAAGATGATATGTATACAGAAACCCCAAAAGATATTAAAAAGAGTAAACGAATATAGTAAAGGGGCCAGATACCAAAATCTACAAAAATCCATTGATTTCCTATATACGAACAACGAAATCGCAGAGAAAAGAATGTTTAAAAATTCCTGTTGCAACTACAACAAAAATAATAAAATGCTTAGAAGTAAACTTGCCAACCATGTGAAAGACCTAAGGTCTTCTTGCTGAAGACGAAAAGGTACACTGCACGGAAAACCTTAAGGTGTTTTCAAAAGAATTGAATACCCAAAGAAATAGAATGGCACTCCTTGTTCATGGCTGGAAAGAATCAACATAATTAAAATGGTCATCACTGGCCAGCATGAGAACGCCCGACTTCCGATTTGAAACTCGCCTCTGTTGGCCTGGGTCCACCCCAGGACCATTACCAAACCCAGCCTGGGTCAGCCTAGGCACCCGCAGAGGTCAGTCAGAGGACCGCCCAGGTCACCGCAAGCATACCCTGGGGCTGTTCCCACGGTGAGACAGGGTCAGCCCCAGAAACCCCCATTGTCAGTCACAGAAACTGCCCTGGATCGTCAAGGATCAGCGCAGCGCAAGTCACAAGATCCCCCCCCCCGAGTTCAGCCCGTGAAAGTCGAAGTTTGGTCCTGGGACACGGTGCGATGTCTCTCTTTACCCCGTATGGGTGGTCCTGGAACGCATCGAGTTCGGATTGGATACCCGCACGGATTGGTCTTGTTCCCTGCAGGTGCCAGTCTGGGCAAGCTTGGGTTGTCCCAGGAACCCCAGAGACTAGTCACAGAACCCTCCCATGTAGATAGATGCTGCTGGGACGAGACTGTCTTGGCCTAGGCACCTCTTAATCCAGAAGGAGCATGGGCTTGTCCCAGGCACACCCTTTTTCGAAAGAGGCTGCCCCTAGGGCTGGTGCTGAGACACATCCTGGTCAGCCCAATCAATCCCCATGGCCGAACACATCGCAGAGCAAGTCCTGGACTTTCCCGCCTCGGTCCTGGCACCTGCTGTGTCCAGGGCCAGGACCTGTCTCGGTGGTCCTAGGAACTAGTTCCAGGACCCACCCAGTAGGTCTGTGCACACCCTGGTGACAGAGACAGGACCTGAATGGGTCGGAAACGGAGACAGCCCAGTTCTGGTCCTGGGACCCACCCGGTTCCGGCCTAGGCACACCATGGGGCACGGAAGGGTGGTCCCAGGCACCACCTGGGTCCAGACACTGGCTATCCGGAGGTCTGTCCTTGGATGTGAACGGGAGGTCTGGTTCACCTGGGACAACCACGAATTGGCCAGGGCATCCCTGAGGCGGCTGGTTCTGGGACAAGCGTTGGAGGCACATGACACCACCATGGACTGTCCCGGGATCCAGCAAGTTGGCTCCGGTCAACCCCTCATGGACAATCCCGTGACCCGCCCTTGAGGCCCCGGGCATTCCCAGGGAGAGTCCATGGCCAACCAGGATTGCGCTGGGCGTATTCCAGTGGCGGTATTGGGAAGTGTCAGTGTGACCCCTGGTCCCGACAGGTTCATTCACTGGACCGCCACTACGTCAGTTCCAGGACGCTGTTGTGTGAACGGGGACACCATCTCTAAGACTGTCCTGGACACAGCCAGGTGGCCCTGGTCACCTTTTGGGGACAGTCCACGGACTCACCCCGATAGCCTTGAGCATCCCTGCGTGATGGTCTCAGTACCCACTCATTGGCCCTCAACCCACCTTGGGGACAATCTCAGGACCCACTAGGGTAGATTCAGGCCTCCCTAGGGACAGTCACAAGACCAGCCCAGTGTACCCTGGGCACCCGGTTTGGAATGTCTCAACATAATGTTGGTACACAGGTGACACCAGCATCCCCCAGGCAGAGTCCTGGGAACAGGTTGGGTGGCTCCTGGTAACCCCCGAGGAAGGTATTGAAACCCACTTGGGTGCCCAAGTGCACCTCACATGGGGCAGGTATGGGAACCTCCTGGGTTTCCCGTAGAGACCACAGGAGATGGTGCTGGCAACCACCTAATTGCCCCTGGCACGTCCTAGTGACATTCCCAAGACGCGTTTGTAGCCTCAGGCATCTCCTGGAGACAGCACAGATACCTGTACTAGACCTTTCTGGCTCTCCCCGGGCACCTCCCAGGGATGGTCCCGTGTCTAGTCCCTGTGGCCTCTGTATCCACCAGGTAGTGTCCAAGGACCTGCCTGCGTGGCCCTGGGCCCACCCCGAGGACGGTCCCAGGACCTCAATTCCCTCTGGGAAACGGTCCTGGAATCCACACTGACGGACATGTGCATCATGTGCAGCCTTGATGGGATGGTCCTGGCCTGTGCCAGTGGCACCGGTGACGATTCTGGAACACACCCTGACGGCCCGGAGAATATCTCGGGGATGGTCCTCAGATAGGACCACGCTAGGATAGGTATGTCTAGACAAGGGGCTCAGAATGCACTGCATAGAAAGGAACAGTTGGAGAAGGGGTAGGGAGAATGGGGTGTTGGCATTTATCAGCTTCAGAACCCTTCTAGACAGATAATAGAATTTTCTATTGTAGCTTATTGTAGCTTATTGTAGGGAAAGAAGTTTATCTGTGCTGCTCCTAGAAACTTGTCCTTTTCTTTCCTCTTTTTAATTTAAGTTTACTGAGGTGACAAATGGTAGTAAACTTACATAGATTTCAGGCGTACAATCAGGTATTGCATCATCTATAAGTCCCATTGTGTGTTCACCACCCAGAGTCAGTTTTCCTTCCATCACCATATGCTTGATCCCCTTTACAATCCCCATCTACCATCCCGCCCTCCCCCCTTACCCTCTGGTAAGGACTAAACTATTGTCAGTGTCTGTGAGTTTTTGTTTCTCCTTTGTTTGTCTTGCTCTTTTGCAGTTTTGGGTTTATATATCACATATCGGTAAAAGCATATGGTTCTCTGCTTTTTCTGTCTGATTTGTTTCGCTTAGCGTTATAGTCTCAAGAGCCATACATGTTGTCACAAACGGTCCTATTTCATCCTTTCTTACTGCCGAATAGTAGTCGTTGTGTATATATACCACGACTTCTTTAGCTAGACTTCTTTAGATGGATATTCGTCTATCGAAGGACGTTTCGGTTGTTTCCATGTCTTGGCCAGCATAAATAAAGCTGCAGTGAAGATCGGAGCACATGTGTCTTTATGGATAAATGTTATCAGATTTTTTTGGTAGACAACTAGGAGTGGGATTGCTGGGTCATACGGTAATTCTGTTTGTAATTTCTTTGAAGACCCTCCACACTGCCTTCCATAGCAGCTGCACCAATCTGCGTTCCCACCAACAGAGTATTGAGGGTTCCTTCTTCTCCACAGCGTCTCTAACACTCTCTAGCAGTCCAATTTCATTCTTTTGGACGCGGCTATCCAATTCTGCCAGCACCATTTATCCACGAGGCTGTCTTTTCCCTTTGTGAAACATTATCGGTCCATATCTATGTGGTTTTATTTCTGGGTTCTCAATTCTATTGCATTAACCTATGTGTCTGTCTTTCTGCCAATACCCTGCTGTTTTGATTATTGTAGCCCTGTAGTACAAGGTAAAGTCAGGGAGTGTGATACCTCCAGTATTGTTCCCTTCTCTTAAGATTGCTTTGGCTATTCGGGCGCTTTTGTGGTTCCAAAAAAATCTGATGACTTTTTTGTGCTACTTCTTTAAAAAAATGTCCTTGGGATTTTGATGGGGATTGCATTAAATCTGTATGTTGCTTTGGGTAATATGGCCATTTCATGAGCACGGAATGTCGCTCCATTTCTTTGCGTCTTCAATTTCTTTGAAAAAATGTCTTGTAGTTTTCAGCACAATGGTCTTTCACCTCCTTGGTTAAGTTTATTCCTAGGTATTTTATTCTTCTTGCTGCAATTGCAAAAGGAATTGTTTTTTGTGTTTCTTTTTCTGAGATTACATTGTCAGTATCTAGGAATGCAGTGGACTTTTCTACGTGGATTTTGTAGCCAGCAACTGTACTGTATTCCTTGATTGTACTGTACTGTATTCCTTGATTGTTTCCAATAGCTTTTTGATGGAGTCTTTAGGGTTTTCTACATATAGCATCATGTCATCTGCAGAGTGGTAATTTAACTTCTTCATTCCCCATTTGGACGCCTTTGATTTCTTTCTCTTGCCTGATTGCTCTGGCAAGGACTTCCAACACTACGTTGAAAAGCAGAGGTGACAGGGGACAGCCCTGTCGTTTTCCTGAACGTAGAGCCAAGGGCTTTCGTTTTTCACCATTAATTATGAGATTAGCTGAGGGCTTGTCATATATGGCCCTTATTATGCGAAGGTATTCTTCCTTCTATACCTATTTTAGTAAGTGTTTTAATCATGAATGGATGTTGATGCTTTTTCTGCATCAATTGTTAAAATCATATGCTTTTTTTTCCTTTATGTGACGGATTTTTTTTTTTTTGTATATGTGATGGATTTCCGGATGTTGAACCATCCTTGTGCCACGGGGATGAACCCCACTTGGTCACGATGATCTTTTTAATGCATTGTTGTATTCGATTTGCTATAAATTTGTTTAGGACTTTTGCATCTGTATTCATCAGAGATATTGGTGTGTAGTTTTCTTTATGTGTGTGTGGTCCTTCCCAGGTTTTGGTATCAGGGTAATGTTGGTTTCACAAAATGAGCTGGATTGTACTGTCTCATCTTCAATTTTTTGGAAGAGGTTGAGCAGGATTGGTATTAGATCTTCTTTGAAGGTTCGGTAGAATTCACCAGTAAAGCCCTCCGGTCCCGGACTTTTGCCTTTGGAAGGTTTTGGATGACTGATTCAATTTCGTTACTGGCGATCGTTCTGTTTAGATTTTCCAGTTCTTCGTGGTTCAGCCTTGTTTCTAAGGACTTGTCCATTTCTTCTAGGTTATTGAATTTGGTGGCATATAGACTTAGTATTCTTCGATGATCCTTTGTATTTCTGTGGTGTCCGTGATAACGTCCCCTTTTCCATTTCTGATTTTGTTAATTAGTGTCTTCTCTCTTTTTTATGTTAGTGAGTCTATCCAAGGGTTTGTCAATTTTGTTCATCTTTTCAAGGAACCAGCTCTTCGTCACGTTAATTTCTTTCTATTGTCTTTTTGTTCCCTATTTCATTTATTTCTGGTCTGGTCCTTGTTATTTCCTTTCTTCTGCTGACCTTGGGTTTCGCTTCTTCTTGTTGTAGTTCTTGAAGGTCTAACAGGAGGTTGTTTGTTTGGGATTTTTCTTGTTTCTTGGGATAGGCCTGTAATGACATACATTTCCCTCTTGAAAGTGCTTTCGCTGCATCCCAAAACTTTTGGTAGGATGTATTTTCACTGTCGTTTGTCGCTAGGTATCTTTTGATCTCTCCTTTAATTCTAAAGAACCCAGTCGTTCTTTAAAAGTATGTTGTAATTGTGTTTTTTCCTGCTTTCTTTTTGTAGTTGCTATCCCATTTCAAAGCCTTGGGATCAGAGGATGTGCTTCGTATGATTTCAGTCTTCTTAAATTTGCTGAGGCTGATTTTATGTCCCAATATATGGTCTATATCCTTGAGAATGTTCCATGCACACTAGAAAAGAATGTCTAGTCTGATGTTTCAGAATGAAGTGCTCTTTGTACGTCAATTGTGTCCATTTCATCTACTGTGTCATTTGGGGCTGCTATTTCATTATTTGTTTTCTGTTTGGATGATCTACCCATAGCTGACAGTGATGTTATTTAAGTCCCCTAGTATAATTGTGCTTTGGTCAATTTCTCCCTTTCGTTCTGTTAATAGGTGCTTGGTATATTTCGGTGCTCCCTGATTGGGGGCATGAAATGTCCATCTTTGTCTCGTATCATCTTTTTCACCCTGAAGTCTGTTTCATCTGATATCATTATGGCTACACCTGATTTTCTCTGGGTACCCTCTGCGTGGAATGCCCATTTCCCCCCTTTCATTTTGAATCTATGCTTGTCTTTGTAGCTGAGATGTGTCTCTTGGACATAGTTGGGTTTATTTTTCTGATTTAGAGTTTTGGGTTTCGCTTTTTGATCCAATCTGCTACTCTGTGCCTTTATATTGGTGAGTTCAGTCCACTTACATTTAGAATGATTATTGATATATGAGGATATCTTGTCACTCTATCTTCAGTTTTGTCGTAAGACTGTGTCTCCATTGTTTCTTTGCCTTTGAGTTGTCTATTAATTCTGTGTGATGGTATTCTATGATGTTTCCCTCTGTTTTTTTTTTTTTTTATTATTACAGTCTATATTTCAGTTCTGGATTTTGTTTTTTTTTTTTTTTGAGTGGTTACCCTTAAGTTTATGTAAAAGAAAGTTTGATATTTAGAGTATTCCATTTTCTCCAGTTCGCTTACTTTCTCCATTCCCTTATTCCGGTTCAGGCCTTTACTCTCCCCGTTTTTGTGTTGCCACAAATTGTCCCAGTTGATGGTGGTCGAATAGCCTCCTTTAGTATTTCTTGTAGTGCAGGTCGTGTATTGGAAAATCCCCTCAGCTTCTGTATGTCCTCCTTCATATCTAAAGGATATCTTTGCTGGATATATTATTCTTGGCTCCAAGTTTCTCTCTTTCAATAGTTTGAATATTTGGTTCCACTCCCTCCTGCCTTGCAGAGTTTCCGCTGAAAAATCTGGTGATAATCTAATGGGCTTTCCTTTGTAGGTTACCGTCTCCTTTACCCTGGCTGCCTCGAGGATTGTTTCTTTTTGTTGGTTTTAGACAGCTTCAATACAATGTGCCTTGCAGAAGGTCTGTTGGGATTGAGGTAATTAGGTGTTGTATTTGCTTCTTGGATTCGAGGATCCAGTTCTGTCCACAAGTTTGGGGAAGTTCTCTTCGACAATTTTTGTGCATATATTCTCTGTTCCCTTCTCTCTTTCTTCTCCTTCTGGTATGCCCATTATTCTTATGGTGCTCTTTCTGACGGAGTCAGAAAGTTCTCGTTAGAGGTCTTCCGTTTCTTTTAAGTCTCAAGTCTGTTTCTTCTAACATCTGTGTAATTCCCAGGTTTCTATCTTCGATGTCACGGATTCTTTCCTCTTACTAGGTAGTAGTCAACTCTACTACCTAAGCTGGTTATTTCATTCTTAATTTCTTCTATTGAGTTCTTCATCTCTAGAAACTCTATTTGGTTCCTTTGAAAATTTCAATCTCTTTCGTTAAATGCTCACGTTGGTCGTTGATTGTGTGTCAGAGTTCCTTAAACTGCCTTCCTGTGTTGTCTTGCATCTCGTTGGGTTTTTTCAGAACTGCAATCCTGAATTCTCTCTCATTGAAGCCACATGTTTCCATATCTTTAAGTTCCCTTTCTGGGGACTTGTCACTTTCTTTCTCAGCTGTCTCGTTGCCTTGGTTATTCATGGCAATTGCTGATGTATCATTTCTCCCAGAGCTGGGTCTTCCCAGATCCTGAGCACCACTGCTTCTCTGTAATCCGACGACTACTCCTCAGTTCAGGGGCCAGCTTGAGTCTCTGGGAAGTCGGGCAAGGATTGGGTGAGTGCGGTGTGGTCCAAGGTATGGTGTTTATCTCCTTTGTCCATCCAATGTTCCAGCTGTACGTCTCAGCTGAGGTTACTGCCTCAAACGCTGGATGTTTTGCTCTCTCAGCAGGAGAGATCAGGGAAATAGACCACCTCCTGGTTTTTGTTTGTTTCTGTCTTACCTAGGAATCCCCACCCCTCCACAGCTGTGGATGTGGGCAGCCTCTCTATTCCTCTCCTTCCTTCTTCCCTCACTCGCCCAGTGTATGCTCGCCTTCCAGAAACCCTCGTATGAGTCTCTTAACCGTTCTGTGAGTGCGCAGAGTAATTTGACGTTCAATATGTGGTAAGTTCCAGAGAACTCAAGAAGACCACCTCGCTGCCACTGACGTCACTCGGTAAATTCTATTCTTAACAAGACAGTGATTTCCAAGATAGTATGAAAAGTCAGAGCAATCAAGCAAGAGAAAGAAATAAAAGGCATCCAACTTGGGAATGAAGAAGTCAAATTGTCACGTATTGCAGGTGCCAAGATGATATGTATACAGAAACCCCAAAAGATATTAAAAAGAGTAAACGAATATAGTAAAGGGGCCAGATACCAAAATCTACAAAAATCCATTGATTTCCTATATACGAACAACGAAATCGCAGAGAAAAGAATGTTTAAAAATTCCTGTTGCAACTACAACAAAAATAATAAAATGCTTAGAAGTAAACTTGCCAACCATGTGAAAGACCTAAGGTCTTCTTGCTGAAGACGAAAAGGTACACTGCACGGAAAACCTTAAGGTGTTTTCAAAAGAATTGAATACCCAAAGAAATAGAATGGCACTCCTTGTTCATGGCTGGAAAGAATCAACATAATTAAAATGGTCATCACTGGCCAGCATGAGAACGCCCGACTTCCGATTTGAAACTCGCCTCTGTTGGCCTGGGTCCACCCCAGGACCATTACCAAACCCAGCCTGGGTCAGCCTAGGCACCCGCAGAGGTCAGTCAGAGGACCGCCCAGGTCACCGCAAGCATACCCTGGGGCTGTTCCCACGGTGAGACAGGGTCAGCCCCAGAAACCCCCATTGTCAGTCACAGAAACTGCCCTGGATCGTCAAGGATCAGCGCAGCGCAAGTCACAAGATCCCCCCCCCCGAGTTCAGCCCGTGAAAGTCGAAGTTTGGTCCTGGGACACGGTGCGATGTCTCTCTTTACCCCGTATGGGTGGTCCTGGAACGCATCGAGTTCGGATTGGATACCCGCACGGATTGGTCTTGTTCCCTGCAGGTGCCAGTCTGGGCAAGCTTGGGTTGTCCCAGGAACCCCAGAGACTAGTCACAGAACCCTCCCATGTAGATAGATGCTGCTGGGACGAGACTGTCTTGGCCTAGGCACCTCTTAATCCAGAAGGAGCATGGGCTTGTCCCAGGCACACCCTTTTTCGAAAGAGGCTGCCCCTAGGGCTGGTGCTGAGACACATCCTGGTCAGCCCAATCAATCCCCATGGCCGAACACATCGCAGAGCAAGTCCTGGACTTTCCCGCCTCGGTCCTGGCACCTGCTGTGTCCAGGGCCAGGACCTGTCTCGGTGGTCCTAGGAACTAGTTCCAGGACCCACCCAGTAGGTCTGTGCACACCCTGGTGACAGAGACAGGACCTGAATGGGTCGGAAACGGAGACAGCCCAGTTCTGGTCCTGGGACCCACCCGGTTCCGGCCTAGGCACACCATGGGGCACGGAAGGGTGGTCCCAGGCACCACCTGGGTCCAGACACTGGCTATCCGGAGGTCTGTCCTTGGATGTGAACGGGAGGTCTGGTTCACCTGGGACAACCACGAATTGGCCAGGGCATCCCTGAGGCGGCTGGTTCTGGGACAAGCGTTGGAGGCACATGACACCACCATGGACTGTCCCGGGATCCAGCAAGTTGGCTCCGGTCAACCCCTCATGGACAATCCCGTGACCCGCCCTTGAGGCCCCGGGCATTCCCAGGGAGAGTCCATGGCCAACCAGGATTGCGCTGGGCGTATTCCAGTGGCGGTATTGGGAAGTGTCAGTGTGACCCCTGGTCCCGACAGGTTCATTCACTGGACCGCCACTACGTCAGTTCCAGGACGCTGTTGTGTGAACGGGGACACCATCTCTAAGACTGTCCTGGACACAGCCAGGTGGCCCTGGTCACCTTTTGGGGACAGTCCACGGACTCACCCCGATAGCCTTGAGCATCCCTGCGTGATGGTCTCAGTACCCACTCATTGGCCCTCAACCCACCTTGGGGACAATCTCAGGACCCACTAGGGTAGATTCAGGCCTCCCTAGGGACAGTCACAAGACCAGCCCAGTGTACCCTGGGCACCCGGTTTGGAATGTCTCAACATAATGTTGGTACACAGGTGACACCAGCATCCCCCAGGCAGAGTCCTGGGAACAGGTTGGGTGGCTCCTGGTAACCCCCGAGGAAGGTATTGAAACCCACTTGGGTGCCCAAGTGCACCTCACATGGGGCAGGTATGGGAACCTCCTGGGTTTCCCGTAGAGACCACAGGAGATGGTGCTGGCAACCACCTAATTGCCCCTGGCACGTCCTAGTGACATTCCCAAGACGCGTTTGTAGCCTCAGGCATCTCCTGGAGACAGCACAGATACCTGTACTAGACCTTTCTGGCTCTCCCCGGGCACCTCCCAGGGATGGTCCCGTGTCTAGTCCCTGTGGCCTCTGTATCCACCAGGTAGTGTCCAAGGACCTGCCTGCGTGGCCCTGGGCCCACCCCGAGGACGGTCCCAGGACCTCAATTCCCTCTGGGAAACGGTCCTGGAATCCACACTGACGGACATGTGCATCATGTGCAGCCTTGATGGGATGGTCCTGGCCTGCGCCAGTGGCACCGGTGACGATTCTGGAACACACCCTGACGGCCCGGAGAATATCTCGGGGATGGTCCTCAGATAGGACCACGCTAGGATAGGTATGTCTAGACAAGGGGCTCAGAATGCACTGCATAGAAAGGAACAGTTGGAGAAGGGGTAGGGAGAATGGGGTGTTGGCATTTATCAGCTTCAGAACCCTTCTAGACAGATAATAGAATTTTCTATTGTAGCTTATTGTAGCTTATTGTAGGGAAAGAAGTTTATCTGTGCTGCTCCTAGAAACTTGTCCTTTTCTTTCCTCTTTTTAATTTAAGTTTACTGGGGTGACAAATGGTAGTAAACTTACATAGATTTCAGGCGTACAATCAGGTATTGCATCATCTATAAGTCCCATTGTGTGTTCACCACCCAGAGTCAGTTTTCCTTCCATCACCATATGCTTGATCCCCTTTACAATCCCCATCTACCATCCCGCCCTCCCCCCTTACCCTCTGGTAAGGACTAAACTATTGTCAGTGTCTGTGAGTTTTTGTTTCTCCTTTGTTTGTCTTGCTCTTTTGCAGTTTTGGGTTTATATATCACATATCGGTAAAAGCATATGGTTCTCTGCTTTTTCTGTCTGATTTGTTTCGCTTAGCGTTATAGTCTCAAGAGCCATACATGTTGTCACAAACGGTCCTATTTCATCCTTTCTTACTGCCGAATAGTAGTCGTTGTGTATATATACCACGACTTCTTTAGCTAGACTTCTTTAGATGGATATTCGTCTATCGAAGGACGTTTCGGTTGTTTCCATGTCTTGGCCAGCATAAATAAAGCTGCAGTGAAGATCGGAGCACATGTGTCTTTATGGATAAATGTTATCAGATTTTTTTGGTAGACAACTAGGAGTGGGATTGCTGGGTCATACGGTAATTCTGTTTGTAATTTCTTTGAAGACCCTCCACACTGCCTTCCATAGCAGCTGCACCAATCTGCGTTCCCACCAACAGAGTATTGAGGGTTCCTTCTTCTCCACAGCGTCTCTAACACTCTCTAGCAGTCCAATTTCATTCTTTTGGACGCGGCTATCCAATTCTGCCAGCACCATTTATCCACGAGGCTGTCTTTTCCCTTTGTGAAACATTATCGGTCCATATCTATGTGGTTTTATTTCTGGGTTCTCAATTCTATTGCATTAACCTATGTGTCTGTCTTTCTGCCAATACCCTGCTGTTTTGATTATTGTAGCCCTGTAGTACAAGGTAAAGTCAGGGAGTGTGATACCTCCAGTATTGTTCCCTTCTCTTAAGATTGCTTTGGCTATTCGGGCGCTTTTGTGGTTCCAAAAAAATCTGATGACTTTTTTGTGCTACTTCTTTAAAAAAATGTCCTTGGGATTTTGATGGGGATTGCATTAAATCTGTATGTTGCTTTGGGTAATATGGCCATTTCATGAGCACGGAATGTCGCTCCATTTCTTTGCGTCTTCAATTTCTTTGAAAAAATGTCTTGTAGTTTTCAGCACAATGGTCTTTCACCTCCTTGGTTAAGTTTATTCCTAGGTATGTTATTCTTCTTGCTGCAATTGCAAAAGGAATTGTTTTTTGTGTTTCTTTTTCTGAGATTACATTGTCAGTATCTAGGAATGCAGTGGACTTTTCTACGTGGATTTTGTAGCCAGCAACTGTACTGTATTCCTTGATTGTACTGTACTGTATTCCTTGATTGTTTCCAATAGCTTTTTGATGGAGTCTTTAGGGTTTTCTACATATAGCATCATGTCATCTGCAGAGTGGTAATTTAACTTCTTCATTCCCCATTTGGACGCCTTTGATTTCTTTCTCTTGCCTGATTGCTCTGGCAAGGACTTCCAACACTACGTTGAAAAGCAGAGGTGACAGGGGACAGCCCTGTCGTTTTCCTGAACGTAGAGCCAAGGGCTTTCGTTTTTCACCATTAATTATGAGATTAGCTGAGGGCTTGTCATATATGGCCCTTATTATGCGAAGGTATTCTTCCTTCTATACCTATTTTAGTAAGTGTTTTAATCATGAATGGATGTTGATGCTTTTTCTGCATCAATTGTTAAAATCATATGCTTTTTTTTCCTTTATGTGACGGATTTTTTTTTTTTTGTATATGTGATGGATTTCCGGATGTTGAACCATCCTTGTGCCACGGGGATGAACCCCACTTGGTCACGATGATCTTTTTAATGCATTGTTGTATTCGATTTGCTATAAATTTGTTTAGGACTTTTGCATCTGTATTCATCAGAGATATTGGTGTGTAGTTTTCTTTATGTGTGTGTGGTCCTTCCCAGGTTTTGGTATCAGGGTAATGTTGGTTTCACAAAATGAGCTGGATTGTACTGTCTCATCTTCAATTTTTTGGAAGAGGTTGAGCAGGATTGGTATTAGATCTTCTTTGAAGGTTCGGTAGAATTCACCAGTAAAGCCCTCCGGTCCCGGACTTTTGCCTTTGGAAGGTTTTGGATGACTGATTCAATTTCGTTACTGGCGATCGTTCTGTTTAGATTTTCCAGTTCTTCGTGGTTCAGCCTTGTTTCTAAGGACTTGTCCATTTCTTCTAGGTTATTGAATTTGGTGGCATATAGACTTAGTATTCTTCGATGATCCTTTGTATTTCTGTGGTGTCCGTGATAACGTCCCCTTTTCCATTTCTGATTTTGTTAATTAGTGTCTTCTCTCTTTTTTATGTTAGTGAGTCTATCCAAGGGTTTGTCAATTTTGTTCATCTTTTCAAGGAACCAGCTCTTCGTCACGTTAATTTCTTTCTATTGTCTTTTTGTTCCCTATTTCATTTATTTCTGGTCTGGTCCTTGTTATTTCCTTTCTTCTGCTGACCTTGGGTTTCGCTTCTTCTTGTTGTAGTTCTTGAAGGTCTAACAGGAGGTTGTTTGTTTGGGATTTTTCTTGTTTCTTGGGATAGGCCTGTAATGACATACATTTCCCTCTTGAAAGTGCTTTCGCTGCATCCCAAAACTTTTGGTAGGATGTATTTTCACTGTCGTTTGTCGCTAGGTATCTTTTGATCTCTCCTTTAATTCTAAAGAACCCAGTCGTTCTTTAAAAGTATGTTGTAATTGTGTTTTTTCCTGCTTTCTTTTTGTAGTTGCTATCCCATTTCAAAGCCTTGGGATCAGAGGATGTGCTTCGTATGATTTCAGTCTTCTTAAATTTGCTGAGGCTGATTTTATGTCCCAATATATGGTCTATATCCTTGAGAATGTTCCATGCACACTAGAAAAGAATGTCTAGTCTGATGTTTCAGAATGAAGTGCTCTTTGTACGTCAATTGTGTCCATTTCATCTACTGTGTCATTTGGGGCTGCTATTTCATTATTTGTTTTCTGTTTGGATGATCTACCCATAGCTGACAGTGATGTTATTTAAGTCCCCTAGTATAATTGTGCTTTGGTCAATTTCTCCCTTTCGTTCTGTTAATAGGTGCTTGGTATATTTCGGTGCTCCCTGATTGGGGGCATGAAATGTCCATCTTTGTCTCGTATCATCTTTTTCACCCTGAAGTCTGTTTCATCTGATATCATTATGGCTACACCTGATTTTCTCTGGGTACCCTCTGCGTGGAATGCCCATTTCCCCCCTTTCATTTTGAATCTATGCTTGTCTTTGTAGCTGAGATGTGTCTCTTGGACATAGTTGGGTTTATTTTTCTGATTTAGAGTTTTGGGTTTCGCTTTTTGATCCAATCTGCTACTCTGTGCCTTTATATTGGTGAGTTCAGTCCACTTACATTTAGAATGATTATTGATATATGAGGATATCTTGTCACTCTATCTTCAGTTTTGTCGTAAGACTGTGTCTCCATTGTTTCTTTGCCTTTGAGTTGTCTATTAATTCTGTGTGATGGTATTCTATGATGTTTCCCTCTGTTTTTTTTTTTTTATTATTACAGTCTATATTTCAGTTCTGGATTTTGTTTTTTTTTTTTTTTGAGTGGTTACCCTTAAGTTTATGTAAAAGAAAGTTTGATATTTAGAGTATTCCATTTTCTTCAGTTCGCTTACTTTCTCCATTCCCTTATTCCGGTTCAGGCCTTTACTCTCCCCGTTTTTGTGTTGCCACAAATTGTCCCAGTTGATGGTGGTCGAATAGCCTCCTTTAGTATTTCTTGTAGTGCAGGTCGTGTATTGGAAAATCCCCTCAGCTTCTGTATGTCCTCCTTCATATCTAAAGGATATCTTTGCTGGATATATTATTCTTGGCTCCAAGTTTCTCTCTTTCAATAGTTTGAATATTTGGTTCCACTCCCTCCTGCCTTGCAGAGTTTCCGCTGAAAAATCTGGTGATAATCTAATGGGCTTTCCTTTGTAGGTTACCGTCTCCTTTACCCTGGCTGCCTCGAGGATTGTTTCTTTTTGTTGATTTTAGACAGCTTCAATACAATGTGCCTTGCAGAAGGTCTGTTGGGATTGAGGTAATTAGGTGTTGTATTTGCTTCTTGGATTCGAGGATCCAGTTCTGTCCACAAGTTTGGGGAAGTTCTCTTCGACAATTTTTGTGCATATATTCTCTGTTCCCTTCTCTCTTTCTTCTCCTTCTGGTATGCCCATTATTCTTATGGTGCTCTTTCTGACGGAGTCAGAAAGTTCTCGTTAGAGGTCTTCCGTTTCTTTTAAGTCTCAAGTCTGTTTCTTCTAACATCTGTGTAATTCCCAGGTTTCTATCTTCGATGTCACGGATTCTTTCCTCTTACTAGGTAGTAGTCAACTCTACTACCTAAGCTGGTTATTTCATTCTTAATTTCTTCTATTGAGTTCTTCATCTCTAGAAACTCTATTTGGTTCCTTTGAAAATTTCAATCTCTTTCGTTAAATGCTCATGTTGGTCGTTGATTGTGTGTCAGAGTTCCTTAAACTGCCTTTCTGTGTTGTCTTGCATCTCGTTGGGTTTTTTCAGAACTGCAATCCTGAATTCTCTCTCATTGAAGCCACATGTTTCCATATCTTTAAGTTCCCTTTCTGGGGACTTGTCACTTTCTTTCTCAGCTGTCTCGTTGCCTTGGTTATTCATGGCAATTGCTGATGTATCATTTCTCCCAGAGCTGGGTCTTCCCAGATCCTGAGCACCACTGCTTCTCTGTAATCCGACGACTACTCCTCAGTTCAGGGGCCAGCTTGAGTCTCTGGGAAGTCGGGCAAGGATTGGGTGAGTGCGGTGTGGTCCAAGGTATGGTGTTTATCTCCTTTGTCCATCCAATGTTCCAGCTGTACGTCTCAGCTGAGGTTACTGCCTCAAACGCTGGATGTTTTGCTCTCTCAGCAGGAGAGATCAGGGAAATAGACCACCTCCTGGTTTTTGTTTGTTTCTGTCTTACCTAGGAATCCCCACCCCTCCACAGCTGTGGATGTGGGCAGCCTCTCTATTCCTCTCCTTCCTTCTTCCCTCACTCGCCCAGTGTATGCTCGCCTTCCAGAAACCCTCGTATGAGTCTCTTAACCGTTCTGTGAGTGCGCAGAGTAATTTGACGTTCAATATGTGGTAAGTTCCAGAGAACTCAAGAAGACCACCTCGCTGCCACTGACGTCACTCGGTAAATTCTATTCTTAACAAGACAGTGATTTCCAAGATAGTATGAAAAGTCAGAGCAATCAAGCAAGAGAAAGAAATAAAAGGCATCCAACTTGGGAATGAAGAAGTCAAATTGTCACGTATTGCAGGTGCCAAGATGATATGTATACAGAAACCCCAAAAGATATTAAAAAGAGTAAACGAATATAGTAAAGGGGCCAGATACCAAAATCTACAAAAATCCATTGATTTCCTATATACGAACAACGAAATCGCAGAGAAAAGAATGTTTAAAAATTCCTGTTGCAACTACAACAAAAATAATAAAATGCTTAGAAGTAAACTTGCCAACCATGTGAAAGACCTAAGGTCTTCTTGCTGAAGACGAAAAGGTACACTGCACGGAAAACCTTAAGGTGTTTTCAAAAGAATTGAATACCCAAAGAAATAGAATGGCACTCCTTGTTCATGGCTGGAAAGAATCAACATAATTAAAATGGTCATCACTGGCCAGCATGAGAACGCCCGACTTCCGATTTGAAACTCGCCTCTGTTGGCCTGGGTCCACCCCAGGACCATTACCAAACCCAGCCTGGGTCAGCCTAGGCACCCGCAGAGGTCAGTCAGAGGACCGCCCAGGTCACCGCAAGCATACCCTGGGGCTGTTCCCACGGTGAGACAGGGTCAGCCCCAGAAACCCCCATTGTCAGTCACAGAAACTGCCCTGGATCGTCAAGGATCAGCGCAGCGCAAGTCACAAGATCCCCCCCCCCCCGAGTTCAGCCCGTGAAAGTCGAAGTTTGGTCCTGGGACACGGTGCGATGTCTCTCTTTACCCCGTATGGGTGGTCCTGGAACGCATCGAGTTCGGATTGGATACCCGCACGGATTGGTCTTGTTCCCTGCAGGTGCCAGTCTGGGCAAGCTTGGGTTGTCCCAGGAACCCCAGAGACTAGTCACAGAACCCTCCCATGTAGATAGATGCTGCTGGGACGAGACTGTCTTGGCCTAGGCACCTCTTAATCCAGAAGGAGCATGGGCTTGTCCCAGGCACACCCTTTTTCGAAAGAGGCTGCCCCTAGGGCTGGTGCTGAGACACATCTTGGTCAGCCCAATCAATCCCCATGGCCGAACACATCGCAGAGCAAGTCCTGGACTTTCCCGCCTCGGTCCTGGCACCTGCTGTGTCCAGGGCCAGGACCTGTCTCGGTGGTCCTAGGAACTAGTTCCAGGACCCACCCAGTAGGTCTGTGCACACCCTGGTGACAGAGACAGGACCTGAATGGGTCGGAAACGGAGACAGCCCAGTTCTGGTCCTGGGACCCACCCGGTTCCGGCCTAGGCACACCATGGGGCACGGAAGGGTGGTCCCAGGCACCACCTGGGTCCAGACACTGGCTATCCGGAGGTCTGTCCTTGGATGTGAACGGGAGGTCTGGTTCACCTGGGACAACCACGAATTGGCCAGGGCATCCCTGAGGCGGCTGGTTCTGGGACAAGCGTTGGAGGCACATGACACCACCATGGACTGTCCCGGGATCCAGCAAGTTGGCTCCGGTCAACCCCTCATGGACAATCCCGTGACCCGCCCTTGAGGCCCCGGGCATTCCCAGGGAGAGTCCATGGCCAACCAGGATTGCGCTGGGCGTATTCCAGTGGCTGTATTTGGAAGTGTCAGTGTGACCCCTGGTCCCGACAGGTTCATTCACTGGACCGCCACTACGTCAGTTCCAGGACGCTGTTGTGTGAACGGGGACACCATCTCTAAGACTGTCCTGGACACAGCCAGGTGGCCCTGGTCACCTTTTGGGGACAGTCCACGGACTCACCCCGATAGCCTTGAGCATCCCTGCGTGATGGTCTCAGTACCCACTCATTGGCCCTCAACCCACCTTGGGGACAATCTCAGGACCCACTAGGGTAGATTCAGGCCTCCCTAGGGACAGTCACAAGACCAGCCCAGTGTACCCTGGGCACCCGGTTTGGAATGTCTCAACATAATGTTGGTACACAGGTGACACCAGCATCCCCCAGGCAGAGTCCTGGGAACAGGTTGGGTGGCTCCTGGTAACCCCCGAGGAAGGTATTGAAACCCACTTGGGTGCCCAAGTGCACCTCACATGGGGCAGGTATGGGAACCTCCTGGGTTTCCCGTAGAGACCACAGGAGATGGTGCTGGCAACCACCTAATTGCCCCTGGCACGTCCTGGTGACATTCCCAAGACGCGTTTGTAGCCTCAGGCATCTCCTGGAGACGGCACAGATACCTGTACTAGACCTTTCTGGCTCTCCCCGGGACCTCCCAGGGATGGTCCCGTGTCTAGTCCCTGTGGCCTCTGTATCCACCAGGTAGTGTCCAAGGACCTGCCTGCGTGGCCCTGGGCCCACCCCGAGGACGGTCCCAGGACCTCAATTCCCTCTGGGAAACGGTCCTGGAATCCACACTGACGGACATGTGCATCATGTGCAGCCTTGATGGGATGGTCCTGGCCTGCGCCAGTGGCACCGGTGACGATTCTGGAACACACCCTGACGGCCCGGAGAATATCTCGGGGATGGTCCTCAGATAGGACCACGCTAGGATAGGTATGTCTAGACAAGGGGCTCAGAATGCACTGCATAGAAAGGAACAGTTGGAGAAGGGGTAGGGAGAATGGGGTGTTGGCATTTATCAGCTTCAGAACCCTTCTAGACAGATAATAGAATTTTCTATTGTAGCTTATTGTAGCTTATTGTAGGGAAAGAAGTTTATCTGTGCTGCTCCTAGAAACTTGTCCTTTTCTTTCCTCTTTTTAATTTAAGTTTACTGGGGTGACAAATGGTAGTAAACTTACATAGATTTCAGGCGTACAATCAGGTATTGCATCATCTATAAGTCCCATTGTGTGTTCACCACCCAGAGTCAGTTTTCCTTCCATCACCATATGCTTGATCCCCTTTACAATCCCCATCTACCATCCCGCCCTCCCCCCTTACCCTCTGGTAAGGACTAAACTATTGTCAGTGTCTGTGAGTTTTTGTTTCTCCTTTGTTTGTCTTGCTCTTTTGCAGTTTTGGGTTTATATATCACATATCGGTAAAAGCATATGGTTCTCTGCTTTTTCTGTCTGATTTGTTTCGCTTAGCGTTATAGTCTCAAGAGCCATACATGTTGTCACAAACGGTCCTATTTCATCCTTTCTTACTGCCGAATAGTAGTCGTTGTGTATATATACCACGACTTCTTTAGCTAGCCTTCTTTAGATGGATATTCGTCTATCGAAGGACGTTTCGGTTGTTTCCATGTCTTGGCCAGCATAAATAAAGCTGCAGTGAAGATCGGAGCACATGTGTCTTTATGGATAAATGTTATCAGATTTTTTTGGTAGACAACTAGGAGTGGGATTGCTGGGTCATACGGTAATTCTGTTTGTAATTTCTTTGAAGACCCTCCACACTGCCTTCCATAGCAGCTGCACCAATCTGCGTTCCCACCAACAGAGTATTGAGGGTTCCTTCTTCTCCACAGCGTCTCTAACACTCTCTAGCAGTCCAATTTCATTCTTTTGGACGCGGCTATCCAATTCTGCCAGCACCATTTATCCACGAGGCTGTCTTTTCCCTTTGTGAAACATTATCGGTCCATATCTATGTGGTTTTATTTCTGGGTTCTCAATTCTATTGCATTAACCTATGTGTCTGTCTTTCTGCCAATACCCTGCTGTTTTGATTATTGTAGCCCTGTAGTACAAGGTAAAGTCAGGGAGTGTGATACCTCCAGTATTGTTCCCTTCTCTTAAGATTGCTTTGGCTATTCGGGCGCTTTTGTGGTTCCAAAAAAATCTGATGACTTTTTTGTGCTACTTCTTTAAAAAAATGTCCTTGGGATTTTGATGGGGATTGCATTAAATCTGTATGTTGCTTTGGGTAATATGGCCATTTCATGAGCACGGAATGTCGCTCCATTTCTTTGCGTCTTCAATTTCTTTGAAAAAATGTCTTGTAGTTTTCAGCACAATGGTCTTTCACCTCCTTGGTTAAGTTTATTCCTAGGTATTTTATTCTTCTTGCTGCAATTGCAAAAGGAATTGTTTTTTGTGTTTCTTTTTCTGAGATTACATTGTCAGTATCTAGGAATGCAGTGGACTTTTCTACGTGGATTTTGTAGCCAGCAACTGTACTGTATTCCTTGATTGTTTCCAATAGCTTTTTCATGGAGTCTTTAGGGTTTTCTACATATAGCATCATGTCATCTGCAGAGTGGTAATTTAACTTCTTCATTCCCCATTTGGACGCCTTTGATTTCTTTCTCTTGCCTGATTGCTCTGGCAAGGACTTCCAACACTACGTTGAAAAGCAGAGGTGACAGGGGACAGCCCTGTCGTTTTCCTGAACGTAGAGCCAAGGGCTTTCGTTTTTCACCATTAATTATGAGATTAGCTGAGGGCTTGTCATATATGGCCCTTATTATGCGAAGGTATTCTTCCTTCTATACCTATTTTAGTAAGTGTTTTAATCATGAATGGATGTTGATGCTTTTTCTGCATCAATTGTTAAAATCATATGCTTTTTTTTCCTTTATGTGACGGATTTTTTTTTTTTTGTATATGTGATGGATTTCCGGATGTTGAACCATCCTTGTGCCACGGGGATGAACCCCACTTGGTCACGATGATCTTTTTAATGCATTGTTGTATTCGATTTGCTATAAATTTGTTTAGGACTTTTGCATCTGTATTCATCAGAGATATTGGTGTGTAGTTTTCTTTATGTGTGTGTGGTCCTTCCCAGGTTTTGGTATCAGGGTAATGTTGGTTTCACAAAATGAGCTGGATTGTACTGTCTCATCTTCAATTTTTTGGAAGAGGTTGAGCAGGATTGGTATTAGATCTTCTTTGAAGGTTCGGTAGAATTCACCAGTAAAGCCCTCCGGTCCCGGACTTTTGCCTTTGGAAGGTTTTGGATGACTGATTCAATTTCGTTACTGGCGATCGTTCTGTTTAGATTTTCCAGTTCTTCGTGGTTCAGCCTTGTTTCTAAGGACTTGTCCATTTCTTCTAGGTTATTGAATTTGGTGGCATATAGACTTAGTATTCTTCGATGATCCTTTGTATTTCTGTGGTGTCCGTGATAACGTCCCCTTTTCCATTTCTGATTTTGTTAATTAGTGTCTTCTCTCTTTTTTATGTTAGTGAGTCTATCCAAGGGTTTGTCAATTTTGTTCATCTTTTCAAGGAACCAGCTCTTCGTCACGTTAATTTCTTTCTATTGTCTTTTTGTTCCCTATTTCATTTATTTCTGGTCTGGTCCTTGTTATTTCCTTTCTTCTGCTGACCTTGGGTTTCGCTTCTTCTTGTTGTAGTTCTTGAAGGTCTAACAGGAGGTTGTTTGTTTGGGATTTTTCTTGTTTCTTGGGATAGGCCTGTAATGACATACATTTCCCTCTTGAAAGTGCTTTCGCTGCATCCCAAAACTTTTGGTAGGATGTATTTTCACTGTCGTTTGTCGCTAGGTATCTTTTGATCTCTCCTTTAATTCTAAAGAACCCAGTCGTTCTTTAAAAGTATGTTGTAATTGTGTTTTTTCCTGCTTTCTTTTTGTAGTTGCTATCCCATTTCAAAGCCTTGGGATCAGAGGATGTGCTTCGTATGATTTCAGTCTTCTTAAATTTGCTGAGGCTGATTTTATGTCCCAATATATGGTCTATATCCTTGAGAATGTTCCATGCACACTAGAAAAGAATGTCTAGTCTGATGTTTCAGAATGAAGTGCTCTTTGTACGTCAATTGTGTCCATTTCATCTACTGTGTCATTTGGGGCTGCTATTTCATTATTTGTTTTCTGTTTGGATGATCTACCCATAGCTGACAGTGATGTTATTTAAGTCCCCTAGTATAATTGTGCTTTGGTCAATTTCTCCCTTTCGTTCTGTTAATAGGTGCTTGGTATATTTCGGTGCTCCCTGATTGGGGGCATGAAATGTCCATCTTTGTCTCGTATCATCTTTTTCACCCTGAAGTCTGTTTCATCTGATATCATTATGGCTACACCTGATTTTCTCTGGGTACCCTCTGCGTGGAATGCCCATTTCCCCCCTTTCATTTTGAATCTATGCTTGTCTTTGTAGCTGAGATGTGTCTCTTGGACATAGTTGGGTTTATTTTTCTGATTTAGAGTTTTGGGTTTCGCTTTTTGATCCAATCTGCTACTCTGTGCCTTTATATTGGTGAGTTCAGTCCACTTACATTTAGAATGATTATTGATATATGAGGATATCTTGTCACTCTATCTTCAGTTTTGTCGTAAGACTGTGTCTCCATTGTTTCTTTGCCTTTGAGTTGTCTATTAATTCTGTGTGATGGTATTCTATGATGTTTCCCTCTGTTTTTTTTTTTTTTATTATTACAGTCTATATTTCAGTTCTGGATTTTGTTTTTTTTTTTTTTGAGTGGTTACCCTTAAGTTTATGTAAAAGAAAGTTTGATATTTAGAGTATTCCATTTTCTTCAGTTCGCTTACTTTCTCCATTCCCTTATTCCGGTTCAGGCCTTTACTCTCCCCGTTTTTGTGTTGCCACAAATTGTCCCAGTTGATGGTGGTCGAATAGCCTCCTTTAGTATTTCTTGTAGTGCAGGTCGTGTATTGGAAAATCCCCTCAGCTTCTGTATGTCCTCCTTCATATCTAAAGGATATCTTTGCTGGATATATTATTCTTGGCTCCAAGTTTCTCTCTTTCAATAGTTTGAATATTTGGTTCCACTCCCTCCTGCCTTGCAGAGTTTCCGCTGAAAAATCTGGTGATAATCTAATGGGCTTTCCTTTGTAGGTTACCGTCTCCTTTACCCTGGCTGCCTCGAGGATTGTTTCTTTTTGTTGATTTTAGACAGCTTCAATACAATGTGCCTTGCAGAAGGTCTGTTGGGATTGAGGTAATTAGGTGTTGTATTTGCTTCTTGGATTCGAGGATCCAGTTCTGTCCACAAGTTTGGGGAAGTTCTCTTCGACAATTTTTGTGCATATATTCTCTGTTCCCTTCTCTCTTTCTTCTCCTTCTGGTATGCCCATTATTCTTATGGTGCTCTTTCTGACGGAGTCAGAAAGTTCTCGTTAGAGGTCTTCCGTTTCTTTTAAGTCTCAAGTCTGTTTCTTCTAACATCTGTGTAATTCCCAGGTTTCTATCTTCGATGTCACGGATTCTTTCCTCTTACTAGGTAGTAGTCAACTCTACTACCTAAGCTGGTTATTTCATTCTTAATTTCTTCTATTGAGTTCTTCATCTCTAGAAACTCTATTTGGTTCCTTTGAAAATTTCAATCTCTTTCGTTAAATGCTCATGTTGGTCGTTGATTGTGTGTCAGAGTTCCTTAAACTGCCTTCCTGTGTTGTCTTGCATCTCGTTGGGTTTTTTCAGAACTGCAATCCTGAATTCTCTCTCATTGAAGCCACATGTTTCCATATCTTTAAGTTCCCTTTCTGGGGACTTGTCACTTTCTTTCTCAGCTGTCTCGTTGCCTTGGTTATTCATGGCAATTGCTGATGTATCATTTCTCCCAGAGCTGGGTCTTCCCAGATCCTGAGCACCACTGCTTCTCTGTAATCCGACGACTACTCCTCAGTTCAGGGGCCAGCTTGAGTCTCTGGGAAGTCGGGCAAGGATTGGGTGAGTGCGGTGTGGTCCAAGGTATGGTGTTTATCTCCTTTGTCCATCCAATGTTCCAGCTGTACGTCTCAGCTGAGGTTACTGCCTCAAACGCTGGATGTTTTGCTCTCTCAGCAGGAGAGATCAGGGAAATAGACCACCTCCTGGTTTTTGTTTGTTTCTGTCTTACCTAGGAATCCCCACCCCTCCACAGCTGTGGATGTGGGCAGCCTCTCTATTCCTCTCCTTCCTTCTTCCCTCACTCGCCCAGTGTATGCTCGCCTTCCAGAAACCCTCGTATGAGTCTCTTAACCGTTCTGTGAGTGCGCAGAGTAATTTGACGTTCAATATGTGGTAAGTTCCAGAGAACTCAAGAAGACCACCTCGCTGCCACTGACGTCACTCGGTAAATTCTATTCTTAACAAGACAGTGATTTCCAAGATAGTATGAAAAGTCAGAGCAATCAAGCAAGAGAAAGAAATAAAAGGCATCCAACTTGGGAATGAAGAAGTCAAATTGTCACGTATTGCAGGTGCCAAGATGATATGTATACAGAAACCCCAAAAGATATTAAAAAGAGTAAACGAATATAGTAAAGGGGCCAGATACCAAAATCTACAAAAATCCATTGATTTCCTATATACGAACAACGAAATCGCAGAGAAAAGAATGTTTAAAAATTCCTGTTGCAACTACAACAAAAATAATAAAATGCTTAGAAGTCAACTTGCCAACCATGTGAAAGACCTAAGGTCTTCTTGCTGAAGACGAAAAGGTACACTGCACGGAAAACCTTAAGGTGTTTTCAAAAGAATTGAATACCCAAAGAAATAGAATGGCACTCCTTGTTCATGGCTGGAAAGAATCAACATAATTAAAATGGTCATCACTGGCCAGCATGAGAACGCCCGACTTCCGATTTGAAACTCGCCTCTGTTGGCCTGGGTCCACCCCAGGACCATTACCAAACCCAGCCTGGGTCAGCCTAGGCACCCGCAGAGGTCAGTCAGAGGACCGCCCAGGTCACCGCAAGCATACCCTGGGGCTGTTCCCACGGTGAGACAGGGTCAGCCCCAGAAACCCCCATTGTCAGTCACAGAAACTGCCCTGGATCGTCAAGGATCAGCGCAGCGCAAGTCACAAGATCCCCCCCCCCCCGAGTTCAGCCCGTGAAAGTCGAAGTTTGGTCCTGGGACACGGTGCGATGTCTCTCTTTACCCCGTATGGGTGGTCCTGGAACGCATCGAGTTCGGATTGGATACCCGCACGGATTGGTCTTGTTCCCTGCAGGTGCCAGTCTGGGCAAGCTTGGGTTGTCCCAGGAACCCCAGAGACTAGTCACAGAACCCTCCCATGTAGATAGATGCTGCTGGGACGAGACTGTCTTGGCCTAGGCACCTCTTAATCCAGAAGGAGCATGGGCTTGTCCCAGGCACACCCTTTTTCGAAAGAGGCTGCCCCTAGGGCTGGTGCTGAGACACATCCTGGTCAGCCCAATCAATCCCCATGGCCGAACACATCGCAGAGCAAGTCCTGGACTTTCCCGCCTCGGTCCTGGCACCTGCTGTGTCCAGGGCCAGGACCTGTCTCGGTGGTCCTAGGAACTAGTTCCAGGACCCACCCAGTAGGTCTGTGCACACCCTGGTGACAGAGACAGGACCTGAATGGGTCGGAAACGGAGACAGCCCAGTTCTGGTCCTGGGACCCACCCGGTTCCGGCCTAGGCACACCATGGGGCACGGAAGGGTGGTCCCAGGCACCACCTGGGTCCAGACACTGGCTATCCGGAGGTCTGTCCTTGGATGTGAACGGGAGGTCTGGTTCACCTGGGACAACCACGAATTGGCCAGGGCATCCCTGAGGCGGCTGGTTCTGGGACAAGCGTTGGAGGCACATGACACCACCATGGACTGTCCCGGGATCCAGCAAGTTGGCTCCGGTCAACCCCTCATGGACAATCCCGTGACCCGCCCTTGAGGCCCCGGGCATTCCCAGGGAGAGTCCATGGCCAACCAGGATTGCGCTGGGCGTATTCCAGTGGCGGTATTGGGAAGTGTCAGTGTGACCCCTGGTCCCGACAGGTTCATTCACTGGACCGCCACTACGTCAGTTCCAGGACGCTGTTGTGTGAACGGGGACACCATCTCTAAGACTGTCCTGGACACAGCCAGGTGGCCCTGGTCACCTTTTGGGGACAGTCCACGGACTCACCCCGATAGCCTTGAGCATCCCTGCGTGATGGTCTCAGTACCCACTCATTGGCCCTCAACCCACCTTGGGGACAATCTCAGGACCCACTAGGGTAGATTCAGGCCTCCCTAGGGACAGTCACAAGACCAGCCCAGTGTACCCTGGGCACCCGGTTTGGAATGTCTCAACATAATGTTGGTACACAGGTGACACCAGCATCCCCCAGGCAGAGTCCTGGGAACAGGTTGGGTGGCTCCTGGTAACCCCCGAGGAAGGTATTGAAACCCACTTGGGTGCCCAAGTGCACCTCACATGGGGCAGGTATGGGAACCTCCTGGGTTTCCCGTAGAGACCACAGGAGATGGTGCTGGCAACCACCTAATTGCCCCTGGCACGTCCTAGTGACATTCCCAAGACGCGTTTGTAGCCTCAGGCATCTCCTGGAGACAGCACAGATACCTGTACTAGACCTTTCTGGCTCTCCCCGGGCACCTCCCAGGGATGGTCCCGTGTCTAGTCCCTGTGGCCTCTGTATCCACCAGGTAGTGTCCAAGGACCTGCCTGCGTGGCCCTGGGCCCACCCCGAGGACGGTCCCAGGACCTCAATTCCCTCTGGGAAACGGTCCTGGAATCCACACTGACGGACATGTGCATCATGTGCAGCCTTGATGGGATGGTCCTGGCCTGTGCCAGTGGCACCGGTGACGATTCTGGAACACACCCTGACGGCCCGGAGAATATCTCGGGGATGGTCCTCAGATAGGACCACGCTAGGATAGGTATGTCTAGACAAGGGGCTCAGAATGCACTGCATAGAAAGGAACAGTTGGAGAAGGGGTAGGGAGAATGGGGTGTTGGCATTTATCAGCTTCAGAACCCTTCTAGACAGATAATAGAATTTTCTATTGTAGCTTATTGTAGCTTATTGTAGGGAAAGAAGTTTATCTGTGCTGCTCCTAGAAACTTGTCCTTTTCTTTCCTCTTTTTAATTTAAGTTTACTGAGGTGACAAATGGTAGTAAACTTACATAGATTTCAGGCGTACAATCAGGTATTGCATCATCTATAAGTCCCATTGTGTGTTCACCACCCAGAGTCAGTTTTCCTTCCATCACCATATGCTTGATCCCCTTTACAATCCCCATCTACCATCCCGCCCTCCCCCCTTACCCTCTGGTAAGGACTAAACTATTGTCAGTGTCTGTGAGTTTTTGTTTCTCCTTTGTTTGTCTTGCTCTTTTGCAGTTTTGGGTTTATATATCACATATCGGTAAAAGCATATGGTTCTCTGCTTTTTCTGTCTGATTTGTTTCGCTTAGCGTTATAGTCTCAAGAGCCATACATGTTGTCACAAACGGTCCTATTTCATCCTTTCTTACTGCCGAATAGTAGTCGTTGTGTATATATACCACGACTTCTTTAGCTAGACTTCTTTAGATGGATATTCGTCTATCGAAGGACGTTTCGGTTGTTTCCATGTCTTGGCCAGCATAAATAAAGCTGCAGTGAAGATCGGAGCACATGTGTCTTTATGGATAAATGTTATCAGATTTTTTTGGTAGACAACTAGGAGTGGGATTGCTGGGTCATACGGTAATTCTGTTTGTAATTTCTTTGAAGACCCTCCACACTGCCTTCCATAGCAGCTGCACCAATCTGCGTTCCCACCAACAGAGTATTGAGGGTTCCTTCTTCTCCACAGCGTCTCTAACACTCTCTAGCAGTCCAATTTCATTCTTTTGGACGCGGCTATCCAATTCTGCCAGCACCATTTATCCACGAGGCTGTCTTTTCCCTTTGTGAAACATTATCGGTCCATATCTATGTGGTTTTATTTCTGGGTTCTCAATTCTATTGCATTAACCTATGTGTCTGTCTTTCTGCCAATACCCTGCTGTTTTGATTATTGTAGCCCTGTAGTACAAGGTAAAGTCAGGGAGTGTGATACCTCCAGTATTGTTCCCTTCTCTTAAGATTGCTTTGGCTATTCGGGCGCTTTTGTGGTTCCAAAAAAATCTGATGACTTTTTTGTGCTACTTCTTTAAAAAAATGTCCTTGGGATTTTGATGGGGATTGCATTAAATCTGTATGTTGCTTTGGGTAATATGGCCATTTCATGAGCACGGAATGTCGCTCCATTTCTTTGCGTCTTCAATTTCTTTGAAAAAATGTCTTGTAGTTTTCAGCACAATGGTCTTTCACCTCCTTGGTTAAGTTTATTCCTAGGTATTTTATTCTTCTTGCTGCAATTGCAAAAGGAATTGTTTTTTGTGTTTCTTTTTCTGAGATTACATTGTCAGTATCTAGGAATGCAGTGGACTTTTCTACGTGGATTTTGTAGCCAGCAACTGTACTGTATTCCTTGATTGTTTCCAATAGCTTTTTCATGGAGTCTTTAGGGTTTTCTACATATAGCATCATGTCATCTGCAGAGTGGTAATTTAACTTCTTCATTCCCCATTTGGACGCCTTTGATTTCTTTCTCTTGCCTGATTGCTCTGGCAAGGACTTCCAACACTACGTTGAAAAGCAGAGGTGACAGGGGACAGCCCTGTCGTTTTCCTGAACGTAGAGCCAAGGGCTTTCGTTTTTCACCATTAATTATGAGATTAGCTGAGGGCTTGTCATATATGGCCCTTATTATGCGAAGGTATTCTTCCTTCTATACCTATTTTAGTAAGTGTTTTAATCATGAATGGATGTTGATGCTTTTTCTGCATCAATTGTTAAAATCATATGCTTTTTTTTCCTTTATGTGACGGATTTTTTTTTTTTTGTATATGTGATGGATTTCCGGATGTTGAACCATCCTTGTGCCACGGGGATGAACCCCACTTGGTCACGATGATCTTTTTAATGCATTGTTGTATTCGATTTGCTATAAATTTGTTTAGGACTTTTGCATCTGTATTCATCAGAGATATTGGTGTGTAGTTTTCTTTATGTGTGTGTGGTCCTTCCCAGGTTTTGGTATCAGGGTAATGTTGGTTTCACAAAATGAGCTGGATTGTACTGTCTCATCTTCAATTTTTTGGAAGAGGTTGAGCAGGATTGGTATTAGATCTTCTTTGAAGGTTCGGTAGAATTCACCAGTAAAGCCCTCCGGTCCCGGACTTTTGCCTTTGGAAGGTTTTGGATGACTGATTCAATTTCGTTACTGGCGATCGTTCTGTTTAGATTTTCCAGTTCTTCGTGGTTCAGCCTTGTTTCTAAGGACTTGTCCATTTCTTCTAGGTTATTGAATTTGGTGGCATATAGACTTAGTATTCTTCGATGATCCTTTGTATTTCTGTGGTGTCCGTGATAACGTCCCCTTTTCCATTTCTGATTTTGTTAATTAGTGTCTTCTCTCTTTTTTATGTTAGTGAGTCTATCCAAGGGTTTGTCAATTTTGTTCATCTTTTCAAGGAACCAGCTCTTCGTCACGTTAATTTCTTTCTATTGTCTTTTTGTTCCCTATTTCATTTATTTCTGGTCTGGTCCTTGTTATTTCCTTTCTTCTGCTGACCTTGGGTTTCGCTTCTTCTTGTTGTAGTTCTTGAAGGTCTAACAGGAGGTTGTTTGTTTGGGATTTTTCTTGTTTCTTGGGATAGGCCTGTAATGACATACATTTCCCTCTTGAAAGTGCTTTCGCTGCATCCCAAAACTTTTGGTAGGATGTATTTTCACTGTCGTTTGTCGCTAGGTATCTTTTGATCTCTCCTTTAATTCTAAAGAACCCAGTCGTTCTTTAAAAGTATGTTGTAATTGTGTTTTTTCCTGCTTTCTTTTTGTAGTTGCTATCCCATTTCAAAGCCTTGGGATCAGAGGATGTGCTTCGTATGATTTCAGTCTTCTTAAATTTGCTGAGGCTGATTTTATGTCCCAATATATGGTCTATATCCTTGAGAATGTTCCATGCACACTAGAAAAGAATGTCTAGTCTGATGTTTCAGAATGAAGTGCTCTTTGTACGTCAATTGTGTCCATTTCATCTACTGTGTCATTTGGGGCTGCTATTTCATTATTTGTTTTCTGTTTGGATGATCTACCCATAGCTGACAGTGATGTTATTTAAGTCCCCTAGTATAATTGTGCTTTGGTCAATTTCTCCCTTTCGTTCTGTTAATAGGTGCTTGGTATATTTCGGTGCTCCCTGATTGGGGGCATGAAATGTCCATCTTTGTCTCGTATCATCTTTTTCACCCTGAAGTCTGTTTCATCTGATATCATTATGGCTACACCTGATTTTCTCTGGGTACCCTCTGCGTGGAATGCCCATTTCCCCCCTTTCATTTTGAATCTATGCTTGTCTTTGTAGCTGAGATGTGTCTCTTGGACATAGTTGGGTTTATTTTTCTGATTTAGAGTTTTGGGTTTCGCTTTTTGATCCAATCTGCTACTCTGTGCCTTTATATTGGTGAGTTCAGTCCACTTACATTTAGAATGATTATTGATATATGAGGATATCTTGTCACTCTATCTTCAGTTTTGTCGTAAGACTGTGTCTCCATTGTTTCTTTGCCTTTGAGTTGTCTATTAATTCTGTGTGATGGTATTCTATGATGTTTCCCTCTGTTTTTTTTTTTTTTATTATTACAGTCTATATTTCAGTTCTGGATTTTGTTTTTTTTTTTTTTGAGTGGTTACCCTTAAGTTTATGTAAAAGAAAGTTTGATATTTAGAGTATTCCATTTTCTTCAGTTCGCTTACTTTCTCCATTCCCTTATTCCGGTTCAGGCCTTTACTCTCCCCGTTTTTGTGTTGCCACAAATTGTCCCAGTTGATGGTGGTCGAATAGCCTCCTTTAGTATTTCTTGTAGTGCAGGTCGTGTATTGGAAAATCCCCTCAGCTTCTGTATGTCCTCCTTCATATCTAAAGGATATCTTTGCTGGATATATTATTCTTGGCTCCAAGTTTCTCTCTTTCAATAGTTTGAATATTTGGTTCCACTCCCTCCTGCCTTGCAGAGTTTCCGCTGAAAAATCTGGTGATAATCTAATGGGCTTTCCTTTGTAGGTTACCGTCTCCTTTACCCTGGCTGCCTCGAGGATTGTTTCTTTTTGTTGATTTTAGACAGCTTCAATACAATGTGCCTTGCAGAAGGTCTGTTGGGATTGAGGTAATTAGGTGTTGTATTTGCTTCTTGGATTCGAGGATCCAGTTCTGTCCACAAGTTTGGGGAAGTTCTCTTCGACAATTTTTGTGCATATATTCTCTGTTCCCTTCTCTCTTTCTTCTCCTTCTGGTATGCCCATTATTCTTATGGTGCTCTTTCTGACGGAGTCAGAAAGTTCTCGTTAGAGGTCTTCCGTTTCTTTTAAGTCTCAAGTCTGTTTCTTCTAACATCTGTGTAATTCCCAGGTTTCTATCTTCGATGTCACGGATTCTTTCCTCTTACTAGGTAGTAGTCAACTCTACTACCTAAGCTGGTTATTTCATTCTTAATTTCTTCTATTGAGTTCTTCATCTCTAGAAACTCTATTTGGTTCCTTTGAAAATTTCAATCTCTTTCGTTAAATGCTCATGTTGGTCGTTGATTGTGTGTCAGAGTTCCTTAAACTGCCTTCCTGTGTTGTCTTGCATCTCGTTGGGTTTTTTCAGAACTGCAATCCTGAATTCTCTCTCATTGAAGCCACATGTTTCCATATCTTTAAGTTCCCTTTCTGGGGACTTGTCACTTTCTTTCTCAGCTGTCTCGTTGCCTTGGTTATTCATGGCAATTGCTGATGTATCATTTCTCCCAGAGCTGGGTCTTCCCAGATCCTGAGCACCACTGCTTCTCTGTAATCCGACGACTACTCCTCAGTTCAGGGGCCAGCTTGAGTCTCTGGGAAGTCGGGCAAGGATTGGGTGAGTGCGGTGTGGTCCAAGGTATGGTGTTTATCTCCTTTGTCCATCCAATGTTCCAGCTGTACGTCTCAGCTGAGGTTACTGCCTCAAACGCTGGATGTTTTGCTCTCTCAGCAGGAGAGATCAGGGAAATAGACCACCTCCTGGTTTTTGTTTGTTTCTGTCTTACCTAGGAATCCCCACCCCTCCACAGCTGTGGATGTGGGCAGCCTCTCTATTCCTCTCCTTCCTTCTTCCCTCACTCGCCCAGTGTATGCTCGCCTTCCAGAAACCCTCGTATGAGTCTCTTAACCGTTCTGTGAGTGCGCAGAGTAATTTGACGTTCAATATGTGGTAAGTTCCAGAGAACTCAAGAAGACCACCTCGCTGCCACTGACGTCACTCGGTAAATTCTATTCTTAACAAGACAGTGATTTCCAAGATAGTATGAAAAGTCAGAGCAATCAAGCAAGAGAAAGAAATAAAAGGCATCCAACTTGGGAATGAAGAAGTCAAATTGTCACGTATTGCAGGTGCCAAGATGATATGTATACAGAAACCCCAAAAGATATTAAAAAGAGTAAACGAATATAGTAAAGGGGCCAGATACCAAAATCTACAAAAATCCATTGATTTCCTATATACGAACAACGAAATCGCAGAGAAAAGAATGTTTAAAAATTCCTGTTGCAACTACAACAAAAATAATAAAATGCTTAGAAGTCAACTTGCCAACCATGTGAAAGACCTAAGGTCTTCTTGCTGAAGACGAAAAGGTACACTGCACGGAAAACCTTAAGGTGTTTTCAAAAGAATTGAATACCCAAAGAAATAGAATGGCACTCCTTGTTCATGGCTGGAAAGAATCAACATAATTAAAATGGTCATCACTGGCCAGCATGAGAACGCCCGACTTCCGATTTGAAACTCGCCTCTGTTGGCCTGGGTCCACCCCAGGACCATTACCAAACCCAGCCTGGGTCAGCCTAGGCACCCGCAGAGGTCAGTCAGAGGACCGCCCAGGTCACCGCAAGCATACCCTGGGGCTGTTCCCACGGTGAGACAGGGTCAGCCCCAGAAACCCCCATTGTCAGTCACAGAAACTGCCCTGGATCGTCAAGGATCAGCGCAGCGCAAGTCACAAGATCCCCCCCCCCCCGAGTTCAGCCCGTGAAAGTCGAAGTTTGGTCCTGGGACACGGTGCGATGTCTCTCTTTACCCCGTATGGGTGGTCCTGGAACGCATCGAGTTCGGATTGGATACCCGCACGGATTGGTCTTGTTCCCTGCAGGTGCCAGTCTGGGCAAGCTTGGGTTGTCCCAGGAACCCCAGAGACTAGTCACAGAACCCTCCCATGTAGATAGATGCTGCTGGGACGAGACTGTCTTGGCCTAGGCACCTCTTAATCCAGAAGGAGCATGGGCTTGTCCCAGGCACACCCTTTTTCGAAAGAGGCTGCCCCTAGGGCTGGTGCTGAGACACATCCTGGTCAGCCCAATCAATCCCCATGGCCGAACACATCGCAGAGCAAGTCCTGGACTTTCCCGCCTCGGTCCTGGCACCTGCTGTGTCCAGGGCCAGGACCTGTCTCGGTGGTCCTAGGAACTAGTTCCAGGACCCACCCAGTAGGTCTGTGCACACCCTGGTGACAGAGACAGGACCTGAATGGGTCGGAAACGGAGACAGCCCAGTTCTGGTCCTGGGACCCACCCGGTTCCGGCCTAGGCACACCATGGGGCACGGAAGGGTGGTCCCAGGCACCACCTGGGTCCAGACACTGGCTATCCGGAGGTCTGTCCTTGGATGTGAACGGGAGGTCTGGTTCACCTGGGACAACCACGAATTGGCCAGGGCATCCCTGAGGCGGCTGGTTCTGGGACAAGCGTTGGAGGCACATGACACCACCATGGACTGTCCCGGGATCCAGCAAGTTGGCTCCGGTCAACCCCTCATGGACAATCCCGTGACCCGCCCTTGAGGCCCCGGGCATTCCCAGGGAGAGTCCATGGCCAACCAGGATTGCGCTGGGCGTATTCCAGTGGCGGTATTGGGAAGTGTCAGTGTGACCCCTGGTCCCGACAGGTTCATTCACTGGACCGCCACTACGTCAGTTCCAGGACGCTGTTGTGTGAACGGGGACACCATCTCTAAGACTGTCCTGGACACAGCCAGGTGGCCCTGGTCACCTTTTGGGGACAGTCCACGGACTCACCCCGATAGCCTTGAGCATCCCTGCGTGATGGTCTCAGTACCCACTCATTGGCCCTCAACCCACCTTGGGGACAATCTCAGGACCCACTAGGGTAGATTCAGGCCTCCCTAGGGACAGTCACAAGACCAGCCCAGTGTACCCTGGGCACCCGGTTTGGAATGTCTCAACATAATGTTGGTACACAGGTGACACCAGCATCCCCCAGGCAGAGTCCTGGGAACAGGTTGGGTGGCTCCTGGTAACCCCCGAGGAAGGTATTGAAACCCACTTGGGTGCCCAAGTGCACCTCACATGGGGCAGGTATGGGAACCTCCTGGGTTTCCCGTAGAGACCACAGGAGATGGTGCTGGCAACCACCTAATTGCCCCTGGCACGTCCTAGTGACATTCCCAAGACGCGTTTGTAGCCTCAGGCATCTCCTGGAGACAGCACAGATACCTGTACTAGACCTTTCTGGCTCTCCCCGGGCACCTCCCAGGGATGGTCCCGTGTCTAGTCCCTGTGGCCTCTGTATCCACCAGGTAGTGTCCAAGGACCTGCCTGCGTGGCCCTGGGCCCACCCCGAGGACGGTCCCAGGACCTCAATTCCCTCTGGGAAACGGTCCTGGAATCCACACTGACGGACATGTGCATCATGTGCAGCCTTGATGGGATGGTCCTGGCCTGTGCCAGTGGCACCGGTGACGATTCTGGAACACACCCTGACGGCCCGGAGAATATCTCGGGGATGGTCCTCAGATAGGACCACGCTAGGATAGGTATGTCTAGACAAGGGGCTCAGAATGCACTGCATAGAAAGGAACAGTTGGAGAAGGGGTAGGGAGAATGGGGTGTTGGCATTTATCAGCTTCAGAACCCTTCTAGACAGATAATAGAATTTTCTATTGTAGCTTATTGTAGCTTATTGTAGGGAAAGAAGTTTATCTGTGCTGCTCCTAGAAACTTGTCCTTTTCTTTCCTCTTTTTAATTTAAGTTTACTGAGGTGACAAATGGTAGTAAACTTACATAGATTTCAGGCGTACAATCAGGTATTGCATCATCTATAAGTCCCATTGTGTGTTCACCACCCAGAGTCAGTTTTCCTTCCATCACCATATGCTTGATCCCCTTTACAATCCCCATCTACCATCCCGCCCTCCCCCCTTACCCTCTGGTAAGGACTAAACTATTGTCAGTGTCTGTGAGTTTTTGTTTCTCCTTTGTTTGTCTTGCTCTTTTGCAGTTTTGGGTTTATATATCACATATCGGTAAAAGCATATGGTTCTCTGCTTTTTCTGTCTGATTTGTTTCGCTTAGCGTTATAGTCTCAAGAGCCATACATGTTGTCACAAACGGTCCTATTTCATCCTTTCTTACTGCCGAATAGTAGTCGTTGTGTATATATACCACGACTTCTTTAGCTAGACTTCTTTAGATGGATATTCGTCTATCGAAGGACGTTTCGGTTGTTTCCATGTCTTGGCCAGCATAAATAAAGCTGCAGTGAAGATCGGAGCACATGTGTCTTTATGGATAAATGTTATCAGATTTTTTTGGTAGACAACTAGGAGTGGGATTGCTGGGTCATACGGTAATTCTGTTTGTAATTTCTTTGAAGACCCTCCACACTGCCTTCCATAGCAGCTGCACCAATCTGCGTTCCCACCAACAGAGTATTGAGGGTTCCTTCTTCTCCACAGCGTCTCTAACACTCTCTAGCAGTCCAATTTCATTCTTTTGGACGCGGCTATCCAATTCTGCCAGCACCATTTATCCACGAGGCTGTCTTTTCCCTTTGTGAAACATTATCGGTCCATATCTATGTGGTTTTATTTCTGGGTTCTCAATTCTATTGCATTAACCTATGTGTCTGTCTTTCTGCCAATACCCTGCTGTTTTGATTATTGTAGCCCTGTAGTACAAGGTAAAGTCAGGGAGTGTGATACCTCCAGTATTGTTCCCTTCTCTTAAGATTGCTTTGGCTATTCGGGCGCTTTTGTGGTTCCAAAAAAATCTGATGACTTTTTTGTGCTACTTCTTTAAAAAAATGTCCTTGGGATTTTGATGGGGATTGCATTAAATCTGTATGTTGCTTTGGGTAATATGGCCATTTCATGAGCACGGAATGTCGCTCCATTTCTTTGCGTCTTCAATTTCTTTGAAAAAATGTCTTGTAGTTTTCAGCACAATGGTCTTTCACCTCCTTGGTTAAGTTTATTCCTAGGTATTTTATTCTTCTTGCTGCAATTGCAAAAGGAATTGTTTTTTGTGTTTCTTTTTCTGAGATTACATTGTCAGTATCTAGGAATGCAGTGGACTTTTCTACGTGGATTTTGTAGCCAGCAACTGTACTGTATTCCTTGATTGTACTGTACTGTATTCCTTGATTGTTTCCAATAGCTTTTTGATGGAGTCTTTAGGGTTTTCTACATATAGCATCATGTCATCTGCAGAGTGGTAATTTAACTTCTTCATTCCCCATTTGGACGCCTTTGATTTCTTTCTCTTGCCTGATTGCTCTGGCAAGGACTTCCAACACTACGTTGAAAAGCAGAGGTGACAGGGGACAGCCCTGTCGTTTTCCTGAACGTAGAGCCAAGGGCTTTCGTTTTTCACCATTAATTATGAGATTAGCTGAGGGCTTGTCATATATGGCCCTTATTATGCGAAGGTATTCTTCCTTCTATACCTATTTTAGTAAGTGTTTTAATCATGAATGGATGTTGATGCTTTTTCTGCATCAATTGTTAAAATCATATGCTTTTTTTTCCTTTATGTGACGGATTTTTTTTTTTTTGTATATGTGATGGATTTCCGGATGTTGAACCATCCTTGTGCCACGGGGATGAACCCCACTTGGTCACGATGATCTTTTTAATGCATTGTTGTATTCGATTTGCTATAAATTTGTTTAGGACTTTTGCATCTGTATTCATCAGAGATATTGGTGTGTAGTTTTCTTTATGTGTGTGTGGTCCTTCCCAGGTTTTGGTATCAGGGTAATGTTGGTTTCACAAAATGAGCTGGATTGTACTGTCTCATCTTCAATTTTTTGGAAGAGGTTGAGCAGGATTGGTATTAGATCTTCTTTGAAGGTTCGGTAGAATTCACCAGTAAAGCCCTCCGGTCCCGGACTTTTGCCTTTGGAAGGTTTTGGATGACTGATTCAATTTCGTTACTGGCGATCGTTCTGTTTAGATTTTCCAGTTCTTCGTGGTTCAGCCTTGTTTCTAAGGACTTGTCCATTTCTTCTAGGTTATTGAATTTGGTGGCATATAGACTTAGTATTCTTCGATGATCCTTTGTATTTCTGTGGTGTCCGTGATAACGTCCCCTTTTCCATTTCTGATTTTGTTAATTAGTGTCTTCTCTCTTTTTTATGTTAGTGAGTCTATCCAAGGGTTTGTCAATTTTGTTCATCTTTTCAAGGAACCAGCTCTTCGTCACGTTAATTTCTTTCTATTGTCTTTTTGTTCCCTATTTCATTTATTTCTGGTCTGGTCCTTGTTATTTCCTTTCTTCTGCTGACCTTGGGTTTCGCTTCTTCTTGTTGTAGTTCTTGAAGGTCTAACAGGAGGTTGTTTGTTTGGGATTTTTCTTGTTTCTTGGGATAGGCCTGTAATGACATACATTTCCCTCTTGAAAGTGCTTTCGCTGCATCCCAAAACTTTTGGTAGGATGTATTTTCACTGTCGTTTGTCGCTAGGTATCTTTTGATCTCTCCTTTAATTCTAAAGAACCCAGTCGTTCTTTAAAAGTATGTTGTAATTGTGTTTTTTCCTGCTTTCTTTTTGTAGTTGCTATCCCATTTCAAAGCCTTGGGATCAGAGGATGTGCTTCGTATGATTTCAGTCTTCTTAAATTTGCTGAGGCTGATTTTATGTCCCAATATATGGTCTATATCCTTGAGAATGTTCCATGCACACTAGAAAAGAATGTCTAGTCTGATGTTTCAGAATGAAGTGCTCTTTGTACGTCAATTGTGTCCATTTCATCTACTGTGTCATTTGGGGCTGCTATTTCATTATTTGTTTTCTGTTTGGATGATCTACCCATAGCTGACAGTGATGTTATTTAAGTCCCCTAGTATAATTGTGCTTTGGTCAATTTCTCCCTTTCGTTCTGTTAATAGGTGCTTGGTATATTTCGGTGCTCCCTGATTGGGGGCATGAAATGTCCATCTTTGTCTCGTATCATCTTTTTCACCCTGAAGTCTGTTTCATCTGATATCATTATGGCTACACCTGATTTTCTCTGGGTACCCTCTGCGTGGAATGCCCATTTCCCCCCTTTCATTTTGAATCTATGCTTGTCTTTGTAGCTGAGATGTGTCTCTTGGACATAGTTGGGTTTATTTTTCTGATTTAGAGTTTTGGGTTTCGCTTTTTGATCCAATCTGCTACTCTGTGCCTTTATATTGGTGAGTTCAGTCCACTTACATTTAGAATGATTATTGATATATGAGGATATCTTGTCACTCTATCTTCAGTTTTGTCGTAAGACTGTGTCTCCATTGTTTCTTTGCCTTTGAGTTGTCTATTAATTCTGTGTGATGGTATTCTATGATGTTTCCCTCTGTTTTTTTTTTTTTTATTATTACAGTCTATATTTCAGTTCTGGATTTTGTTTTTTTTTTTTTTGAGTGGTTACCCTTAAGTTTATGTAAAAGAAAGTTTGATATTTAGAGTATTCCATTTTCTTCAGTTCGCTTACTTTCTCCATTCCCTTATTCCGGTTCAGGCCTTTACTCTCCCCGTTTTTGTGTTGCCACAAATTGTCCCAGTTGATGGTGGTCGAATAGCCTCCTTTAGTATTTCTTGTAGTGCAGGTCGTGTATTGGAAAATCCCCTCAGCTTCTGTATGTCCTCCTTCATATCTAAAGGATATCTTTGCTGGATATATTATTCTTGGCTCCAAGTTTCTCTCTTTCAATAGTTTGAATATTTGGTTCCACTCCCTCCTGCCTTGCAGAGTTTCCGCTGAAAAATCTGGTGATAATCTAATGGGCTTTCCTTTGTAGGTTACCGTCTCCTTTACCCTGGCTGCCTCGAGGATTGTTTCTTTTTGTTGATTTTAGACAGCTTCAATACAATGTGCCTTGCAGAAGGTCTGTTGGGATTGAGGTAATTAGGTGTTGTATTTGCTTCTTGGATTCGAGGATCCAGTTCTGTCCACAAGTTTGGGGAAGTTCTCTTCGACAATTTTTGTGCATATATTCTCTGTTCCCTTCTCTCTTTCTTCTCCTTCTGGTATGCCCATTATTCTTATGGTGCTCTTTCTGACGGAGTCAGAAAGTTCTCGTTAGAGGTCTTCCGTTTCTTTTAAGTCTCAAGTCTGTTTCTTCTAACATCTGTGTAATTCCCAGGTTTCTATCTTCGATGTCACGGATTCTTTCCTCTTACTAGGTAGTAGTCAACTCTACTACCTAAGCTGGTTATTTCATTCTTAATTTCTTCTATTGAGTTCTTCATCTCTAGAAACTCTATTTGGTTCCTTTGAAAATTTCAATCTCTTTCGTTAAATGCTCATGTTGGTCGTTGATTGTGTGTCAGAGTTCCTTAAACTGCCTTCCTGTGTTGTCTTGCATCTCGTTGGGTTTTTTCAGAACTGCAATCCTGAATTCTCTCTCATTGAAGCCACATGTTTCCATATCTTTAAGTTCCCTTTCTGGGGACTTGTCACTTTCTTTCTCAGCTGTCTCGTTGCCTTGGTTATTCATGGCAATTGCTGATGTATCATTTCTCCCAGAGCTGGGTCTTCCCAGATCCTGAGCACCACTGCTTCTCTGTAATCCGACGACTACTCCTCAGTTCAGGGGCCAGCTTGAGTCTCTGGGAAGTCGGGCAAGGATTGGGTGAGTGCGGTGTGGTCCAAGGTATGGTGTTTATCTCCTTTGTCCATCCAATGTTCCAGCTGTACGTCTCAGCTGAGGTTACTGCCTCAAACGCTGGATGTTTTGCTCTCTCAGCAGGAGAGATCAGGGAAATAGACCACCTCCTGGTTTTTGTTTGTTTCTGTCTTACCTAGGAATCCCCACCCCTCCACAGCTGTGGATGTGGGCAGCCTCTCTATTCCTCTCCTTCCTTCTTCCCTCACTCGCCCAGTGTATGCTCGCCTTCCAGAAACCCTCGTATGAGTCTCTTAACCGTTCTGTGAGTGCGCAGAGTAATTTGACGTTCAATATGTGGTAAGTTCCAGAGAACTCAAGAAGACCACCTCGCTGCCACTGACGTCACTCGGTAAATTCTATTCTTAACAAGACAGTGATTTCCAAGATAGTATGAAAAGTCAGAGCAATCAAGCAAGAGAAAGAAATAAAAGGCATCCAACTTGGGAATGAAGAAGTCAAATTGTCACGTATTGCAGGTGCCAAGATGATATGTATACAGAAACCCCAAAAGATATTAAAAAGAGTAAACGAATATAGTAAAGGGGCCAGATACCAAAATCTACAAAAATCCATTGATTTCCTATATACAAACAACGAAATCGCAGAGAAAAGAATGTTTAAAAATTCCTGTTGCAACTACAACAAAAATAATAAAATGCTTAGAAGTAAACTTGCCAACCATGTGAAAGACCTAAGGTCTTCTTGCTGAAGACGAAAAGGTACACTGCACGGAAAACCTTAAGGTGTTTTCAAAAGAATTGAATACCCAAAGAAATAGAATGGCACTCCTTGTTCATGGCTGGAAAGAATCAACATAATTAAAATGGTCATCACTGGCCAGCATGAGAACGCCCGACTTCCGATTTGAAACTCGCCTCTGTTGGCCTGGGTCCACCCCAGGACCATTACCAAACCCAGCCTGGGTCAGCCTAGGCACCCGCAGAGGTCAGTCAGAGGACCGCCCAGGTCACCGCAAGCATACCCTGGGGCTGTTCCCACGGTGAGACAGGGTCAGCCCCAGAAACCCCCATTGTCAGTCACAGAAACTGCCCTGGATCGTCAAGGATCAGCGCAGCGCAAGTCACAAGATCCCCCCCCCCCCCCGAGTTCAGCCCGTGAAAGTCGAAGTTTGGTCCTGGGACACGGTGCGATGTCTCTCTTTACCCCGTATGGGTGGTCCTGGAACGCATCGAGTTCGGATTGGATACCCGCACGGATTGGTCTTGTTCCCTGCAGGTGCCAGTCTGGGCAAGCTTGGGTTGTCCCAGGAACCCCAGAGACTAGTCACAGAACCCTCCCATGTAGATAGATGCTGCTGGGACGAGACTGTCTTGGCCTAGGCACCTCTTAATCCAGAAGGAGCATGGGCTTGTCCCAGGCACACCCTTTTACGAAAGAGGCTGCCCCTAGGGCTGGTGCTGAGACACATCCTGGTCAGCCCAATCAATCCCCATGGCCGAACACATCGCAGAGCAAGTCCTGGACTTTCCCGCCTCGGTCCTGGCACCTGCTGTGTCCAGGGCCAGGACCTGTCTCGGTGGTCCTAGGAACTAGTTCCAGGACCCACCCAGTAGGTCTGTGCACACCCTGGTGACAGAGACAGGACCTGAATGGGTCGGAAACGGAGACAGCCCAGTTCTGGTCCTGGGACCCACCCGGTTCCGGCCTAGGCACACCATGGGGCACGGAAGGGTGGTCCCAGGCACCACCTGGGTCCAGACACTGGCTATCCGGAGGTCTGTCCTTGGATGTGAACGGGAGGTCTGGTTCACCTGGGACAACCACGAATTGGCCAGGGCATCCCTGAGGCGGCTGGTTCTGGGACAAGCGTTGGAGGCACATGACACCACCATGGACTGTCCCGGGATCCAGCAAGTTGGCTCCGGTCAACCCCTCATGGACAATCCCGTGACCCGCCCTTGAGGCCCCGGGCATTCCCAGGGAGAGTCCATGGCCAACCAGGATTGCGCTGGGCGTATTCCAGTGGCGGTATTGGGAAGTGTCAGTGTGACCCCTGGTCCCGACAGGTTCATTCACTGGACCGCCACTACGTCAGTTCCAGGACGCTGTTGTGTGAACGGGGACACCATCTCTAAGACTGTCCTGGACACAGCCAGGTGGCCCTGGTCACCTTTTGGGGACAGTCCACGGACTCACCCCGATAGCCTTGAGCATCCCTGCGTGATGGTCTCAGTACCCACTCATTGGCCCTCAACCCACCTTGGGGACAATCTCAGGACCCACTAGGGTAGATTCAGGCCTCCCTAGGGACAGTCACAAGACCAGCCCAGTGTACCCTGGGCACCCGGTTTGGAATGTCTCGACATAATGTTGGTACACAGGTGACACCAGCATCCCCCAGGCAGAGTCCTGGGAACAGGTTGGGTGGCTCCTGGTAACCCCCGAGGAAGGTATTGAAACCCACTTGGGTGCCCAAGTGCACCTCACATGGGGCAGGTATGGGAACCTCCTGGGTTTCCCGTAGAGACCACAGGAGGTGGTGCTGGCAACCACCTAATTGCCCCTGGCACGTCCTGGTGACATTCCCAAGACGCGTTTGTAGCCTCAGGCATCTCCTGGAGACGGCACAGATACCTGTACTAGACCTTTCTGGCTCTCCCCGGGACCTCCCAGGGATGGTCCCGTGTCTAGTCCCTGTGGCCTCTGTATCCACCAGGTAGTGTCCAAGGACCTGCCTGCGTGGCCCTGGGCCCACCCCGAGGACGGTCCCAGGACCTCAATTCCCTCTGGGAAACGGTCCTGGAATCCACACTGACGGACATGTGCATCATGTGCAGCCTTGATGGGATGGTCCTGGCCTGCGCCAGTGGCACCGGTGACGATTCTGGAACACACCCTGACGGCCCGGAGAATATCTCGGGGATGGTCCTCAGATAGGACCACGCTAGGATAGGTATGTCTAGACAAGGGGCTCAGAATGCACTGCATAGAAAGGAACAGTTGGAGAAGGGGTAGGGAGAAAGGGGTGTTGGCATTTATCAGCTTCAGAACCCTTCTAGACAGATAATAGAATTTTCTATTGTAGCTTATTGTAGCTTATTGTAGGGAAAGAAGTTTATCTGTGCTGCTCCTAGAAACTTGTCCTTTTCTTTCCTCTTTTTAATTTAAGTTTACTGGGGTGACAAATGGTAGTAAACTTACATAGATTTCAGGCGTACAATCAGGTATTGCATCATCTATAAGTCCCATTGTGTGTTCACCACCCAGAGTCAGTTTTCCTTCCATCACCATATGCTTGATCCCCTTTACAATCCCCATCTACCATCCCGCCCTCCCCCCTTACCCTCTGGTAAGGACTAAACTATTGTCAGTGTCTGTGAGTTTTTGTTTCTCCTTTGTTTGTCTTGCTCTTTTGCAGTTTTGGGTTTATATATCACATATCGGTAAAAGCATATGGTTCTCTGCTTTTTCTGTCTGATTTGTTTCGCTTAGCGTTATAGTCTCAAGAGCCATACATGTTGTCACAAACGGTCCTATTTCATCCTTTCTTACTGCCGAATAGTAGTCGTTGTGTATATATACCACGACTTCTTTAGCTAGACTTCTTTAGATGGATATTCGTCTATCGAAGGACGTTTCGGTTGTTTCCATGTCTTGGCCAGCATAAATAAAGCTGCAGTGAAGATCGGAGCACATGTGTCTTTATGGATAAATGTTATCAGATTTTTTTGGTAGACAACTAGGAGGGGGATTGCTGGGTCATACGGTAATTCTGTTTGTAATTTCTTTGAAGACCCTCCACACTGCCTTCCATAGCAGCTGCACCAATCTGCGTTCCCACCAACAGAGTATTGAGGGTTCCTTCTTCTCCACAGCGTCTCTAACACTCTCTAGCAGTCCAATTTCATTCTTTTGGACGCGGCTATCCAATTCTGCCAGCACCATTTATCCAAGAGGCTGTCTTTTCCCTTTGTGAAACATTATCGGTCCACATCTATGTGGTTTTATTTCTGGGTTCTCAATTCTATTGCATTAACCTATGTGTCTGTCTTTCTGCCAATACCCTGCTGTTTTGATTATTGTAGCCCTGTAGTACAAGGTAAAGTCAGGGAGTGTGATACCTCCAGTATTGTTCCCTTCTCTTAAGATTGCTTTGGCTATTCGGGCGCTTTTGTGGTTCCAAAAAAATCTGATGACTTTTTTGTGCTACTTCTTTAAAAAAATGTCCTTGGGATTTTGATGGGGATTGCATTAAATCTGTATGTTGCTTTGGGTAATATGGCCATTTCATGAGCACGGAATGTCGCTCCATTTCTTTGCGTCTTCAATTTCTTTGAAAAAATGTCTTGTAGTTTTCAGCACAATGGTCTTTCACCTCCTTGGTTAAGTTTATTCCTAGGTATTTTATTCTTCTTGCTGCAATTGCAAAAGGAATTGTTTTTTGTGTTTCTTTTTCTGAGATTACATTGTCAGTATCTAGGAATGCAGTGGACTTTTCTACGTGGATTTTGTAGCCAGCAACTGTACTGTATTCCTTGATTGTACTGTACTGTATTCCTTGATTGTTTCCAATAGCTTTTTGATGGAGTCTTTAGGGTTTTCTACATATAGCATCATGTCATCTGCAGAGTGGTAATTTAACTTCTTCATTCCCCATTTGGACGCCTTTGATTTCTTTCTCTTGCCTGATTGCTCTGGCAAGGACTTCCAACACTACGTTGAAAAGCAGAGGTGACAGGGGACAGCCCTGTCGTTTTCCTGAACGTAGAGCCAAGGGCTTTCGTTTTTCACCATTAATTATGAGATTAGCTGAGGGCTTGTCATATATGGCCTTTATTATGCGAAGGTATTCTTCCTTCTATACCTATTTTAGTAAGTGTTTTAATCATGAATGGATGTTGATGCTTTTTCTGCATCAATTGTTAAAATCATATGCTTTTTTTTCCTTTATGTGACGGATTTTTTTTTTTTTTTTTGTATATGTGATGGATTTCCGGATGTTGAACCATCCTTGTGCCACGGGGATGAACCCCACTTGGTCACGATGATCTTTTTAATGCATTGTTGTATTCGATTTGCTATAAATTTGTTTAGGACTTTTGCATCTGTATTCATCAGAGATATTGGTGTGTAGTTTTCTTTATGTGTGTGTGGTCCTTCCCAGGTTTTGGTATCAGGGTAATGTTGGTTTCACAAAATGAGCTGGATTGTACTGTCTCATCTTCAATTTTTTGGAAGAGGTTGAGCAGGATTGGTATTAGATCTTCTTTGAAGGTTCGGTAGAATTCACCAGTAAAGCCCTCCGGTCCCGGACTTTTGCCTTTGGAAGGTTTTGGATGACTGATTCAATTTCGTTACTGGCGATCGTTCTGTTTAGATTTTCCAGTTCTTCGTGGTTCAGCCTTGTTTCTAAGGACTTGTCCATTTCTTCTAGGTTATTGAATTTGGTGGCATATAGACTTAGTATTCTTCGATGATCCTTTGTATTTCTGTGGTGTCCGTGATAACGTCCCCTTTTCCATTTCTGATTTTGTTAATTAGTGTCTTCTCTCTTTTTTATGTTAGTGAGTCTATCCAAGGGTTTGTCAATTTTGTTCATCTTTTCAAGGAACCAGCTCTTCGTCACGTTAATTTCTTTCTATTGTCTTTTTGTTCCCTATTTCATTTATTTCTGGTCTGGTCCTTGTTATTTCCTTTCTTCTGCTGACCTTGGGTTTCGCTTCTTCTTGTTGTAGTTCTTGAAGGTCTAACAGGAGGTTGTTTGTTTGGGATTTTTCTTGTTTCTTGGGATAGGCCTGTAATGACATACATTTCCCTCTTGAAAGTGCTTTCGCTGCATCCCAAAACTTTTGGTAGGATGTATTTTCACTGTCGTTTGTCGCTAGGTATCTTTTGATCTCTCCTTTAATTCTAAAGAACCCAGTCGTTCTTTAAAAGTATGTTGTAATTGTGTTTTTTCCTGCTTTCTTTTTGTAGTTGCTATCCCATTTCAAAGCCTTGGGATCAGAGGATGTGCTTCGTATGATTTCAGTCTTCTTAAATTTGCTGAGGCTGATTTTATGTCCCAATATATGGTCTATATCCTTGAGAATGTTCCATGCACACTAGAAAAGAATGTCTAGTCTGATGTTTCAGAATGAAGTGCTCTTTGTACGTCAATTGTGTCCATTTCATCTACTGTGTCATTTGGGGCTGCTATTTCATTATTTGTTTTCTGTTTGGATGATCTACCCATAGCTGACAGTGATGTTATTTAAGTCCCCTAGTATAATTGTGCTTTGGTCAATTTCTCCCTTTCGTTCTGTTAATAGGTGCTTGGTATATTTCGGTGCTCCCTGATTGGGGGCATGAAATGTCCATCTTTGTCTCGTATCATCTTTTTCACCCTGAAGTCTGTTTCATCTGATATCATTATGGCTACACCTGATTTTCTCTGGGTACCCTCTGCGTGGAATACCCATTTCCCCCCTTTCATTTTGAATCTATGCTTGTCTTTGTAGCTGAGATGTGTCTCTTGGACATAGTTGGGTTTATTTTTCTGATTTAGAGTTTTGGGTTTCGCTTTTTGATCCAATCTGCTACTCTGTGCCTTTATATTGGTGAGTTCAGTCCACTTACATTTAGAATGATTATTGATATATGAGGATATCTTGTCACTCTATCTTCAGTTTTGTCGTAAGACTGTGTCTCCATTGTTTCTTTGCCTTTGAGTTGTCTATTAATTCTGTGTGATGGTATTCTATGATGTTTCCCTCTGTTTTTTTTTTTTTATTATTACAGTCTATATTTCAGTTCTGGATTTTGTTTTTTTTTTTTTTTTGAGTGGTTACCCTTAAGTTTATGTAAAAGAAAGTTTGATATTTAGAGTATTCCATTTTCTTCAGTTCGCTTACTTTCTCCATTCCCTTATTCCGGTTCAGGCCTTTACTCTCCCCGTTTTTGTGTTGCCACAAATTGTCCCAGTTGATGGTGGTCGAATAGCCTCCTTTAGTATTTCTTGTAGTGCAGGTCGTGTATTGGAAAATCCCCTCAGCTTCTGTATGTCCTCCTTCATATCTAAAGGATATCTTTGCTGGATATATTATTCTTGGCTCCAAGTTTCTCTCTTTCAATAGTTTGAATATTTGGTTCCACTCCCTCCTGCCTTGCAGAGTTTCCGCTGAAAAATCTGGTGATAATCTAATGGGCTTTCCTTTGTAGGTTACCGTCTCCTTTACCCTGGCTGCCTCGAGGATTGTTTCTTTTTGTTGATTTTAGACAGCTTCAATACAATGTGCCTTGCAGAAGGTCTGTTGGGATTGAGGTAATTAGGTGTTGTATTTGCTTCTTGGATTCGAGGATCCAGTTCTGTCCACAAGTTTGGGGAAGTTCTCTTCGACAATTTTTGTGCATATATTCTCTGTTCCCTTCTCTCTTTCTTCTCCTTCTGGTATGCCCATTATTCTTATGGTGCTCTTTCTGACGGAGTCAGAAAGTTCTCGTTAGAGGTCTTCCGTTTCTTTTAAGTCTCAAGTCTGTTTCTTCTAACATCTGTGTAATTCCCAGGTTTCTATCTTCGATGTCACGGATTCTTTCCTCTTACTAGGTAGTAGTCAACTCTACTACCTAAGCTGGTTATTTCATTCTTAATTTCTTCTATTGAGTTCTTCATCTCTAGAAACTCTATTTGGTTCCTTTGAAAATTTCAATCTCTTTCGTTAAATGCTCATGTTGGTCGTTGATTGTGTGTCAGAGTTCCTTAAACTGCCTTCCTGTGTTGTCTTGCATCTCGTTGGGTTTTTTCAGAACTGCAATCCTGAATTCTCTCTCATTGAAGCCACATGTTTCCATATCTTTAAGTTCCCTTTCTGGGGACTTGTCACTTTCTTTCTCAGCTGTCTCGTTGCCTTGGTTATTCATGGCAATTGCTGATGTATCATTTCTCCCAGAGCTGGGTCTTCCCAGATCCTGAGCACCACTGCTTCTCTGTAATCCGACGACTACTCCTCAGTTCAGGGGCCAGCTTGAGTCTCTGGGAAGTCGGGCAAGGATTGGGTGAGTGCGGTGTGGTCCAAGGTATGGTGTTTATCTCCTTTGTCCATCCAATGTTCCAGCTGTACGTCTCAGCTGAGGTTACTGCCTCAAACGCTGGATGTTTTGCTCTCTCAGCAGGAGAGATCAGGGAAATAGACCACCTCCTGGTTTTTGTTTGTTTCTGTCTTACCTAGGAATCCCCACCCCTCCACAGCTGTGGATGTGGGCAGCCTCTCTATTCCTCTCCTTCCTTCTTCCCTCACTCGCCCAGTGTATGCTCGCCTTCCAGAAACCCTCGTATGAGTCTCTTAACCGTTCTGTGAGTGCGCAGAGTAATTTGACGTTCAATATGTGGTAAGTTCCAGAGAACTCAAGAAGACCACCTCGCTGCCACTGACGTCACTCGGTAAATTCTATTCTTAACAAGACAGTGATTTCCAAGATAGTATGAAAAGTCAGAGCAATCAAGCAAGAGAAAGAAATAAAAGGCATCCAACTTGGGAATGAAGAAGTCAAATTGTCACGTATTGCAGGTGCCAAGATGATATGTATACAGAAACCCCAAAAGATATTAAAAAGAGTAAACGAATATAGTAAAGGGGCCAGATACCAAAATCTACAAAAATCCATTGATTTCCTATATACGAACAACGAAATCGCAGAGAAAAGAATGTTTAAAAATTCCTGTTGCAACTACAACAAAAATAATAAAATGCTTAGAAGTAAACTTGCCAACCATGTGAAAGACCTAAGGTCTTCTTGCTGAAGACGAAAAGGTACACTGCACGGAAAACCTTAAGGTGTTTTCAAAAGAATTGAATACCCAAAGAAATAGAATGGCACTCCTTGTTCATGGCTGGAAAGAATCAACATAATTAAAATGGTCATCACTGGCCAGCATGAGAACGCCCGACTTCCGATTTGAAACTCGCCTCTGTTGGCCTGGGTCCACCCCAGGACCATTACCAAACCCAGCCTGGGTCAGCCTAGGCACCCGCAGAGGTCAGTCAGAGGACCGCCCAGGTCACCGCAAGCATACCCTGGGGCTGTTCCCACGGTGAGACAGGGTCAGCCCCAGAAACCCCCATTGTCAGTCACAGAAACTGCCCTGGATCGTCAAGGATCAGCGCAGCGCAAGTCACAAGATCCCCCCCCCCGAGTTCAGCCCGTGAAGGTCGAAGTTTGGTCCTGGGACACGGTGCGATGTCTCTCTTTACCCCGTATGGGTGGTCCTGGAACGCATCGAGTTCGGATTGGATACCCGCACGGATTGGTCTTGTTCCCTGCAGGTGCCAGTCTGGGCAAGCTTGGGTTGTCCCAGGAACCCCAGAGACTAGTCACAGAACCCTCCCATGTAGATAGATGCTGCTGGGACGAGACTGTCTTGGCCTAGGCACCTCTTAATCCAGAAGGAGCATGGGCTTGTCCCAGGCACACCCTTTTTCGAAAGAGGCTGCCCCTAGGGCTGGTGCTGAGACACATCCTGGTCAGCCCAATCAATCCCCATGGCCGAACACATCGCAGAGCAAGTCCTGGACTTTCCCGCCTCGGTCCTGGCACCTGCTGTGTCCAGGGCCAGGACCTGTCTCGGTGGTCCTAGGAACTAGTTCCAGGACCCACCCAGTAGGTCTGTGCACACCCTGGTGACAGAGACAGGACCTGAATGGGTCGGAAACGGAGACAGCCCAGTTCTGGTCCTGGGACCCACCCGGTTCCGGCCTAGGCACACCATGGGGCACGGAAGGGTGGTCCCAGGCACCACCTGGGTCCAGACACTGGCTATCCGGAGGTCTGTCCTTGGATGTGAACGGGAGGTCTGGTTCACCTGGGACAACCACGAATTGGCCAGGGCATCCCTGAGGCGGCTGGTTCTGGGACAAGCGTTGGAGGCACATGACACCACCATGGACTGTCCCGGGATCCAGCAAGTTGGCTCCGGTCAACCCCTCATGGACAATCCCGTGACCCGCCCTTGAGGCCCCGGGCATTCCCAGGGAGAGTCCATGGCCAACCAGGATTGCGCTGGGCGTATTCCAGTGGCGGTATTGGGAAGTGTCAGTGTGACCCCTGGTCCCGACAGGTTCATTCACTGGACCGCCACTACGTCAGTTCCAGGACGCTGTTGTGTGAACGGGGACACCATCTCTAAGACTGTCCTGGACACAGCCAGGTGGCCCTGGTCACCTTTTGGGGACAGTCCACGGACTCACCCCGATAGCCTTGAGCATCCCTGCGTGATGGTCTCAGTACCCACTCATTGGCCCTCAACCCACCTTGGGGACAATCTCAGGACCCACTAGGGTAGATTCAGGCCTCCCTAGGGACAGTCACAAGACCAGCCCAGTGTACCCTGGGCACCCGGTTTGGAATGTCTCGACATAATGTTGGTACACAGGTGACACCAGCATCCCCCAGGCAGAGTCCTGGGAACAGGTTGGGTGGCTCCTGGTAACCCCCGAGGAAGGTATTGAAACCCACTTGGGTGCCCAAGTGCACCTCACATGGGGCAGGTATGGGAACCTCCTGGGTTTCCCGTAGAGACCACAGGAGGTGGTGCTGGCAACCACCTAATTGCCCCTGGCACGTCCTGGTGACATTCCCAAGACGCGTTTGTAGCCTCAGGCATCTCCTGGAGACGGCACAGATACCTGTACTAGACCTTTCTGGCTCTCCCCGGGACCTCCCAGGGATGGTCCCGTGTCTAGTCCCTGTGGCCTCTGTATCCACCAGGTAGTGTCCAAGGACCTGCCTGCGTGGCCCTGGGCCCACCCCGAGGACGGTCCCAGGACCTCAATTCCCTCTGGGAAACGGTCCTGGAATCCACACTGACGGACATGTGCATCATGTGCAGCCTTGATGGGATGGTCCTGGCCTGCGCCAGTGGCACCGGTGACGATTCTGGAACACACCCTGACGGCCCGGAGAATATCTCGGGGATGGTCCTCAGATAGGACCACGCTAGGATAGGTATGTCTAGACAAGGGGCTCAGAATGCACTGCATAGAAAGGAACAGTTGGAGAAGGGGTAGGGAGAATGGGGTGTTGGCATTTATCAGCTTCAGAACCCTTCTAGACAGATAATAGAATTTTCTATTGTAGCTTATTGTAGCTTATTGTAGGGAAAGAAGTTTATCTGTGCTGCTCCTAGAAACTTGTCCTTTTCTTTCCTCTTTTTAATTTAAGTTTACTGGGGTGACAAATGGTAGTAAACTTACATAGATTTCAGGCGTACAATCAGGTATTGCATCATCTATAAGTCCCATTGTGTGTTCACCACCCAGAGTCAGTTTTCCTTCCATCACCATATGCTTGATCCCCTTTACAATCCCCATCTACCATCCCGCCCTCCCCCCTTACCCTCTGGTAAGGACTAAACTATTGTCAGTGTCTGTGAGTTTTTGTTTCTCCTTTGTTTGTCTTGCTCTTTTGCAGTTTTGGGTTTATATATCACATATCGGTAAAAGCATATGGTTCTCTGCTTTTTCTGTCTGATTTGTTTCGCTTAGCGTTATAGTCTCAAGAGCCATACATGTTGTCACAAACGGTCCTATTTCATCCTTTCTTACTGCCGAATAGTAGTCGTTGTGTATATATACCACGACTTCTTTAGCTAGACTTCTTTAGATGGATATTCGTCTATCGAAGGACGTTTCGGTTGTTTCCATGTCTTGGCCAGCATAAATAAAGCTGCAGTGAAGATCGGAGCACATGTGTCTTTATGGATAAATGTTATCAGATTTTTTTGGTAGACAACTAGGAGTGGGATTGCTGGGTCATACGGTAATTCTGTTTGTAATTTCTTTGAAGACCCTACACACTGCCTTCCATAGCAGCTGCACCAATCTGCGTTCCCACCAACAGAGTATTGAGGGTTCCTTCTTCTCCACAGCGTCTCTAACACTCTCTAGCAGTCCAATTTCATTCTTTTGGACGCGGCTATCCAATTCTGCCAGCACCATTTATCCACGAGGCTGTCTTTTCCCTTTGTGAAACATTATCGGTCCATATCTATGTGGTTTTATTTCTGGGTTCTCAATTCTATTGCATTAACCTATGTGTCTGTCTTTCTGCCAATACCCTGCTGTTTTGATTATTGTAGCCCTGTAGTACAAGGTAAAGTCAGGGAGTGTGATACCTCCAGTATTGTTCCCTTCTCTTAAGATTGCTTTGGCTATTCGGGCGCTTTTGTGGTTCCAAAAAAATCTGATGACTTTTTTGTGCTACTTCTTTAAAAAAATGTCCTTGGGATTTTGATGGGGATTGCATTAAATCTGTATGTTGCTTTGGGTAATATGGCCATTTCATGAGCACGGAATGTCGCTCCATTTCTTTGCGTCTTCAATTTCTTTGAAAAAATGTCTTGTAGTTTTCAGCACAATGGTCTTTCACCTCCTTGGTTAAGTTTATTCCTAGGTATTTTATTCTTCTTGCTGCAATTGCAAAAGGAATTGTTTTTTGTGTTTCTTTTTCTGAGATTACATTGTCAGTATCTAGGAATGCAGTGGACTTTTCTACGTGGATTTTGTAGCCAGCAACTGTACTGTATTCCTTGATTGTACTGTACTGTATTCCTTGATTGTTTCCAATAGCTTTTTGATGGAGTCTTTAGGGTTTTCTACATATAGCATCATGTCATCTGCAGAGTGGTAATTTAACTTCTTCATTCCCCATTTGGACGCCTTTGATTTCTTTCTCTTGCCTGATTGCTCTGGCAAGGACTTCCAACACTACGTTGAAAAGCAGAGGTGACAGGGGACAGCCCTGTCGTTTTCCTGAACGTAGAGCCAAGGGCTTTCGTTTTTCACCATTAATTATGAGATTAGCTGAGGGCTTGTCATATATGGCCTTTATTATGCGAAGGTATTCTTCCTTCTATACCTATTTTAGTAAGTGTTTTAATCATGAATGGATGTTGATGCTTTTTCTGCATCAATTGTTAAAATCATATGCTTTTTTTTCCTTTATGTGACGGATTTTTTTTTTTTTTTGTATATGTGATGGATTTCCGGATGTTGAACCATCCTTGTGCCACGGGGATGAACCCCACTTGGTCACGATGATCTTTTTAATGCATTGTTGTATTCGATTTGCTATAAATTTGTTTAGGACTTTTGCATCTGTATTCATCAGAGATATTGGTGTGTAGTTTTCTTTATGTGTGTGTGGTCCTTCCCAGGTTTTGGTATCAGGGTAATGTTGGTTTCACAAAATGAGCTGGATTGTACTGTCTCATCTTCAATTTTTTGGAAGAGGTTGAGCAGGATTGGTATTAGATCTTCTTTGAAGGTTCGGTAGAATTCACCAGTAAAGCCCTCCGGTCCCGGACTTTTGCCTTTGGAAGGTTTTGGATGACTGATTCAATTTCGTTACTGGCGATCGTTCTGTTTAGATTTTCCAGTTCTTCGTGGTTCAGCCTTGTTTCTAAGGACTTGTCCATTTCTTCTAGGTTATTGAATTTGGTGGCATATAGACTTAGTATTCTTCGATGATCCTTTGTATTTCTGTGGTGTCCGTGATAACGTCCCCTTTTCCATTTCTGATTTTGTTAATTAGTGTCTTCTCTCTTTTTTATGTTAGTGAGTCTATCCAAGGGTTTGTCAATTTTGTTCATCTTTTCAAGGAACCAGCTCTTCGTCACGTTAATTTCTTTCTATTGTCTTTTTGTTCCCTATTTCATTTATTTCTGGTCTGGTCCTTGTTATTTCCTTTCTTCTGCTGACCTTGGGTTTCGCTTCTTCTTGTTGTAGTTCTTGAAGGTCTAACAGGAGGTTGTTTGTTTGGGATTTTTCTTGTTTCTTGGGATAGGCCTGTAATGACATACATTTCCCTCTTGAAAGTGCTTTCGCTGCATCCCAAAACTTTTGGTAGGATGTATTTTCACTGTCGTTTGTCGCTAGGTATCTTTTGATCTCTCCTTTAATTCTAAAGAACCCAGTCGTTCTTTAAAAGTATGTTGTAATTGTGTTTTTTCCTGCTTTCTTTTTGTAGTTGCTATCCCATTTCAAAGCCTTGGGATCAGAGGATGTGCTTCGTATGATTTCAGTCTTCTTAAATTTGCTGAGGCTGATTTTATGTCCCAATATATGGTCTATATCCTTGAGAATGTTCCATGCACACTAGAAAAGAATGTCTAGTCTGATGTTTCAGAATGAAGTGCTCTTTGTACGTCAATTGTGTCCATTTCATCTACTGTGTCATTTGGGGCTGCTATTTCATTATTTGTTTTCTGTTTGGATGATCTACCCATAGCTGACAGTGATGTTATTTAAGTCCCCTAGTATAATTGTGCTTTGGTCAATTTCTCCCTTTCGTTCTGTTAATAGGTGCTTGGTATATTTCGGTGCTCCCTGATTGGGGGCATGAAATGTCCATCTTTGTCTCGTATCATCTTTTTCACCCTGAAGTCTGTTTCATCTGATATCATTATGGCTACACCTGATTTTCTCTGGGTACCCTCTGCGTGGAATGCCCATTTCCCCCCTTTCATTTTGAATCTATGCTTGTCTTTGTAGCTGAGATGTGTCTCTTGGACATAGTTGGGTTTATTTTTCTGATTTAGAGTTTTGGGTTTCGCTTTTTGATCCAATCTGCTACTCTGTGCCTTTATATTGGTGAGTTCAGTCCACTTACATTTAGAATGATTATTGATATATGAGGATATCTTGTCACTCTATCTTCAGTTTTGTCGTAAGACTGTGTCTCCATTGTTTCTTTGCCTTTGAGTTGTCTATTAATTCTGTGTGATGGTATTCTATGATGTTTCCCTCTGTTTTTTTTTTTTTATTATTACAGTCTATATTTCAGTTCTGGATTTTGTTTTTTTTTTTTTTTTTTGAGTGGTTACCCTTAAGTTTATGTAAAAGAAAGTTTGATATTTAGAGTATTCCATTTTCTTCAGTTCGCTTACTTTCTCCATTCCCTTATTCCGGTTCAGGCCTTTACTCTCCCCGTTTTTGTGTTGCCACAAATTGTCCCAGTTGATGGTGGTCGAATAGCCTCCTTTAGTATTTCTTGTAGTGCAGGTCGTGTATTGGAAAATCCCCTCAGCTTCTGTATGTCCTCCTTCATATCTAAAGGATATCTTTGCTGGATATATTATTCTTGGCTCCAAGTTTCTCTCTTTCAATAGTTTGAATATTTGGTTCCACTCCCTCCTGCCTTGCAGAGTTTCCGCTGAAAAATCTGGTGATAATCTAATGGGCTTTCCTTTGTAGGTTACCGTCTCCTTTACCCTGGCTGCCTCGAGGATTGTTTCTTTTTGTTGATTTTAGACAGCTTCAATACAATGTGCCTTGCAGAAGGTCTGTTGGGATTGAGGTAATTAGGTGTTGTATTTGCTTCTTGGATTCGAGGATCCAGTTCTGTCCACAAGTTTGGGGAAGTTCTCTTCGACAATTTTTGTGCATATATTCTCTGTTCCCTTCTCTCTTTCTTCTCCTTCTGGTATGCCCATTATTCTTATGGTGCTCTTTCTGACGGAGTCAGAAAGTTCTCGTTAGAGGTCTTCCGTTTCTTTTAAGTCTCAAGTCTGTTTCTTCTAACATCTGTGTAATTCCCAGGTTTCTATCTTCGATGTCACGGATTCTTTCCTCTTACTAGGTAGTAGTCAACTCTACTACCTAAGCTGGTTATTTCATTCTTAATTTCTTCTATTGAGTTCTTCATCTCTAGAAACTCTATTTGGTTCCTTTGAAAATTTCAATCTCTTTCGTTAAATGCTCATGTTGGTCGTTGATTGTGTGTCAGAGTTCCTTAAACTGCCTTCCTGTGTTGTCTTGCATCTCGTTGGGTTTTTTCAGAACTGCAATCCTGAATTCTCTCTCATTGAAGCCACATGTTTCCATATCTTTAAGTTCCCTTTCTGGGGACTTGTCACTTTCTTTCTCAGCTGTCTCGTTGCCTTGGTTATTCATGGCAATTGCTGATGTATCATTTCTCCCAGAGCTGGGTCTTCCCAGATCCTGAGCACCACTGCTTCTCTGTAATCCGACGACTACTCCTCAGTTCAGGGGCCAGCTTGAGTCTCTGGGAAGTCGGGCAAGGATTGGGTGAGTGCGGTGTGGTCCAAGGTATGGTGTTTATCTCCTTTGTCCATCCAATGTTCCAGCTGTACGTCTCAGCTGAGGTTACTGCCTCAAACGCTGGATGTTTTGCTCTCTCAGCAGGAGAGATCAGGGAAATAGACCACCTCCTGGTTTTTGTTTGTTTCTGTCTTACCTAGGAATCCCCACCCCTCCACAGCTGTGGATGTGGGCAGCCTCTCTATTCCTCTCCTTCCTTCTTCCCTCACTCGCCCAGTGTATGCTCGCCTTCCAGAAACCCTCGTATGAGTCTCTTAACCGTTCTGTGAGTGCGCAGAGTAATTTGACGTTCAATATGTGGTAAGTTCCAGAGAACTCAAGAAGACCACCTCGCTGCCACTGACGTCACTCGGTAAATTCTATTCTTAACAAGACAGTGATTTCCAAGATAGTATGAAAAGTCAGAGCAATCAAGCAAGAGAAAGAAATAAAAGGCATCCAACTTGGGAATGAAGAAGTCAAATTGTCACGTATTGCAGGTGCCAAGATGATATGTATACAGAAACCCCAAAAGATATTAAAAAGAGTAAACGAATATAGTAAAGGGGCCAGATACCAAAATCTACAAAAATCCATTGATTTCCTATATACGAACAACGAAATCGCAGAGAAAAGAATGTTTAAAAATTCCTGTTGCAACTACAACAAAAATAATAAAATGCTTAGAAGTAAACTTGCCAACCATGTGAAAGACCTAAGGTCTTCTTGCTGAAGACGAAAAGGTACACTGCACGGAAAACCTTAAGGTGTTTTCAAAAGAATTGAATACCCAAAGAAATAGAATGGCACTCCTTGTTCATGGCTGGAAAGAATCAACATAATTAAAATGGTCATCACTGGCCAGCATGAGAACGCCCGACTTCCGATTTGAAACTCGCCTCTGTTGGCCTGGGTCCACCCCAGGACCATTACCAAACCCAGCCTGGGTCAGCCTAGGCACCCGCAGAGGTCAGTCAGAGGACCGCCCAGGTCACCGCAAGCATACCCTGGGGCTGTTCCCACGGTGAGACAGGGTCAGCCCCAGAAACCCCCATTGTCAGTCACAGAAACTGCCCTGGATCGTCAAGGATCAGCGCAGCGCAAGTCACAAGATCCCCCCCCCCCCCGAGTTCAGCCCGTGAAGGTCGAAGTTTGGTCCTGGGACACGGTGCGATGTCTCTCTTTACCCCGTATGGGTGGTCCTGGAACGTATCGAGTTCGGATTGGATACCCGCACGGATTGGTCTTGTTCCCTGCAGGTGCCAGTCTGGGCAAGCTTGGGTTGTCCCAGGAACCCCAGAGACTAGTCACAGAACCCTCCCATGTAGATAGATGCTGCTGGGACGAGACTGTCTTGGCCTAGGCACCTCTTAATCCAGAAGGAGCATGGGCTTGTCCCAGGCACACCCTTTTACGAAAGAGGCTGCCCCTAGGGCTGGTGCTGAGACACATCCTGGTCAGCCCAATCAATCCCCATGGCCGAACACATCGCAGAGCAAGTCCTGGACTTTCCCGCCTCGGTCCTGGCACCTGCTGTGTCCAGGGCCAGGACCTGTCTCGGTGGTCCTAGGAACTAGTTCCAGGACCCACCCAGTAGGTCTGTGCACACCCTGGTGACAGAGACAGGACCTGAATGGGTCGGAAACGGAGACAGCCCAGTTCTGGTCCTGGGACCCACCCGGTTCCGGCCTAGGCACACCATGGGGCACGGAAGGGTGGTCCCAGGCACCACCTGGGTCCAGACACTGGCTATCCGGAGGTCTGTCCTTGGATGTGAACGGGAGGTCTGGTTCACCTGGGACAACCACGAATTGGCCAGGGCATCCCTGAGGCGGCTGGTTCTGGGACAAGCGTTGGAGGCACATGACACCACCATGGACTGTCCCGGGATCCAGCAAGTTGGCTCCGGTCAACCCCTCATGGACAATCCCGTGACCCGCCCTTGAGGCCCCGGGCATTCCCAGGGAGAGTCCATGGCCAACCAGGATTGCGCTGGGCGTATTCCAGTGGCGGTATTGGGAAGTGTCAGTGTGACCCCTGGTCCCGACAGGTTCATTCACTGGACCGCCACTACGTCAGTTCCAGGACGCTGTTGTGTGAACGGGGACACCATCTCTAAGACTGTCCTGGACACAGCCAGGTGGCCCTGGTCACCTTTTGGGGACAGTCCACGGACTCACCCCGATAGCCTTGAGCATCCCTGCGTGATGGTCTCAGTACCCACTCATTGGCCCTCAACCCACCTTGGGGACAATCTCAGGACCCACTAGGGTAGATTCAGGCCTCCCTAGGGACAGTCACAAGACCAGCCCAGTGTACCCTGGGCACCCGGTTTGGAATGTCTCGACATAATGTTGGTACACAGGTGACACCAGCATCCCCCAGGCAGAGTCCTGGGAACAGGTTGGGTGGCTCCTGGTAACCCCCGAGGAAGGTATTGAAACCCACTTGGGTGCCCAAGTGCACCTCACATGGGGCAGGTATGGGAACCTCCTGGGTTTCCCGTAGAGACCACAGGAGGTGGTGCTGGCAACCACCTAATTGCCCCTGGCACGTCCTGGTGACATTCCCAAGACGCGTTTGTAGCCTCAGGCATCTCCTGGAGACGGCACAGATACCTGTACTAGACCTTTCTGGCTCTCCCCGGGACCTCCCAGGGATGGTCCCGTGTCTAGTCCCTGTGGCCTCTGTATCCACCAGGTAGTGTCCAAGGACCTGCCTGCGTGGCCCTGGGCCCACCCCGAGGACGGTCCCAGGACCTCAATTCCCTCTGGGAAACGGTCCTGGAATCCACACTGACGGACATGTGCATCATGTGCAGCCTTGATGGGATGGTCCTGGCCTGCGCCAGTGGCACCGGTGACGATTCTGGAACACACCCTGACGGCCCGGAGAATATCTCGGGGATGGTCCTCAGATAGGACCACGCTAGGATAGGTATGTCTAGACAAGGGGCTCAGAATGCACTGCATAGAAAGGAACAGTTGGAGAAGGGGTAGGGAGAATGGGGTGTTGGCATTTATCAGCTTCAGAACCCTTCTAGACAGATAATAGAATTTTCTATTGTAGCTTATTGTAGCTTATTGTAGGGAAAGAAGTTTATCTGTGCTGCTCCTAGAAACTTGTCCTTTTCTTTCCTCTTTTTAATTTAAGTTTACTGGGGTGACAAATGGTAGTAAACTTACATAGATTTCAGGCGTACAATCAGGTATTGCATCATCTATAAGTCCCATTGTGTGTTCACCACCCAGAGTCAGTTTTCCTTCCATCACCATATGCTTGATCCCCTTTACAATCCCCATCTACCATCCCGCCCTCCCCCCTTACCCTCTGGTAAGGACTAAACTATTGTCAGTGTCTGTGAGTTTTTGTTTCTCCTTTGTTTGTCTTGCTCTTTTGCAGTTTTGGGTTTATATATCACATATCGGTAAAAGCATATGGTTCTCTGCTTTTTCTGTCTGATTTGTTTCGCTTAGCGTTATAGTCTCAAGAGCCATACATGTTGTCACAAACGGTCCTATTTCATCCTTTCTTACTGCCGAATAGTAGTCGTTGTGTATATATACCACGACTTCTTTAGCTAGACTTCTTTAGATGGATATTCGTCTATCGAAGGACGTTTCGGTTGTTTCCATGTCTTGGCCAGCATAAATAAAGCTGCAGTGAAGATCGGAGCACATGTGTCTTTATGGATAAATGTTATCAGATTTTTTTGGTAGACAACTAGGAGTGGGATTGCTGGGTCATACGGTAATTCTGTTTGTAATTTCTTTGAAGACCCTACACACTGCCTTCCATAGCAGCTGCACCAATCTGCGTTCCCACCAACAGAGTATTGAGGGTTCCTTCTTCTCCACAGCGTCTCTAACACTCTCTAGCAGTCCAATTTCATTCTTTTGGACGCGGCTATCCAATTCTGCCAGCACCATTTATCCACGAGGCTGTCTTTTCCCTTTGTGAAACATTATCGGTCCATATCTATGTGGTTTTATTTCTGGGTTCTCAATTCTATTGCATTAACCTATGTGTCTGTCTTTCTGCCAATACCCTGCTGTTTTGATTATTGTAGCCCTGTAGTACAAGGTAAAGTCAGGGAGTGTGATACCTCCAGTATTGTTCCCTTCTCTTAAGATTGCTTTGGCTATTCGGGCGCTTTTGTGGTTCCAAAAAAATCTGATGACTTTTTTGTGCTACTTCTTTAAAAAAATGTCCTTGGGATTTTGATGGGGATTGCATTAAATCTGTATGTTGCTTTGGGTAATATGGCCATTTCATGAGCACGGAATGTCGCTCCATTTCTTTGCGTCTTCAATTTCTTTGAAAAAATGTCTTGTAGTTTTCAGCACAATGGTCTTTCACCTCCTTGGTTAAGTTTATTCCTAGGTATTTTATTCTTCTTGCTGCAATTGCAAAAGGAATTGTTTTTTGTGTTTCTTTTTCTGAGATTACATTGTCAGTATCTAGGAATGCAGTGGACTTTTCTACGTGGATTTTGTAGCCAGCAACTGTACTGTATTCCTTGATTGTACTGTACTGTATTCCTTGATTGTTTCCAATAGCTTTTTGATGGAGTCTTTAGGGTTTTCTACATATAGCATCATGTCATCTGCAGAGTGGTAATTTAACTTCTTCATTCCCCATTTGGACGCCTTTGATTTCTTTCTCTTGCCTGATTGCTCTGGCAAGGACTTCCAACACTACGTTGAAAAGCAGAGGTGACAGGGGACAGCCCTGTCGTTTTCCTGAACGTAGAGCCAAGGGCTTTCGTTTTTCACCATTAATTATGAGATTAGCTGAGGGCTTGTCATATATGGCCTTTATTATGCGAAGGTATTCTTCCTTCTATACCTATTTTAGTAAGTGTTTTAATCATGAATGGATGTTGATGCTTTTTCTGCATCAATTGTTAAAATCATATGCTTTTTTTTCCTTTATGTGACGGATTTTTTTTTTTTTTTGTATATGTGATGGATTTCCGGATGTTGAACCATCCTTGTGCCACGGGGATGAACCCCACTTGGTCACGATGATCTTTTTAATGCATTGTTGTATTCGATTTGCTATAAATTTGTTTAGGACTTTTGCATCTGTATTCATCAGAGATATTGGTGTGTAGTTTTCTTTATGTGTGTGTGGTCCTTCCCAGGTTTTGGTATCAGGGTAATGTTGGTTTCACAAAATGAGCTGGATTGTACTGTCTCATCTTCAATTTTTTGGAAGAGGTTGAGCAGGATTGGTATTAGATCTTCTTTGAAGGTTCGGTAGAATTCACCAGTAAAGCCCTCCGGTCCCGGACTTTTGCCTTTGGAAGGTTTTGGATGACTGATTCAATTTCGTTACTGGCGATCGTTCTGTTTAGATTTTCCAGTTCTTCGTGGTTCAGCCTTGTTTCTAAGGACTTGTCCATTTCTTCTAGGTTATTGAATTTGGTGGCATATAGACTTAGTATTCTTCGATGATCCTTTGTATTTCTGTGGTGTCCGTGATAACGTCCCCTTTTCCATTTCTGATTTTGTTAATTAGTGTCTTCTCTCTTTTTTATGTTAGTGAGTCTATCCAAGGGTTTGTCAATTTTGTTCATCTTTTCAAGGAACCAGCTCTTCGTCACGTTAATTTCTTTCTATTGTCTTTTTGTTCCCTATTTCATTTATTTCTGGTCTGGTCCTTGTTATTTCCTTTCTTCTGCTGACCTTGGGTTTCGCTTCTTCTTGTTGTAGTTCTTGAAGGTCTAACAGGAGGTTGTTTGTTTGGGATTTTTCTTGTTTCTTGGGATAGGCCTGTAATGACATACATTTCCCTCTTGAAAGTGCTTTCGCTGCATCCCAAAACTTTTGGTAGGATGTATTTTCACTGTCGTTTGTCGCTAGGTATCTTTTGATCTCTCCTTTAATTCTAAAGAACCCAGTCGTTCTTTAAAAGTATGTTGTAATTGTGTTTTTTCCTGCTTTCTTTTTGTAGTTGCTATCCCATTTCAAAGCCTTGGGATCAGAGGATGTGCTTCGTATGATTTCAGTCTTCTTAAATTTGCTGAGGCTGATTTTATGTCCCAATATATGGTCTATATCCTTGAGAATGTTCCATGCACACTAGAAAAGAATGTCTAGTCTGATGTTTCAGAATGAAGTGCTCTTTGTACGTCAATTGTGTCCATTTCATCTACTGTGTCATTTGGGGCTGCTATTTCATTATTTGTTTTCTGTTTGGATGATCTACCCATAGCTGACAGTGATGTTATTTAAGTCCCCTAGTATAATTGTGCTTTGGTCAATTTCTCCCTTTCGTTCTGTTAATAGGTGCTTGGTATATTTCGGTGCTCCCTGATTGGGGGCATGAAATGTCCATCTTTGTCTCGTATCATCTTTTTCACCCTGAAGTCTGTTTCATCTGATATCATTATGGCTACACCTGATTTTCTCTGGGTACCCTCTGCGTGGAATGCCCATTTCCCCCCTTTCATTTTGAATCTATGCTTGTCTTTGTAGCTGAGATGTGTCTCTTGGACATAGTTGGGTTTATTTTTCTGATTTAGAGTTTTGGGTTTCGCTTTTTGATCCAATCTGCTACTCTGTGCCTTTATATTGGTGAGTTCAGTCCACTTACATTTAGAATGATTATTGATATATGAGGATATCTTGTCACTCTATCTTCAGTTTTGTCGTAAGACTGTGTCTCCATTGTTTCTTTGCCTTTGAGTTGTCTATTAATTCTGTGTGATGGTATTCTATGATGTTTCCCTCTGTTTTTTTTTTTTTTTATTATTACAGTCTATATTTCAGTTCTGGATTTTGTTTTTTTTTTTTTTTGAGTGGTTACCCTTAAGTTTATGTAAAAGAAAGTTTGATATTTAGAGTATTCCATTTTCTCCAGTTCGCTTACTTTCTCCATTCCCTTATTCCGGTTCAGGCCTTTACTCTCCCCGTTTTTGTGTTGCCACAAATTGTCCCAGTTGATGGTGGTCGAATAGCCTCCTTTAGTATTTCTTGTAGTGCAGGTCGTGTATTGGAAAATCCCCTCAGCTTCTGTATGTCCTCCTTCATATCTAAAGGATATCTTTGCTGGATATATTATTCTTGGCTCCAAGTTTCTCTCTTTCAATAGTTTGAATATTTGGTTCCACTCCCTCCTGCCTTGCAGAGTTTCCGCTGAAAAATCTGGTGATAATCTAATGGGCTTTCCTTTGTAGGTTACCGTCTCCTTTACCCTGGCTGCCTCGAGGATTGTTTCTTTTTGTTGGTTTTAGACAGCTTCAATACAATGTGCCTTGCAGAAGGTCTGTTGGGATTGAGGTAATTAGGTGTTGTATTTGCTTCTTGGATTCGAGGATCCAGTTCTGTCCACAAGTTTGGGGAAGTTCTCTTCGACAATTTTTGTGCATATATTCTCTGTTCCCTTCTCTCTTTCTTCTCCTTCTGGTATGCCCATTATTCTTATGGTGCTCTTTCTGACGGAGTCAGAAAGTTTTCGTTAGAGGTCTTCCGTTTCTTTTAAGTCTCAAGTCTGTTTCTTCTAACATCTGTGTAATTCCCAGGTTTCTATCTTCGATGTCACGGATTCTTTCCTCTTACTAGGTAGTAGTCAACTCTACTACCTAAGCTGGTTATTTCATTCTTAATTTCTTCTATTGAGTTCTTCATCTCTAGAAACTCTATTTGGTTCCTTTGAAAATTTCAATCTCTTTCGTTAAATGCTCATGTTGGTCGTTGATTGTGTGTCAGAGTTCCTTAAACTGCCTTCCTGTGTTGTCTTGCATCTCGTTGGGTTTTTTCAGAACTGCAATCCTGAATTCTCTCTCATTGAAGCCACATGTTTCCATATCTTTAAGTTCCCTTTCTGGGGACTTGTCACTTTCTTTCTCAGCTGTCTCGTTGCCTTGGTTATTCATGGCAATTGCTGATGTATCATTTCTCCCAGAGCTGGGTCTTCCCAGATCCTGAGCACCACTGCTTCTCTGTAATCCGACGACTACTCCTCAGTTCAGGGGCCAGCTTGAGTCTCTGGGAAGTCGGGCAAGGATTGGGTGAGTGCGGTGTGGTCCAAGGTATGGTGTTTATCTCCTTTGTCCATCCAATGTTCCAGCTGTACGTCTCAGCTGAGGTTACTGCCTCAAACGCTGGATGTTTTGCTCTCTCAGCAGGAGAGATCAGGGAAATAGACCACCTCCTGGTTTTTGTTTGTTTCTGTCTTACCTAGGAATCCCCACCCCTCCACAGCTGTGGATGTGGGCAGCCTCTCTATTCCTCTCCTTCCTTCTTCCCTCACTCGCCCAGTGTATGCTCGCCTTCCAGAAACCCTCGTATGAGTCTCTTAACCGTTCTGTGAGTGCGCAGAGTAATTTGACGTTCAATATGTGGTAAGTTCCAGAGAACTCAAGAAGACCACCTCGCTGCCACTGACGTCACTCGGTAAATTCTATTCTTAACAAGACAGTGATTTCCAAGATAGTATGAAAAGTCAGAGCAATCAAGCAAGAGAAAGAAATAAAAGGCATCCAACTTGGGAATGAAGAAGTCAAATTGTCACGTATTGCAGGTGCCAAGATGATATGTATACAGAAACCCCAAAAGATATTAAAAAGAGTAAACGAATATAGTAAAGGGGCCAGATACCAAAATCTACAAAAATCCATTGATTTCCTATATACGAACAACGAAATCGCAGAGAAAAGAATGTTTAAAAATTCCTGTTGCAACTACAACAAAAATAATAAAATGCTTAGAAGTAAACTTGCCAACCATGTGAAAGACCTAAGGTCTTCTTGCTGAAGACGAAAAGGTACACTGCACGGAAAACCTTAAGGTGTTTTCAAAAGAATTGAATACCCAAAGAAATAGAATGGCACTCCTTGTTCATGGCTGGAAAGAATCAACATAATTAAAATGGTCATCACTGGCCAGCATGAGAACGCCCGACTTCCGATTTGAAACTCGCCTCTGTTGGCCTGGGTCCACCCCAGGACCATTACCAAACCCAGCCTGGGTCAGCCTAGGCACCCGCAGAGGTCAGTCAGAGGACCGCCCAGGTCACCGCAAGCATACCCTGGGGCTGTTCCCACGGTGAGACAGGGTCAGCCCCAGAAACCCCCATTGTCAGTCACAGAAACTGCCCTGGATCGTCAAGGATCAGCGCAGCGCAAGTCACAAGATCCCCCCCCCCCCCCCCGAGTTCAGCCCGTGAAAGTCGAAGTTTGGTCCTGGGACACGGTGCGATGTCTCTCTTTACCCCGTATGGGTGGTCCTGGAACGCATCGAGTTCGGATTGGATACCCACACGGATTGGTCTTGTTCCCTGCAGGTGCCAGTCTGGGCAAGCTTGGGTTGTCCCAGGAACCCCAGAGACTAGTCACAGAACCCTCCCATGTAGATAGATGCTGCTGGGACGAGACTGTCTTGGCCTAGGCACCTCTTAATCCAGAAGGAGCATGGGCTTGTCCCAGGCACACCCTTTTTCGAAAGAGGCTGCCCCTAGGGCTGGTGCTGAGACACATCCTGGTCAGCCCAATCAATCCCCATGGCCGAACACATCGCAGAGCAAGTCCTGGACTTTCCCGCCTCGGTCCTGGCACCTGCTGTGTCCAGGGCCAGGACCTGTCTCGGTGGTCCTAGGAACTAGTTCCAGGACCCACCCAGTAGGTCTGTGCACACCCTGGTGACAGAGACAGGACCTGAATGGGTCGGAAACGGAGACAGCCCAGTTCTGGTCCTGGGACCCACCCGGTTCCGGCCTAGGCACACCATGGGGCACGGAAGGGTGGTCCCAGGCACCACCTGGGTCCAGACACTGGCTATCCGGAGGTCTGTCCTTGGATGTGAACGGGAGGTCTGGTTCACCTGGGACAACCACGAATTGGCCAGGGCATCCCTGAGGCGGCTGGTTCTGGGACAAGCGTTGGAGGCACATGACACCACCATGGACTGTCCCGGGATCCAGCAAGTTGGCTCCGGTCAACCCCTCATGGACAATCCCGTGACCCGCCCTTGAGGCCCCGGGCATTCCCAGGGAGAGTCCATGGCCAACCAGGATTGCGCTGGGCGTATTCCAGTGGCGGTATTGGGAAGTGTCAGTGTGACCCCTGGTCCCGACAGGTTCATTCACTGGACCGCCACTACGTCAGTTCCAGGACGCTGTTGTGTGAACGGGGACACCATCTCTAAGACTGTCCTGGACACAGCCAGGTGGCCCTGGTCACCTTTTGGGGACAGTCCACGGACTCACCCCGATAGCCTTGAGCATCCCTGCGTGATGGTCTCAGTACCCACTCATTGGCCCTCAACCCACCTTGGGGACAATCTCAGGACCCACTAGGGTAGATTCAGGCCTCCCTAGGGACAGTCACAAGACCAGCCCAGTGTACCCTGGGCACCCGGTTTGGAATGTCTCGACATAATGTTGGTACACAGGTGACACCAGCATCCCCCAGGCAGAGTCCTGGGAACAGGTTGGGTGGCTCCTGGTAACCCCCGAGGAAGGTATTGAAACCCACTTGGGTGCCCAAGTGCACCTCACATGGGGCAGGTATGGGAACCTCCTGGGTTTCCCGTAGAGACCACAGGAGGTGGTGCTGGCAACCACCTAATTGCCCCTGGCACGTCCTGGTGACATTCCCAAGACGCGTTTGTAGCCTCAGGCATCTCCTGGAGACGGCACAGATACCTGTACTAGACCTTTCTGGCTCTCCCCGGGACCTCCCAGGGATGGTCCCGTGTCTAGTCCCTGTGGCCTCTGTATCCACCAGGTAGTGTCCAAGGACCTGCCTGCGTGGCCCTGGGCCCACCCCGAGGACGGTCCCAGGACCTCAATTCCCTCTGGGAAACGGTCCTGGAATCCACACTGACGGACATGTGCATCATGTGCAGCCTTGATGGGATGGTCCTGGCCTGCGCCAGTGGCACCGGTGACGATTCTGGAACACACCCTGACGGCCCGGAGAATATCTCGGGGATGGTCCTCAGATAGGACCACGCTAGGATAGGTATGTCTAGACAAGGGGCTCAGAATGCACTGCATAGAAAGGAACAGTTGGAGAAGGGGTAGGGAGAATGGGGTGTTGGCATTTATCAGCTTCAGAACCCTTCTAGACAGATAATAGAATTTTCTATTGTAGCTTATTGTAGCTTATTGTAGGGAAAGAAGTTTATCTGTGCTGCTCCTAGAAACTTGTCCTTTTCTTTCCTCTTTTTAATTTAAGTTTACTGGGGTGACAAATGGTAGTAAACTTACATAGATTTCAGGCGTACAATCAGGTATTGCATCATCTATAAGTCCCATTGTGTGTTCACCACCCAGAGTCAGTTTTCCTTCCATCACCATATGCTTGATCCCCTTTACAATCCCCATCTACCATCCCGCCCTCCCCCCTTACCCTCTGGTAAGGACTAAACTATTGTCAGTGTCTGTGAGTTTTTGTTTCTCCTTTGTTTGTCTTGCTCTTTTGCAGTTTTGGGTTTATATATCACATATCGGTAAAAGCATATGGTTCTCTGCTTTTTCTGTCTGATTTGTTTCGCTTAGCGTTATAGTCTCAAGAGCCATACATGTTGTCACAAACGGTCCTATTTCATCCTTTCTTACTGCCGAATAGTAGTCGTTGTGTATATATACCACGACTTCTTTAGCTAGACTTCTTTAGATGGATATTCGTCTATCGAAGGACGTTTCGGTTGTTTCCATGTCTTGGCCAGCATAAATAAAGCTGCAGTGAAGATCGGAGCACATGTGTCTTTATGGATAAATGTTATCAGATTTTTTTGGTAGACAACTAGGAGTGGGATTGCTGGGTCATACGGTAATTCTGTTTGTAATTTCTTTGAAGACCCTACACACTGCCTTCCATAGCAGCTGCACCAATCTGCGTTCCCACCAACAGAGTATTGAGGGTTCCTTCTTCTCCACAGCGTCTCTAACACTCTCTAGCAGTCCAATTTCATTCTTTTGGACGCGGCTATCCAATTCTGCCAGCACCATTTATCCACGAGGCTGTCTTTTCCCTTTGTGAAACATTATCGGTCCATATCTATGTGGTTTTATTTCTGGGTTCTCAATTCTATTGCATTAACCTATGTGTCTGTCTTTCTGCCAATACCCTGCTGTTTTGATTATTGTAGCCCTGTAGTACAAGGTAAAGTCAGGGAGTGTGATACCTCCAGTATTGTTCCCTTCTCTTAAGATTGCTTTGGCTATTCGGGCGCTTTTGTGGTTCCAAAAAAATCTGATGACTTTTTTGTGCTACTTCTTTAAAAAAATGTCCTTGGGATTTTGATGGGGATTGCATTAAATCTGTATGTTGCTTTGGGTAATATGGCCATTTCATGAACACGGAATGTCGCTCCATTTCTTTGCGTCTTCAATTTCTTTGAAAAAATGTCTTGTAGTTTTCAGCACAATGGTCTTTCACCTCCTTGGTTAAGTTTATTCCTAGGTATTTTATTCTTCTTGCTGCAATTGCAAAAGGAATTGTTTTTTGTGTTTCTTTTTCTGAGATTACATTGTCAGTATCTAGGAATGCAGTGGACTTTTCTACGTGGATTTTGTAGCCAGCAACTGTACTGTATTCCTTGATTGTTTCCAATAGCTTTTTGATGGAGTCTTTAGGGTTTTCTACATATAGCATCATGTCATCTGCAGAGTGGTAATTTAACTTCTTCATTCCCCATTTGGACGCCTTTGATTTCTTTCTCTTGCCTGATTGCTCTGGCAAGGACTTCCAACACTACGTTGAAAAGCAGAGGTGACAGGGGACAGCCCTGTCGTTTTCCTGAACGTAGAGCCAAGGGCTTTCGTTTTTCACCATTAATTATGAGATTAGCTGAGGGCTTGTCATATATGGCCTTTATTATGCGAAGGTATTCTTCCTTCTATACCTATTTTAGTAAGTGTTTTAATCATGAATGGATGTTGATGCTTTTTCTGCATCAATTGTTAAAATCATATGCTTTTTTTTCCTTTATGTGACGGATTTTTTTTTTTTTTTTGTATATGTGATGGATTTCCGGATGTTGAACCATCCTTGTGCCACGGGGATGAACCCCACTTGGTCACGATGATCTTTTTAATGCATTGTTGTATTCGATTTGCTATAAATTTGTTTAGGACTTTTGCATCTGTATTCATCAGAGATATTGGTGTGTAGTTTTCTTTATGTGTGTGTGGTCCTTCCCAGGTTTTGGTATCAGGGTAATGTTGGTTTCACAAAATGAGCTGGATTGTACTGTCTCATCTTCAATTTTTTGGAAGAGGTTGAGCAGGATTGGTATTAGATCTTCTTTGAAGGTTCGGTAGAATTCACCAGTAAAGCCCTCCGGTCCCGGACTTTTGCCTTTGGAAGGTTTTGGATGACTGATTCAATTTCGTTACTGGCGATCGTTCTGTTTAGATTTTCCAGTTCTTCGTGGTTCAGCCTTGTTTCTAAGGACTTGTCCATTTCTTCTAGGTTATTGAATTTGGTGGCATATAGACTTAGTATTCTTCGATGATCCTTTGTATTTCTGTGGTGTCCGTGATAACGTCCCCTTTTCCATTTCTGATTTTGTTAATTAGTGTCTTCTCTCTTTTTTATGTTAGTGAGTCTATCCAAGGGTTTGTCAATTTTGTTCATCTTTTCAAGGAACCAGCTCTTCGTCACGTTAATTTCTTTCTATTGTCTTTTTGTTCCCTATTTCATTTATTTCTGGTCTGGTCCTTGTTATTTCCTTTCTTCTGCTGACCTTGGGTTTCGCTTCTTCTTGTTGTAGTTCTTGAAGGTCTAACAGGAGGTTGTTTGTTTGGGATTTTTCTTGTTTCTTGGGATAGGCCTGTAATGACATACATTTCCCTCTTGAAAGTGCTTTCGCTGCATCCCAAAACTTTTGGTAGGATGTATTTTCACTGTCGTTTGTCGCTAGGTATCTTTTGATCTCTCCTTTAATTCTAAAGAACCCAGTCGTTCTTTAAAAGTATGTTGTAATTGTGTTTTTTCCTGCTTTCTTTTTGTAGTTGCTATCCCATTTCAAAGCCTTGGGATCAGAGGATGTGCTTCGTATGATTTCAGTCTTCTTAAATTTGCTGAGGCTGATTTTATGTCCCAATATATGGTCTATATCCTTGAGAATGTTCCATGCACACTAGAAAAGAATGTCTAGTCTGATGTTTCAGAATGAAGTGCTCTTTGTACGTCAATTGTGTCCATTTCATCTACTGTGTCATTTGGGGCTGCTATTTCATTATTTGTTTTCTGTTTGGATGATCTACCCATAGCTGACAGTGATGTTATTTAAGTCCCCTAGTATAATTGTGCTTTGGTCAATTTCTCCCTTTCGTTCTGTTAATAGGTGCTTGGTATATTTCGGTGCTCCCTGATTGGGGGCATGAAATGTCCATCTTTGTCTCGTATCATCTTTTTCACCCTGAAGTCTGTTTCATCTGATATCATTATGGCTACACCTGATTTTCTCTGGGTACCCTCTGCGTGGAATGCCCATTTCCCCCCTTTCATTTTGAATCTATGCTTGTCTTTGTAGCTGAGATGTGTCTCTTGGACATAGTTGGGTTTATTTTTCTGATTTAGAGTTTTGGGTTTCGCTTTTTGATCCAATCTGCTACTCTGTGCCTTTATATTGGTGAGTTCAGTCCACTTACATTTAGAATGATTATTGATATATGAGGATATCTTGTCACTCTATCTTCAGTTTTGTCGTAAGACTGTGTCTCCATTGTTTCTTTGCCTTTGAGTTGTCTATTAATTCTGTGTGATGGTATTCTATGATGTTTCCCTCTGTTTTTTTTTTTTTATTATTACAGTCTATATTTCAGTTCTGGATTTTGTTTTTTTTTTTTTTTTTGAGTGGTTACCCTTAAGTTTATGTAAAAGAAAGTTTGATATTTAGAGTATTCCATTTTCTTCAGTTCGCTTACTTTCTCCATTCCCTTATTCCGGTTCAGGCCTTTACTCTCCCCGTTTTTGTGTTGCCACAAATTGTCCCAGTTGATGGTGGTCGAATAGCCTCCTTTAGTATTTCTTGTAGTGCAGGTCGTGTATTGGAAAATCCCCTCAGCTTCTGTATGTCCTCCTTCATATCTAAAGGATATCTTTGCTGGATATATTATTCTTGGCTCCAAGTTTCTCTCTTTCAATAGTTTGAATATTTGGTTCCACTCCCTCCTGCCTTGCAGAGTTTCCGCTGAAAAATCTGGTGATAATCTAATGGGCTTTCCTTTGTAGGTTACCGTCTCCTTTACCCTGGCTGCCTCGAGGATTGTTTCTTTTTGTTGATTTTAGACAGCTTCAATACAATGTGCCTTGCAGAAGGTCTGTTGGGATTGAGGTAATTAGGTGTTGTATTTGCTTCTTGGATTCGAGGATCCAGTTCTGTCCACAAGTTTGGGGAAGTTCTCTTCGACAATTTTTGTGCATATATTCTCTGTTCCCTTCTCTCTTTCTTCTCCTTCTGGTATGCCCATTATTCTTATGGTGCTCTTTCTGACGGAGTCAGAAAGTTCTCGTTAGAGGTCTTCCGTTTCTTTTAAGTCTCAAGTCTGTTTCTTCTAACATCTGTGTAATTCCCAGGTTTCTATCTTCGATGTCACGGATTCTTTCCTCTTACTAGGTAGTAGTCAACTCTACTACCTAAGCTGGTTATTTCATTCTTAATTTCTTCTATTGAGTTCTTCATCTCTAGAAACTCTATTTGGTTCCTTTGAAAATTTCAATCTCTTTCGTTAAATGCTCATGTTGGTCGTTGATTGTGTGTCAGAGTTCCTTAAACTGCCTTCCTGTGTTGTCTTGCATCTCGTTGGGTTTTTTCAGAACTGCAATCCTGAATTCTCTCTCATTGAAGCCACATGTTTCCATATCTTTAAGTTCCCTTTCTGGGGACTTGTCACTTTCTTTCTCAGCTGTCTCGTTGCCTTGGTTATTCATGGCAATTGCTGATGTATCATTTCTCCCAGAGCTGGGTCTTCCCAGATCCTGAGCACCACTGCTTCTCTGTAATCCGACGACTACTCCTCAGTTCAGGGGCCAGCTTGAGTCTCTGGGAAGTCGGGCAAGGATTGGGTGAGTGCGGTGTGGTCCAAGGTATGGTGTTTATCTCCTTTGTCCATCCAATGTTCCAGCTGTACGTCTCAGCTGAGGTTACTGCCTCAAACGCTGGATGTTTTGCTCTCTCAGCAGGAGAGATCAGGGAAATAGACCACCTCCTGGTTTTTGTTTGTTTCTGTCTTACCTAGGAATCCCCACCCCTCCACAGCTGTGGATGTGGGCAGCCTCTCTATTCCTCTCCTTCCTTCTTCCCTCACTCGCCCAGTGTATGCTCGCCTTCCAGAAACCCTCGTATGAGTCTCTTAACCGTTCTGTGAGTGCGCAGAGTAATTTGACGTTCAATATGTGGTAAGTTCCAGAGAACTCAAGAAGACCACCTCGCTGCCACTGACGTCACTCGGTAAATTCTATTCTTAACAAGACAGTGATTTCCAAGATAGTATGAAAAGTCAGAGCAATCAAGCAAGAGAAAGAAATAAAAGGCATCCAACTTGGGAATGAAGAAGTCAAATTGTCACGTATTGCAGGTGCCAAGATGATATGTATACAGAAACCCCAAAAGATATTAAAAAGAGTAAACGAATATAGTAAAGGGGCCAGATACCAAAATCTACAAAAATCCATTGATTTCCTATATACGAACAACGAAATCGCAGAGAAAAGAATGTTTAAAAATTCCTGTTGCAACTACAACAAAAATAATAAAATGCTTAGAAGTAAACTTGCCAACCATGTGAAAGACCTAAGGTCTTCTTGCTGAAGACGAAAAGGTACACTGCACGGAAAACCTTAAGGTGTTTTCAAAAGAATTGAATACCCAAAGAAATAGAATGGCACTCCTTGTTCATGGCTGGAAAGAATCAACATAATTAAAATGGTCATCACTGGCCAGCATGAGAACGCCCGACTTCCGATTTGAAACTCGCCTCTGTTGGCCTGGGTCCACCCCAGGACCATTACCAAACCCAGCCTGGGTCAGCCTAGGCACCCGCAGAGGTCAGTCAGAGGACCGCCCAGGTCACCGCAAGCACTGGGGCTGTTCCCACGGTGAGACAGGGTCAGCCCCAGAAACCCCCATTGTCAGTCACAGAAACTGCCCTGGATCGTCAAGGATCAGCGCAGCGCAAGTCACAAGATCCCCCCCCCCCCCCCCCGAGTTCAGCCCGTGAAAGTCGAAGTTTGGTCCTGGGACACGGTGCGATGTCTCTCTTTACCCCGTATGGGTGGTCCTGGAACGCATCGAGTTCGGATTGGATACCCGCACGGATTGGTCTTGTTCCCTGCAGGTGCCAGTCTGGGCAAGCTTGGGTTGTCCCAGGAACCCCAGAGACTAGTCACAGAACCCTCCCATGTAGATAGATGCTGCTGGGACGAGACTGTCTTGGCCTAGGCACCTCTTAATCCAGAAGGAGCATGGGCTTGTCCCAGGCACACCCTTTTTCGAAAGAGGCTGCCCCTAGGGCTGGTGCTGAGACACATCCTGGTCAGCCCAATCAATCCCCATGGCCGAACACATCGCAGAGCAAGTCCTGGACTTTCCCGCCTCGGTCCTGGCACCTGCTGTGTCCAGGGCCAGGACCTGTCTCGGTGGTCCTAGGAACTAGTTCCAGGACCCACCCAGTAGGTCTGTGCACACCCTGGTGACAGAGACAGGACCTGAATGGGTCGGAAACGGAGACAGCCCAGTTCTGGTCCTGGGACCCACCCGGTTCCGGCCTAGGCACACCATGGGGCACGGAAGGGTGGTCCCAGGCACCACCTGGGTCCAGACACTGGCTATCCGGAGGTCTGTCCTTGGATGTGAACGGGAGGTCTGGTTCACCTGGGACAACCACGAATTGGCCAGGGCATCCCTGAGGCGGCTGGTTCTGGGACAAGCGTTGGAGGCACATGACACCACCATGGACTGTCCCGGGATCCAGCAAGTTGGCTCCGGTCAACCCCTCATGGACAATCCCGTGACCCGCCCTTGAGGCCCCGGGCATTCCCAGGGAGAGTCCATGGCCAACCAGGATTGCGCTGGGCGTATTCCAGTGGCGGTATTGGGAAGTGTCAGTGTGACCCCTGGTCCCGACAGGTTCATTCACTGGACCGCCACTACGTCAGTTCCAGGACGCTGTTGTGTGAACGGGGACACCATCTCTAAGACTGTCCTGGACACAGCCAGGTGGCCCTGGTCACCTTTTGGGGACAGTCCACGGACTCACCCCGATAGCCTTGAGCATCCCTGCGTGATGGTCTCAGTACCCACTCATTGGCCCTCAACCCACCTTGGGGACAATCTCAGGACCCACTAGGGTAGATTCAGGCCTCCCTAGGGACAGTCACAAGACCAGCCCAGTGTACCCTGGGCACCCGGTTTGGAATGTCTCGACATAATGTTGGTACACAGGTGACACCAGCATCCCCCAGGCAGAGTCCTGGGAACAGGTTGGGTGGCTCCTGGTAACCCCCGAGGAAGGTATTGAAACCCACTTGGGTGCCCAAGTGCACCTCACATGGGGCAGGTATGGGAACCTCCTGGGTTTCCCGTAGAGACCACAGGAGATGGTGCTGGCAACCACCTAATTGCCCCTGGCACGTCCTAGTGACATTCCCAAGACGCGTTTGTAGCCTCAGGCATCTCCTGGAGACAGCACAGATACCTGTACTAGACCTTTCTGGCTCTCCCCGGGCACCTCCCAGGGATGGTCCCGTGTCTAGTCCCTGTGGCCTCTGTATCCACCAGGTAGTGTCCAAGGACCTGCCTGCGTGGCCCTGGGCCCACCCCGAGGACGGTCCCAGGACCTCAATTCCCTCTGGGAAACGGTCCTGGAATCCACACTGACGGACATGTGCATCATGTGCAGCCTTGATGGGATGGTCCTGGCCTGCGCCAGTGGCACCGGTGACGATTCTGGAACACACCCTGACGGCCCGGAGAATATCTCGGGGATGGTCCTCAGATAGGACCACGCTAGGATAGGTATGTCTAGACAAGGGGCTCAGAATGCACTGCATAGAAAGGAACAGTTGGAGAAGGGGTAGGGAGAATGGGGTGTTGGCATTTATCAGCTTCAGAACCCTTCTAGACAGATAATAGAATTTTCTATTGTAGCTTATTGTAGCTTATTGTAGGGAAAGAAGTTTATCTGTGCTGCTCCTAGAAACTTGTCCTTTTCTTTCCTCTTTTTAATTTAAGTTTACTGGGGTGACAAATGGTAGTAAACTTACATAGATTTCAGGCGTACAATCAGGTATTGCATCATCTATAAGTCCCATTGTGTGTTCACCACCCAGAGTCAGTTTTCCTTCCATCACCATATGCTTGATCCCCTTTACAATCCCCATCTACCATCCCGCCCTCCCCCCTTACCCTCTGGTAAGGACTAAACTATTGTCAGTGTCTGTGAGTTTTTGTTTCTCCTTTGTTTGTCTTGCTCTTTTGCAGTTTTGGGTTTATATATCACATATCGGTAAAAGCATATGGTTCTCTGCTTTTTCTGTCTGATTTGTTTCGCTTAGCGTTATAGTCTCAAGAGCCATACATGTTGTCACAAACGGTCCTATTTCATCCTTTCTTACTGCCGAATAGTAGTCGTTGTGTATATATACCACGACTTCTTTAGCTAGACTTCTTTAGATGGATATTCGTCTATCGAAGGACGTTTCGGTTGTTTCCATGTCTTGGCCAGCATAAATAAAGCTGCAGTGAAGATCGGAGCACATGTGTCTTTATGGATAAATGTTATCAGATTTTTTTGGTAGACAACTAGGAGGGGGATTGCTGGGTCATACGGTAATTCTGTTTGTAATTTCTTTGAAGACCCTCCACACTGCCTTCCATAGCAGCTGCACCAATCTGCGTTCCCACCAACAGAGTATTGAGGGTTCCTTCTTCTCCACAGCGTCTCTAACACTCTCTAGCAGTCCAATTTCATTCTTTTGGACGCGGCTATCCAATTCTGCCAGCACCATTTATCCAAGAGGCTGTCTTTTCCCTTTGTGAAACATTATCGGTCCACATCTATGTGGTTTTATTTCTGGGTTCTCAATTCTATTGCATTAACCTATGTGTCTGTCTTTCTGCCAATACCCTGCTGTTTTGATTATTGTAGCTCTGTAGTACAAGGTAAAGTCAGGGAGTGTGATACCTCCAGTATTGTTCCCTTCTCTTAAGATTGCTTTGGCTATTCGGGCGCTTTTGTGGTTCCAAAAAAATCTGATGACTTTTTTGTGCTACTTCTTTAAAAAAATGTCCTTGGGATTTTGATGGGGATTGCATTAAATCTGTATGTTGCTTTGGGTAATATGGCCATTTCATGAGCACGGAATGTCGCTCCATTTCTTTGCGTCTTCAATTTCTTTGAAAAAATGTCTTGTAGTTTTCAGCACATGGGTCTTTCACCTCCTTGGTTAAGTTTATTCCTAGGTATTTTATTCTTCTTGCTGCAATTGCAAAAGGAATTGTTTTTTGTGTTTCTTTTTCTGAGATTACATTGTCAGTATCTAGGAATGCAGTGGACTTTTCTACGTGGATTTTGTAGTCAGCAACTGTACTGTATTCCTTGATTGTTTCCAATAGCTTTTTGATGGAGTCTTTAGGGTTTTCTACATATAGCATCATGTCATCTGCAGAGTGGTAATTTAACTTCTTCATTCCCCATTTGGACGCCTTTGATTTCTTTCTCTTGCCTGATTGCTCTGGCAAGGACTTCCAACACTACGTTGAAAAGCAGAGGTGACAGGGGACAGCCCTGTCGTTTTCCTGAACGTAGAGCCAAGGGCTTTCGTTTTTCACCATTAATTATGAGATTAGCTGAGGGCTTGTCATATATGGCCCTTATTATGCGAAGGTATTCTTCCTTCTATACCTATTTTAGTAAGTGTTTTAATCATGAATGGATGTTGATGCTTTTTCTGCATCAATTGTTAAAATCATATGCTTTTTTTTCCTTTATGTGACGGATTTTTTTTTTTTTTTGTATATGTGATGGATTTCCGGATGTTGAACCATCCTTGTGCCACGGGGATGAACCCCACTTGGTCACGATGATCTTTTTAATGCATTGTTGTATTCGATTTGCTATAAATTTGTTTAGGACTTTTGCATCTGTATTCATCAGAGATATTGGTGTGTAGTTTTCTTTATGTGTGTGTTGTCCTTCCCAGGTTTTGGTATCAGGGTAATGTTGGTTTCACAAAATGAGCTGGATTGTACTGTCTCATCTTCAATTTTTTGGAAGAGGTTGAGCAGGATTGGTATTAGATCTTCTTTGAAGGTTCGGTAGAATTCACCAGTAAAGCCCTCCGGTCCCGGACTTTTGCCTTTGGAAGGTTTTGGATGACTGATTCAATTTCGTTACTGGCGATCGTTCTGTTTAGATTTTCCAGTTCTTCGTGGTTCAGCCTTGTTTCTAAGGACTTGTCCATTTCTTCTAGGTTATTGAATTTGGTGGCATATAGACTTAGTATTCTTCGATGATCCTTTGTATTTCTGTGGTGTCCGTGATAACGTCCCCTTTTCCATTTCTGATTTTGTTAATTAGTGTCTTCTCTCTTTTTTATGTTAGTGAGTCTATCCAAGGGTTTGTCAATTTTGTTCATCTTTTCAAGGAACCAGCTCTTCGTCACGTTAATTTCTTTCTATTGTCTTTTTGTTCCCTATTTCATTTATTTCTGGTCTGGTCCTTGTTATTTCCTTTCTTCTGCTGACCTTGGGTTTCGCTTCTTCTTGTTGTAGTTCTTGAAGGTCTAACAGGAGGTTGTTTGTTTGGGATTTTTCTTGTTTCTTGGGATAGGCCTGTAATGACATACATTTCCCTCTTGAAAGTGCTTTCGCTGCATCCCAAAACTTTTGGTAGGATGTATTTTCACTGTCGTTTGTCGCTAGGTATCTTTTGATCTCTCCTTTAATTCTAAAGAACCCAGTCGTTCTTTAAAAGTATGTTGTAATTGTGTTTTTTCCTGCTTTCTTTTTGTAGTTGCTATCCCATTTCAAAGCCTTGGGATCAGAGGATGTGCTTCGTATGATTTCAGTCTTCTTAAATTTGCTGAGGCTGATTTTATGTCCCAATATATGGTCTATATCCTTGAGAATGTTCCATGCACACTAGAAAAGAATGTCTAGTCTGATGTTTCAGAATGAAGTGCTCTTTGTACGTCAATTGTGTCCATTTCATCTACTGTGTCATTTGGGGCTGCTATTTCATTATTTGTTTTCTGTTTGGATGATCTACCCATAGCTGACAGTGATGTTATTTAAGTCCCCTAGTATAATTGTGCTTTGGTCAATTTCTCCCTTTCGTTCTGTTAATAGGTGCTTGGTATATTTCGGTGCTCCCTGATTGGGGGCATGAAATGTCCATCTTTGTCTCGTATCATCTTTTTCACCCTGAAGTCTGTTTCATCTGATATCATTATGGCTACACCTGATTTTCTCTGGGTACCCTCTGCGTGGAATGCCCATTTCCCCCCTTTCATTTTGAATCTATGCTTGTCTTTGTAGCTGAGATGTGTCTCTTGGACATAGTTGGGTTTATTTTTCTGATTTAGAGTTTTGGGTTTCGCTTTTTGATCCAATCTGCTACTCTGTGCCTTTATATTGGTGAGTTCAGTCCACTTACATTTAGAATGATTATTGATATATGAGGATATCTTGTCACTCTATCTTCAGTTTTGTCGTAAGACTGTGTCTCCATTGTTTCTTTGCCTTTGAGTTGTCTATTAATTCTGTGTGATGGTATTCTATGATGTTTCCCTCTGTTTTTTTTTTTTTATTATTACAGTCTATATTTCAGTTCTGGATTTTGTTTTTTTTTTTTTTTTGAGTGGTTACCCTTAAGTTTATGTAAAAGAAAGTTTGATATTTAGAGTATTCCATTTTCTTCAGTTCGCTTACTTTCTCCATTCCCTTATTCCGGTTCAGGCCTTTACTCTCCCCGTTTTTGTGTTGCCACAAATTGTCCCAGTTGATGGTGGTCGAATAGCCTCCTTTAGTATTTCTTGTAGTGCAGGTCGTGTATTGGAAAATCCCCTCAGCTTCTGTATGTCCTCCTTCATATCTAAAGGATATCTTTGCTGGATATATTATTCTTGGCTCCAAGTTTCTCTCTTTCAATAGTTTGAATATTTGGTTCCACTCCCTCCTGCCTTGCAGAGTTTCCGCTGAAAAATCTGGTGATAATCTAATGGGCTTTCCTTTGTAGGTTACCGTCTCCTTTACCCTGGCTGCCTCGAGGATTGTTTCTTTTTGTTGATTTTAGACAGCTTCAATACAATGTGCCTTGCAGAAGGTCTGTTGGGATTGAGGTAATTAGGTGTTGTATTTGCTTCTTGGATTCGAGGATCCAGTTCTGTCCACAAGTTTGGGGAAGTTCTCTTCGACAATTTTTGTGCATATATTCTCTGTTCCCTTCTCTCTTTCTTCTCCTTCTGGTATGCCCATTATTCTTATGGTGCTCTTTCTGACGGAGTCAGAAAGTTCTCGTTAGAGGTCTTCCGTTTCTTTTAAGTCTCAAGTCTGTTTCTTCTAACATCTGTGTAATTCCCAGGTTTCTATCTTCGATGTCACGGATTCTTTCCTCTTACTAGGTAGTAGTCAACTCTACTACCTAAGCTGGTTATTTCATTCTTAATTTCTTCTATTGAGTTCTTCATCTCTAGAAACTCTATTTGGTTCCTTTGAAAATTTCAATCTCTTTCGTTAAATGCTCATGTTGGTCGTTGATTGTGTGTCAGAGTTCCTTAAACTGCCTTCCTGTGTTGTCTTGCATCTCGTTGGGTTTTTTCAGAACTGCAATCCTGAATTCTCTCTCATTGAAGCCACATGTTTCCATATCTTTAAGTTCCCTTTCTGGGGACTTGTCACTTTCTTTCTCAGCTGTCTCGTTGCCTTGGTTATTCATGGCAATTGCTGATGTATCATTTCTCCCAGAGCTGGGTCTTCCCAGATCCTGAGCACCACTGCTTCTCTGTAATCCGACGACTACTCCTCAGTTCAGGGGCCAGCTTGAGTCTCTGGGAAGTCGGGCAAGGATTGGGTGAGTGCGGTGTGGTCCAAGGTATGGTGTTTATCTCCTTTGTCCATCCAATGTTCCAGCTGTACGTCTCAGCTGAGGTTACTGCCTCAAACGCTGGATGTTTTGCTCTCTCAGCAGGAGAGATCAGGGAAATAGACCACCTCCTGGTTTTTGTTTGTTTCTGTCTTACCTAGGAATCCCCACCCCTCCACAGCTGTGGATGTGGGCAGCCTCTCTATTCCTCTCCTTCCTTCTTCCCTCACTCGCCCAGTGTATGCTCGCCTTCCAGAAACCCTCGTATGAGTCTCTTAACCGTTCTGTGAGTGCGCAGAGTAATTTGACGTTCAATATGTGGTAAGTTCCAGAGAACTCAAGAAGACCACCTCGCTGCCACTGACGTCACTCGGTAAATTCTATTCTTAACAAGACAGTGATTTCCAAGATAGTATGAAAAGTCAGAGCAATCAAGCAAGAGAAAGAAATAAAAGGCATCCAACTTGGGAATGAAGAAGTCAAATTGTCACGTATTGCAGGTGCCAAGATGATATGTATACAGAAACCCCAAAAGATATTAAAAAGAGTAAACGAATATAGTAAAGGGGCCAGATACCAAAATCTACAAAAATCCATTGATTTCCTATATACGAACAACGAAATCGCAGAGAAAAGAATGTTTAAAAATTCCTGTTGCAACTACAACAAAAATAATAAAATGCTTAGAAGTAAACTTGCCAACCATGTGAAAGACCTAAGGTCTTCTTGCTGAAGACGAAAAGGTACACTGCACGGAAAACCTTAAGGTGTTTTCAAAAGAATTGAATACCCAAAGAAATAGAATGGCACTCCTTGTTCATGGCTGGAAAGAATCAACATAATTAAAATGGTCATCACTGGCCAGCATGAGAACGCCCGACTTCCGATTTGAAACTCGCCTCTGTTGGCCTGGGTCCACCCCAGGACCATTACCAAACCCAGCCTGGGTCAGCCTAGGCACCCGCAGAGGTCAGTCAGAGGACCGCCCAGGTCACCGCAAGCATACCCTGGGGCTGTTCCCACGGTGAGACAGGGTCAGCCCCAGAAACCCCCATTGTCAGTCACAGAAACTGCCCTGGATCGTCAAGGATCAGCGCAGCGCAAGTCACAAGATCCCCCCCCCCCCCCGAGTTCAGCCCGTGAAAGTCGAAGTTTGGTCCTGGGACACGGTGCGATGTCTCTCTTTACCCCGTATGGGTGGTCCTGGAACGCATCGAGTTCGGATTGGATACCCGCACGGATTGGTCTTGTTCCCTGCAGGTGCCAGTCTGGGCAAGCTTGGGTTGTCCCAGGAACCCCAGAGACTAGTCACAGAACCCTCCCATGTAGATAGATGCTGCTGGGACGAGACTGTCTTGGCCTAGGCACCTCTTAATCCAGAAGGAGCATGGGCTTGTCCCAGGCACACCCTTTTTCGAAAGAGGCTGCCCCTAGGGCTGGTGCTGAGACACATCCTGGTCAGCCCAATCAATCCCCATGGCCGAACACATCGCAGAGCAAGTCCTGGACTTTCCCGCCTCGGTCCTGGCACCTGCTGTGTCCAGGGCCAGGACCTGTCTCGGTGGTCCTAGGAACTAGTTCCAGGACCCACCCAGTAGGTCTGTGCACACCCTGGTGACAGAGACAGGACCTGAATGGGTCGGAAACGGAGACAGCCCAGTTCTGGTCCTGGGACCCACCCGGTTCCGGCCTAGGCACACCATGGGGCACGGAAGGGTGGTCCCAGGCACCACCTGGGTCCAGACACTGGCTATCCGGAGGTCTGTCCTTGGATGTGAACGGGAGGTCTGGTTCACCTGGGACAACCACGAATTGGCCAGGGCATCCCTGAGGCGGCTGGTTCTGGGACAAGCGTTGGAGGCACATGACACCACCATGGACTGTCCCGGGATCCAGCAAGTTGGCTCCGGTCAACCCCTCATGGACAATCCCGTGACCCGCCCTTGAGGCCCCGGGCATTCCCAGGGAGAGTCCATGGCCAACCAGGATTGCGCTGGGCGTATTCCAGTGGCGGTATTGGGAAGTGTCAGTGTGACCCCTGGTCCCGACAGGTTCATTCACTGGACCGCCACTACGTCAGTTCCAGGACGCTGTTGTGTGAACGGGGACACCATCTCTAAGACTGTCCTGGACACAGCCAGGTGGCCCTGGTCACCTTTTGGGGACAGTCCACGGACTCACCCCGATAGCCTTGAGCATCCCTGCGTGATGGTCTCAGTACCCACTCATTGGCCCTCAACCCACCTTGGGGACAATCTCAGGACCCACTAGGGTAGATTCAGGCCTCCCTAGGGACAGTCACAAGACCAGCCCAGTGTACCCTGGGCACCCGGTTTGGAATGTCTCGACATAATGTTGGTACACAGGTGACACCAGCATCCCCCAGGCAGAGTCCTGGGAACAGGTTGGGTGGCTCCTGGTAACCCCCGAGGAAGGTATTGAAACCCACTTGGGTGCCCAAGTGCACCTCACATGGGGCAGGTATGGGAACCTCCTGGGTTTCCCGTAGAGACCACAGGAGATGGTGCTGGCAACCACCTAATTGCCCCTGGCACGTCCTGGTGACATTCCCAAGACGCGTTTGTAGCCTCAGGCATCTCCTGGAGACAGCACAGATACCTGTACTAGACCTTTCTGGCTCTCCCCGGGCACCTCCCAGGGATGGTCCCGTGTCTAGTCCCTGTGGCCTCTGTATCCACCAGGTAGTGTCCAAGGACCTGCCTGCGTGGCCCTGGGCCCACCCCGAGGACGGTCCCAGGACCTCAATTCCCTCTGGGAAACGGTCCTGGAATCCACACTGACGGACATGTGCATCATGTGCAGCCTTGATGGGATGGTCCTGGCCTGCGCCAGTGGCACCGGTGACGATTCTGGAACACACCCTGACGGCCCGGAGAATATCTCGGGGATGGTCCTCAGATAGGACCACGCTAGGATAGGTATGTCTAGACAAGGGGCTCAGAATGCACTGCATAGAAAGGAACAGTTGGAGAAGGGGTAGGGAGAATGGGGTGTTGGCATTTATCAGCTTCAGAACCCTTCTAGACAGATAATAGAATTTTCTATTGTAGCTTATTGTAGCTTATTGTAGGGAAAGAAGTTTATCTGTGCTGCTCCTAGAAACTTGTCCTTTTCTTTCCTCTTTTTAATTTAAGTTTACTGGGGTGACAAATGGTAGTAAACTTACATAGATTTCAGGCGTACAATCAGGTATTGCATCATCTATAAGTCCCATTGTGTGTTCACCACCCAGAGTCAGTTTTCCTTCCATCACCATATGCTTGATCCCCTTTACAATCCCCATCTACCATCCCGCCCTCCCCCCTTACCCTCTGGTAAGGACTAAACTATTGTCAGTGTCTGTGAGTTTTTGTTTCTCCTTTGTTTGTCTTGCTCTTTTGCAGTTTTGGGTTTATATATCACATATCGGTAAAAGCATATGGTTCTCTGCTTTTTCTGTCTGATTTGTTTCGCTTAGCGTTATAGTCTCAAGAGCCATACATGTTGTCACAAACGGTCCTATTTCATCCTTTCTTACTGCCGAATAGTAGTCGTTGTGTATATATACCACGACTTCTTTAGCTAGACTTCTTTAGATGGATATTCGTCTATCGAAGGACGTTTCGGTTGTTTCCATGTCTTGGCCAGCATAAATAAAGCTGCAGTGAAGATCGGAGCACATGTGTCTTTATGGATAAATGTTATCAGATTTTTTTGGTAGACAACTAGGAGTGGGATTGCTGGGTCATACGGTAATTCTGTTTGTAATTTCTTTGAAGACCCTCCACACTGCCTTCCATAGCAGCTGCACCAATCTGCGTTCCCACCAACAGAGTATTGAGGGTTCCTTCTTCTCCACAGCGTCTCTAACACTCTCTAGCAGTCCAATTTCATTCTTTTGGACGCGGCTATCCAATTCTGCCAGCACCATTTATCCACGAGGCTGTCTTTTCCCTTTGTGAAACATTATCGGTCCATATCTATGTGGTTTTATTTCTGGGTTCTCAATTCTATTGCATTAACCTATGTGTCTGTCTTTCTGCCAATACCCTGCTGTTTTGATTATTGTAGCCCTGTAGTACAAGGTAAAGTCAGGGAGTGTGATACCTCCAGTATTGTTCCCTTCTCTTAAGATTGCTTTGGCTATTCGGGCGCTTTTGTGGTTCCAAAAAAATCTGATGACTTTTTTGTGCTACTTCTTTAAAAAAATGTCCTTGGGATTTTGATGGGGATTGCATTAAATCTGTATGTTGCTTTGGGTAATATGGCCATTTCATGAGCACGGAATGTCGCTCCATTTCTTTGCGTCTTCAATTTCTTTGAAAAAATGTCTTGTAGTTTTCAGCACAATGGTCTTTCACCTCCTTGGTTAAGTTTATTCCTAGGTATTTTATTCTTCTTGCTGCAATTGCAAAAGGAATTGTTTTTTGTGTTTCTTTTTCTGAGATTACATTGTCAGTATCTAGGAATGCAGTGGACTTTTCTACGTGGATTTTGTAGCCAGCAACTGTACTGTATTCCTTGATTGTACTGTACTGTATTCCTTGATTGTTTCCAATAGCTTTTTGATGGAGTCTTTAGGGTTTTCTACATATAGCATCATGTCATCTGCAGAGTGGTAATTTAACTTCTTCATTCCCCATTTGGACGCCTTTGATTTCTTTCTCTTGCCTGATTGCTCTGGCAAGGACTTCCAACACTACGTTGAAAAGCAGAGGTGACAGGGGACAGCCCTGTCGTTTTCCTGAACGTAGAGCCAAGGGCTTTCGTTTTTCACCATTAATTATGAGATTAGCTGAGGGCTTGTCATATATGGCCCTTATTATGCGAAGGTATTCTTCCTTCTATACCTATTTTAGTAAGTGTTTTAATCATGAATGGATGTTGATGCTTTTTCTGCATCAATTGTTAAAATCATATGCTTTTTTTTCCTTTATGTGACGGATTTTTTTTTTTTGTATATGTGATGGATTTCCGGATGTTGAACCATCCTTGTGCCACGGGGATGAACCCCACTTGGTCACGATGATCTTTTTAATGCATTGTTGTATTCGATTTGCTATAAATTTGTTTAGGACTTTTGCATCTGTATTCATCAGAGATATTGGTGTGTAGTTTTCTTTATGTGTGTGTGGTCCTTCCCAGGTTTTGGTATCAGGGTAATGTTGGTTTCACAAAATGAGCTGGATTGTACTGTCTCATCTTCAATTTTTTGGAAGAGGTTGAGCAGGATTGGTATTAGATCTTCTTTGAAGGTTCGGTAGAATTCACCAGTAAAGCCCTCCGGTCCCGGACTTTTGCCTTTGGAAGGTTTTGGATGACTGATTCAATTTCGTTACTGGCGATCGTTCTGTTTAGATTTTCCAGTTCTTCGTGGTTCAGCCTTGTTTCTAAGGACTTGTCCATTTCTTCTAGGTTATTGAATTTGGTGGCATATAGACTTAGTATTCTTCGATGATCCTTTGTATTTCTGTGGTGTCCGTGATAACGTCCCCTTTTCCATTTCTGATTTTGTTAATTAGTGTCTTCTCTCTTTTTTATGTTAGTGAGTCTATCCAAGGGTTTGTCAATTTTGTTCATCTTTTCAAGGAACCAGCTCTTCGTCACGTTAATTTCTTTCTATTGTCTTTTTGTTCCCTATTTCATTTATTTCTGGTCTGGTCCTTGTTATTTCCTTTCTTCTGCTGACCTTGGGTTTCGCTTCTTCTTGTTGTAGTTCTTGAAGGTCTAACAGGAGGTTGTTTGTTTGGGATTTTTCTTGTTTCTTGGGATAGGCCTGTAATGACATACATTTCCCTCTTGAAAGTGCTTTCGCTGCATCCCAAAACTTTTGGTAGGATGTATTTTCACTGTCGTTTGTCGCTAGGTATCTTTTGATCTCTCCTTTAATTCTAAAGAACCCAGTCGTTCTTTAAAAGTATGTTGTAATTGTGTTTTTTCCTGCTTTCTTTTTGTAGTTGCTATCCCATTTCAAAGCCTTGGGATCAGAGGATGTGCTTCGTATGATTTCAGTCTTCTTAAATTTGCTGAGGCTGATTTTATGTCCCAATATATGGTCTATATCCTTGAGAATGTTCCATGCACACTAGAAAAGAATGTCTAGTCTGATGTTTCAGAATGAAGTGCTCTTTGTACGTCAATTGTGTCCATTTCATCTACTGTGTCATTTGGGGCTGCTATTTCATTATTTGTTTTCTGTTTGGATGATCTACCCATAGCTGACAGTGATGTTATTTAAGTCCCCTAGTATAATTGTGCTTTGGTCAATTTCTCCCTTTCGTTCTGTTAATAGGTGCTTGGTATATTTCGGTGCTCCCTGATTGGGGGCATGAAATGTCCATCTTTGTCTCGTATCATCTTTTTCACCCTGAAGTCTGTTTCATCTGATATCATTATGGCTACACCTGATTTTCTCTGGGTACCCTCTGCGTGGAATGCCCATTTCCCCCCTTTCATTTTGAATCTATGCTTGTCTTTGTAGCTGAGATGTGTCTCTTGGACATAGTTGGGTTTATTTTTCTGATTTAGAGTTTTGGGTTTCGCTTTTTGATCCAATCTGCTACTCTGTGCCTTTATATTGGTGAGTTCAGTCCACTTACATTTAGAATGATTATTGATATATGAGGATATCTTGTCACTCTATCTTCAGTTTTGTCGTAAGACTGTGTCTCCATTGTTTCTTTGCCTTTGAGTTGTCTATTAATTCTGTGTGATGGTATTCTATGATGTTTCCCTCTGTTTTTTTTTTTTTTATTATTACAGTCTATATTTCAGTTCTGGATTTTGTTTTTTTTTTTTTTTTGAGTGGTTACCCTTAAGTTTATGTAAAAGAAAGTTTGATATTTAGAGTATTCCATTTTCTTCAGTTCGCTTACTTTCTCCATTCCCTTATTCCGGTTCAGGCCTTTACTCTCCCCGTTTTTGTGTTGCCACAAATTGTCCCAGTTGATGGTGGTCGAATAGCCTCCTTTAGTATTTCTTGTAGTGCAGGTCGTGTATTGGAAAATCCCCTCAGCTTCTGTATGTCCTCCTTCATATCTAAAGGATATCTTTGCTGGATATATTATTCTTGGCTCCAAGTTTCTCTCTTTCAATAGTTTGAATATTTGGTTCCACTCCCTCCTGCCTTGCAGAGTTTCCGCTGAAAAATCTGGTGATAATCTAATGGGCTTTCCTTTGTAGGTTACCGTCTCCTTTACCCTGGCTGCCTCGAGGATTGTTTCTTTTTGTTGATTTTAGACAGCTTCAATACAATGTGCCTTGCAGAAGGTCTGTTGGGATTGAGGTAATTAGGTGTTGTATTTGCTTCTTGGATTCGAGGATCCAGTTCTGTCCACAAGTTTGGGGAAGTTCTCTTCGACAATTTTTGTGCATATATTCTCTGTTCCCTTCTCTCTTTCTTCTCCTTCTGGTATGCCCATTATTCTTATGGTGCTCTTTCTGACGGAGTCAGAAAGTTCTCGTTAGAGGTCTTCCGTTTCTTTTAAGTCTCAAGTCTGTTTCTTCTAACATCTGTGTAATTCCCAGGTTTCTATCTTCGATGTCACGGATTCTTTCCTCTTACTAGGTAGTAGTCAACTCTACTACCTAAGCTGGTTATTTCATTCTTAATTTCTTCTATTGAGTTCTTCATCTCTAGAAACTCTATTTGGTTCCTTTGAAAATTTCAATCTCTTTCGTTAAATGCTCATGTTGGTCGTTGATTGTGTGTCAGAGTTCCTTAAACTGCCTTCCTGTGTTGTCTTGCATCTCGTTGGGTTTTTTCAGAACTGCAATCCTGAATTCTCTCTCATTGAAGCCACATGTTTCCATATCTTTAAGTTCCCTTTCTGGGGACTTGTCACTTTCTTTCTCAGCTGTCTCGTTGCCTTGGTTATTCATGGCAATTGCTGATGTATCATTTCTCCCAGAGCTGGGTCTTCCCAGATCCTGAGCACCACTGCTTCTCTGTAATCCGACGACTACTCCTCAGTTCAGGGGCCAGCTTGAGTCTCTGGGAAGTCGGGCAAGGATTGGGTGAGTGCGGTGTGGTCCAAGGTATGGTGTTTATCTCCTTTGTCCATCCAATGTTCCAGCTGTACGTCTCAGCTGAGGTTACTGCCTCAAACGCTGGATGTTTTGCTCTCTCAGCAGGAGAGATCAGGGAAATAGACCACCTCCTGGTTTTTGTTTGTTTCTGTCTTACCTAGGAATCCCCACCCCTCCACAGCTGTGGATGTGGGCAGCCTCTCTATTCCTCTCCTTCCTTCTTCCCTCACTCGCCCAGTGTATGCTCGCCTTCCAGAAACCCTCGTATGAGTCTCTTAACCGTTCTGTGAGTGCGCAGAGTAATTTGACGTTCAATATGTGGTAAGTTCCAGAGAACTCAAGAAGACCACCTCGCTGCCACTGACGTCACTCGGTAAATTCTATTCTTAACAAGACAGTGATTTCCAAGATAGTATGAAAAGTCAGAGCAATCAAGCAAGAGAAAGAAATAAAAGGCATCCAACTTGGGAATGAAGAAGTCAAATTGTCACGTATTGCAGGTGCCAAGATGATATGTATACAGAAACCCCAAAAGATATTAAAAAGAGTAAACGAATATAGTAAAGGGGCCAGATACCAAAATCTACAAAAATCCATTGATTTCCTATATACGAACAACGAAATCGCAGAGAAAAGAATGTTTAAAAATTCCTGTTGCAACTACAACAAAAATAATAAAATGCTTAGAAGTAAACTTGCCAACCATGTGAAAGACCTAAGGTCTTCTTGCTGAAGACGAAAAGGTACACTGCACGGAAAACCTTAAGGTGTTTTCAAAAGAATTGAATACCCAAAGAAATAGAATGGCACTCCTTGTTCATGGCTGGAAAGAATCAACATAATTAAAATGGTCATCACTGGCCAGCATGAGAACGCCCGACTTCCGATTTGAAACTCGCCTCTGTTGGCCTGGGTCCACCCCAGGACCATTACCAAACCCAGCCTGGGTCAGCCTAGGCACCCGCAGAGGTCAGTCAGAGGACCGCCCAGGTCACCGCAAGCATACCCTGGGGCTGTTCCCACGGTGAGACAGGGTCAGCCCCAGAAACCCCCATTGTCAGTCACAGAAACTGCCCTGGATCGTCAAGGATCAGCGCAGCGCAAGTCACAAGATCCCCCCCCCCGAGTTCAGCCCGTGAAAGTCGAAGTTTGGTCCTGGGACACGGTGCGATGTCTCTCTTTACCCCGTATGGGTGGTCCTGGAACGCATCGAGTTCGGATTGGATACCCGCACGGATTGGTCTTGTTCCCTGCAGGTGCCAGTCTGGGCAAGCTTGGGTTGTCCCAGGAACCCCAGAGACTAGTCACAGAACCCTCCCATGTAGATAGATGCTGCTGGGACGAGACTGTCTTGGCCTAGGCACCTCTTAATCCAGAAGGAGCATGGGCTTGTCCCAGGCACACCCTTTTTCGAAAGAGGCTGCCCCTAGGGCTGGTGCTGAGACACATCCTGGTCAGCCCAATCAATCCCCATGGCCGAACACATCGCAGAGCAAGTCCTGGACTTTCCCGCCTCGGTCCTGGCACCTGCTGTGTCCAGGGCCAGGACCTGTCTCGGTGGTCCTAGGAACTAGTTCCAGGACCCACCCAGTAGGTCTGTGCACACCCTGGTGACAGAGACAGGACCTGAATGGGTCGGAAACGGAGACAGCCCAGTTCTGGTCCTGGGACCCACCCGGTTCCGGCCTAGGCACACCATGGGGCACGGAAGGGTGGTCCCAGGCACCACCTGGGTCCAGACACTGGCTATCCGGAGGTCTGTCCTTGGATGTGAACGGGAGGTCTGGTTCACCTGGGACAACCACGAATTGGCCAGGGCATCCCTGAGGCGGCTGGTTCTGGGACAAGCGTTGGAGGCACATGACACCACCATGGACTGTCCCGGGATCCAGCAAGTTGGCTCCGGTCAACCCCTCATGGACAATCCCGTGACCCGCCCTTGAGGCCCCGGGCATTCCCAGGGAGAGTCCATGGCCAACCAGGATTGCGCTGGGCGTATTCCAGTGGCGGTATTGGGAAGTGTCAGTGTGACCCCTGGTCCCGACAGGTTCATTCACTGGACCGCCACTACGTCAGTTCCAGGACGCTGTTGTGTGAACGGGGACACCATCTCTAAGACTGTCCTGGACACAGCCAGGTGGCCCTGGTCACCTTTTGGGGACAGTCCACGGACTCACCCCGATAGCCTTGAGCATCCCTGCGTGATGGTCTCAGTACCCACTCATTGGCCCTCAACCCACCTTGGGGACAATCTCAGGACCCACTAGGGTAGATTCAGGCCTCCCTAGGGACAGTCACAAGACCAGCCCAGTGTACCCTGGGCACCCGGTTTGGAATGTCTCGACATAATGTTGGTACACAGGTGACACCAGCATCCCCCAGGCAGAGTCCTGGGAACAGGTTGGGTGGCTCCTGGTAACCCCCGAGGAAGGTATTGAAACCCACTTGGGTGCCCAAGTGCACCTCACATGGGGCAGGTATGGGAACCTCCTGGGTTTCCCGTAGAGACCACAGGAGATGGTGCTGGCAACCACCTAATTGCCCCTGGCACGTCCTGGTGACATTCCCAAGACGCGTTTGTAGCCTCAGGCATCTCCTGGAGACAGCACAGATACCTGTACTAGACCTTTCTGGCTCTCCCCGGGCACCTCCCAGGGATGGTCCCGTGTCTAGTCCCTGTGGCCTCTGTATCCACCAGGTAGTGTCCAAGGACCTGCCTGCGTGGCCCTGGGCCCACCCCGAGGACGGTCCCAGGACCTCAATTCCCTCTGGGAAACGGTCCTGGAATCCACACTGACGGACATGTGCATCATGTGCAGCCTTGATGGGATGGTCCTGGCCTGCGCCAGTGGCACCGGTGACGATTCTGGAACACACCCTGACGGCCCGGAGAATATCTCGGGGATGGTCCTCAGATAGGACCACGCTAGGATAGGTATGTCTAGACAAGGGGCTCAGAATGCACTGCATAGAAAGGAACAGTTGGAGAAGGGGTAGGGAGAATGGGGTGTTGGCATTTATCAGCTTCAGAACCCTTCTAGACAGATAATAGAATTTTCTATTGTAGCTTATTGTAGCTTATTGTAGGGAAAGAAGTTTATCTGTGCTGCTCCTAGAAACTTGTCCTTTTCTTTCCTCTTTTTAATTTAAGTTTACTGGGGTGACAAATGGTAGTAAACTTACATAGATTTCAGGCGTACAATCAGGTATTGCATCATCTATAAGTCCCATTGTGTGTTCACCACCCAGAGTCAGTTTTCCTTCCATCACCATATGCTTGATCCCCTTTACAATCCCCATCTACCATCCCGCCCTCCCCCCTTACCCTCTGGTAAGGACTAAACTATTGTCAGTGTCTGTGAGTTTTTGTTTCTCCTTTGTTTGTCTTGCTCTTTTGCAGTTTTGGGTTTATATATCACATATCGGTAAAAGCATATGGTTCTCTGCTTTTTCTGTCTGATTTGTTTCGCTTAGCGTTATAGTCTCAAGAGCCATACATGTTGTCACAAACGGTCCTATTTCATCCTTTCTTACTGCCGAATAGTAGTCGTTGTGTATATATACCACGACTTCTTTAGCTAGACTTCTTTAGATGGATATTCGTCTATCGAAGGACGTTTCGGTTGTTTCCATGTCTTGGCCAGCATAAATAAAGCTGCAGTGAAGATCGGAGCACATGTGTCTTTATGGATAAATGTTATCAGATTTTTTTGGTAGACAACTAGGAGTGGGATTGCTGGGTCATACGGTAATTCTGTTTGTAATTTCTTTGAAGACCCTCCACACTGCCTTCCATAGCAGCTGCACCAATCTGCGTTCCCACCAACAGAGTATTGAGGGTTCCTTCTTCTCCACAGCGTCTCTAACACTCTCTAGCAGTCCAATTTCATTCTTTTGGACGCGGCTATCCAATTCTGCCAGCACCATTTATCCACGAGGCTGTCTTTTCCCTTTGTGAAACATTATCGGTCCATATCTATGTGGTTTTATTTCTGGGTTCTCAATTCTATTGCATTAACCTATGTGTCTGTCTTTCTGCCAATACCCTGCTGTTTTGATTATTGTAGCCCTGTAGTACAAGGTAAAGTCAGGGAGTGTGATACCTCCAGTATTGTTCCCTTCTCTTAAGATTGCTTTGGCTATTCGGGCGCTTTTGTGGTTCCAAAAAAATCTGATGACTTTTTTGTGCTACTTCTTTAAAAAAATGTCCTTGGGATTTTGATGGGGATTGCATTAAATCTGTATGTTGCTTTGGGTAATATGGCCATTTCATGAGCACGGAATGTCGCTCCATTTCTTTGCGTCTTCAATTTCTTTGAAAAAATGTCTTGTAGTTTTCAGCACAATGGTCTTTCACCTCCTTGGTTAAGTTTATTCCTAGGTATGTTATTCTTCTTGCTGCAATTGCAAAAGGAATTGTTTTTTGTGTTTCTTTTTCTGAGATTACATTGTCAGTATCTAGGAATGCAGTGGACTTTTCTACGTGGATTTTGTAGCCAGCAACTGTACTGTATTCCTTGATTGTACTGTACTGTATTCCTTGATTGTTTCCAATAGCTTTTTGATGGAGTTTAGGGTTTTCTACATATAGCATCATGTCATCTGCAGAGTGGTAATTTAACTTCTTCATTCCCCATTTGGACGCCTTTGATTTCTTTCTCTTGCCTGATTGCTCTGGCAAGGACTTCCAACACTACGTTGAAAAGCAGAGGTGACAGGGGACAGCCCTGTCGTTTTCCTGAACGTAGAGCCAAGGGCTTTCGTTTTTCACCATTAATTATGAGATTAGCTGAGGGCTTGTCATATATGGCCTTTATTATGCGAAGGTATTCTTCCTTCTATACCTATTTTAGTAAGTGTTTTAATCATGAATGGATGTTGATGCTTTTTCTGCATCAATTGTTAAAATCATATGCTTTTTTTTCCTTTATGTGACGGATTTTTTTTTTTTTTTGTATATGTGATGGATTTCCGGATGTTGAACCATCCTTGTGCCACGGGGATGAACCCCACTTGGTCACGATGATCTTTTTAATGCATTGTTGTATTCGATTTGCTATAAATTTGTTTAGGACTTTTGCATCTGTATTCATCAGAGATATTGGTGTGTAGTTTTCTTTATGTGTGTGTGGTCCTTCCCAGGTTTTGGTATCAGGGTAATGTTGGTTTCACAAAATGAGCTGGATTGTACTGTCTCATCTTCAATTTTTTGGAAGAGGTTGAGCAGGATTGGTATTAGATCTTCTTTGAAGGTTCGGTAGAATTCACCAGTAAAGCCCTCCGGTCCCGGACTTTTGCCTTTGGAAGGTTTTGGATGACTGATTCAATTTCGTTACTGGCGATCGTTCTGTTTAGATTTTCCAGTTCTTCGTGGTTCAGCCTTGTTTCTAAGGACTTGTCCATTTCTTCTAGGTTATTGAATTTGGTGGCATATAGACTTAGTATTCTTCGATGATCCTTTGTATTTCTGTGGTGTCCGTGATAACGTCCCCTTTTCCATTTCTGATTTTGTTAATTAGTGTCTTCTCTCTTTTTTATGTTAGTGAGTCTATCCAAGGGTTTGTCAATTTTGTTCATCTTTTCAAGGAACCAGCTCTTCGTCACGTTAATTTCTTTCTATTGTCTTTTTGTTCCCTATTTCATTTATTTCTGGTCTGGTCCTTGTTATTTCCTTTCTTCTGCTGACCTTGGGTTTCGCTTCTTCTTGTTGTAGTTCTTGAAGGTCTAACAGGAGGTTGTTTGTTTGGGATTTTTCTTGTTTCTTGGGATAGGCCTGTAATGACATACATTTCCCTCTTGAAAGTGCTTTCGCTGCATCCCAAAACTTTTGGTAGGATGTATTTTCACTGTCGTTTGTCGCTAGGTATCTTTTGATCTCTCCTTTAATTCTAAAGAACCCAGTCGTTCTTTAAAAGTATGTTGTAATTGTGTTTTTTCCTGCTTTCTTTTTGTAGTTGCTATCCCATTTCAAAGCCTTGGGATCAGAGGATGTGCTTCGTATGATTTCAGTCTTCTTAAATTTGCTGAGGCTGATTTTATGTCCCAATATATGGTCTATATCCTTGAGAATGTTCCATGCACACTAGAAAAGAATGTCTAGTCTGATGTTTCAGAATGAAGTGCTCTTTGTACGTCAATTGTGTCCATTTCATCTACTGTGTCATTTGGGGCTGCTATTTCATTATTTGTTTTCTGTTTGGATGATCTACCCATAGCTGACAGTGATGTTATTTAAGTCCCCTAGTATAATTGTGCTTTGGTCAATTTCTCCCTTTCGTTCTGTTAATAGGTGCTTGGTATATTTCGGTGCTCCCTGATTGGGGGCATGAAATGTCCATCTTTGTCTCGTATCATCTTTTTCACCCTGAAGTCTGTTTCATCTGATATCATTATGGCTACACCTGATTTTCTCTGGGTACCCTCTGCGTGGAATGCCCATTTCCCCCCTTTCATTTTGAATCTATGCTTGTCTTTGTAGCTGAGATGTGTCTCTTGGACATAGTTGGGTTTATTTTTCTGATTTAGAGTTTTGGGTTTCGCTTTTTGATCCAATCTGCTACTCTGTGCCTTTATATTGGTGAGTTCAGTCCACTTACATTTAGAATGATTATTGATATATGAGGATATCTTGTCACTCTATCTTCAGTTTTGTCGTAAGACTGTGTCTCCATTGTTTCTTTGCCTTTGAGTTGTCTATTAATTCTGTGTGATGGTATTCTATGATGTTTCCCTCTGTTTTTTTTTTTTTTATTATTACAGTCTATATTTCAGTTCTGGATTTTGTTTTTTTTTTTTTTTTGAGTGGTTACCCTTAAGTTTATGTAAAAGAAAGTTTGATATTTAGAGTATTCCATTTTCTTCAGTTCGCTTACTTTCTCCATTCCCTTATTCCGGTTCAGGCCTTTACTCTCCCCGTTTTTGTGTTGCCACAAATTGTCCCAGTTGATGGTGGTCGAATAGCCTCCTTTAGTATTTCTTGTAGTGCAGGTCGTGTATTGGAAAATCCCCTCAGCTTCTGTATGTCCTCCTTCATATCTAAAGGATATCTTTGCTGGATATATTATTCTTGGCTCCAAGTTTCTCTCTTTCAATAGTTTGAATATTTGGTTCCACTCCCTCCTGCCTTGCAGAGTTTCCGCTGAAAAATCTGGTGATAATCTAATGGGCTTTCCTTTGTAGGTTACCGTCTCCTTTACCCTGGCTGCCTCGAGGATTGTTTCTTTTTGTTGATTTTAGACAGCTTCAATACAATGTGCCTTGCAGAAGGTCTGTTGGGATTGAGGTAATTAGGTGTTGTATTTGCTTCTTGGATTCGAGGATCCAGTTCTGTCCACAAGTTTGGGGAAGTTCTCTTCGACAATTTTTGTGCATATATTCTCTGTTCCCTTCTCTCTTTCTTCTCCTTCTGGTATGCCCATTATTCTTATGGTGCTCTTTCTGACGGAGTCAGAAAGTTCTCGTTAGAGGTCTTCCGTTTCTTTTAAGTCTCAAGTCTGTTTCTTCTAACATCTGTGTAATTCCCAGGTTTCTATCTTCGATGTCACGGATTCTTTCCTCTTACTAGGTAGTAGTCAACTCTACTACCTAAGCTGGTTATTTCATTCTTAATTTCTTCTATTGAGTTCTTCATCTCTAGAAACTCTATTTGGTTCCTTTGAAAATTTCAATCTCTTTCGTTAAATGCTCATGTTGGTCGTTGATTGTGTGTCAGAGTTCCTTAAACTGCCTTCCTGTGTTGTCTTGCATCTCGTTGGGTTTTTTCAGAACTGCAATCCTGAATTCTCTCTCATTGAAGCCACATGTTTCCATATCTTTAAGTTCCCTTTCTGGGGACTTGTCACTTTCTTTCTCAGCTGTCTCGTTGCCTTGGTTATTCATGGCAATTGCTGATGTATCATTTCTCCCAGAGCTGGGTCTTCCCAGATCCTGAGCACCACTGCTTCTCTGTAATCCGACGACTACTCCTCAGTTCAGGGGCCAGCTTGAGTCTCTGGGAAGTCGGGCAAGGATTGGGTGAGTGCGGTGTGGTCCAAGGTATGGTGTTTATCTCCTTTGTCCATCCAATGTTCCAGCTGTACGTCTCAGCTGAGGTTACTGCCTCAAACGCTGGATGTTTTGCTCTCTCAGCAGGAGAGATCAGGGAAATAGACCACCTCCTGGTTTTTGTTTGTTTCTGTCTTACCTAGGAATCCCCACCCCTCCACAGCTGTGGATGTGGGCAGCCTCTCTATTCCTCTCCTTCCTTCTTCCCTCACTCGCCCAGTGTATGCTCGCCTTCCAGAAACCCTCGTATGAGTCTCTTAACCGTTCTGTGAGTGCGCAGAGTAATTTGACGTTCAATATGTGGTAAGTTCCAGAGAACTCAAGAAGACCACCTCGCTGCCACTGACGTCACTCGGTAAATTCTATTCTTAACAAGACAGTGATTTCCAAGATAGTATGAAAAGTCAGAGCAATCAAGCAAGAGAAAGAAATAAAAGGCATCCAACTTGGGAATGAAGAAGTCAAATTGTCACGTATTGCAGGTGCCAAGATGATATGTATACAGAAACCCCAAAAGATATTAAAAAGAGTAAACGAATATAGTAAAGGGGCCAGATACCAAAATCTACAAAAATCCATTGATTTCCTATATACGAACAACGAAATCGCAGAGAAAAGAATGTTTAAAAATTCCTGTTGCAACTACAACAAAAATAATAAAATGCTTAGAAGTAAACTTGCCAACCATGTGAAAGACCTAAGGTCTTCTTGCTGAAGACGAAAAGGTACACTGCACGGAAAACCTTAAGGTGTTTTCAAAAGAATTGAATACCCAAAGAAATAGAATGGCACTCCTTGTTCATGGCTGGAAAGAATCAACATAATTAAAATGGTCATCACTGGCCAGCATGAGAACGCCCGACTTCCGATTTGAAACTCGCCTCTGTTGGCCTGGGTCCACCCCAGGACCATTACCAAACCCAGCCTGGGTCAGCCTAGGCACCCGCAGAGGTCAGTCAGAGGACCGCCCAGGTCACCGCAAGCATACCCTGGGGCTGTTCCCACGGTGAGACAGGGTCAGCCCCAGAAACCCCCATTGTCAGTCACAGAAACTGCCCTGGATCGTCAAGGATCAGCGCAGCGCAAGTCACAAGATTCCCCCCCCCGAGTTCAGCCCGTGAAAGTCGAAGTTTGGTCCTGGGACACGGTGCGATGTCTCTCTTTACCCCGTATGGGTGGTCCTGGAACGCATCGAGTTCGGATTGGATACCCGCACGGATTGGTCTTGTTCCCTGCAGGTGCCAGTCTGGGCAAGCTTGGGTTGTCCCAGGAACCCCAGAGACTAGTCACAGAACCCTCCCATGTAGATAGATGCTGCTGGGACGAGACTGTCTTGGCCTAGGCACCTCTTAATCCAGAAGGAGCATGGGCTTGTCCCAGGCACACCCTTTTTCGAAAGAGGCTGCCCCTAGGGCTGGTGCTGAGACACATCCTGGTCAGCCCAATCAATCCCCATGGCCGAACACATCGCAGAGCAAGTCCTGGACTTTCCCGCCTCGGTCCTGGCACCTGCTGTGTCCAGGGCCAGGACCTGTCTCGGTGGTCCTAGGAACTAGTTCCAGGACCCACCCAGTAGGTCTGTGCACACCCTGGTGACAGAGACAGGACCTGAATGGGTCGGAAACGGAGACAGCCCAGTTCTGGTCCTGGGACCCACCCGGTTCCGGCCTAGGCACACCATGGGGCACGGAAGGGTGGTCCCAGGCACCACCTGGGTCCAGACACTGGCTATCCGGAGGTCTGTCCTTGGATGTGAACGGGAGGTCTGGTTCACCTGGGACAACCACGAATTGGCCAGGGCATCCCTGAGGCGGCTGGTTCTGGGACAAGCGTTGGAGGCACATGACACCACCATGGACTGTCCCGGGATCCAGCAAGTTGGCTCCGGTCAACCCCTCATGGACAATCCCGTGACCCGCCCTTGAGGCCCCGGGCATTCCCAGGGAGAGTCCATGGCCAACCAGGATTGCGCTGGGCGTATTCCAGTGGCGGTATTGGGAAGTGTCAGTGTGACCCCTGGTCCCGACAGGTTCATTCACTGGACCGCCACTACGTCAGTTCCAGGACGCTGTTGTGTGAACGGGGACACCATCTCTAAGACTGTCCTGGACACAGCCAGGTGGCCCTGGTCACCTTTTGGGGACAGTCCACGGACTCACCCCGATAGCCTTGAGCATCCCTGCGTGATGGTCTCAGTACCCACTCATTGGCCCTCAACCCACCTTGGGGACAATCTCAGGACCCACTAGGGTAGATTCAGGCCTCCCTAGGGACAGTCACAAGACCAGCCCAGTGTACCCTGGGCACCCGGTTTGGAATGTCTCAACATAATGTTGGTACACAGGTGACACCAGCATCCCCCAGGCAGAGTCCTGGGAACAGGTTGGGTGGCTCCTGGTAACCCCCGAGGAAGGTATTGAAACCCACTTGGGTGCCCAAGTGCACCTCACATGGGGCAGGTATGGGAACCTCCTGGGTTTCCCGTAGAGACCACAGGAGATGGTGCTGGCAACCACCTAATTGCCCCTGGCACGTCCTGGTGACATTCCCAAGACGCGTTTGTAGCCTCAGGCATCTCCTGGAGACAGCACAGATACCTGTACTAGACCTTTCTGGCTCTCCCCGGGCACCTCCCAGGGATGGTCCCGTGTCTAGTCCCTGTGGCCTCTGTATCCACCAGGTAGTGTCCAAGGACCTGCCTGCGTGGCCCTGGGCCCACCCCGAGGACGGTCCCAGGACCTCAATTCCCTCTGGGAAACGGTCCTGGAATCCACACTGACGGACATGTGCATCATGTGCAGCCTTGATGGGATGGTCCTGGCCTGCGCCAGTGGCACCGGTGACGATTCTGGAACACACCCTGACGGCCCGGAGAATATCTCGGGGATGGTCCTCAGATAGGACCACGCTAGGATAGGTATGTCTAGACAAGGGGCTCAGAATGCACTGCATAGAAAGGAACAGTTGGAGAAGGGGTAGGGAGAATGGGGTGTTGGCATTTATCAGCTTCAGAACCCTTCTAGACAGATAATAGAATTTTCTATTGTAGCTTATTGTAGGGAAAGAAGTTTATCTGTGCTGCTCCTAGAAACTTGTCCTTTTCTTTCCTCTTTTTAATTTAAGTTTACTGGGGTGACAAATGGTAGTAAACTTACATAGATTTCAGGCGTACAATCAGGTATTGCATCATCTATAAATCCCATTGTGTGTTCACCACCCAGAGTCAGTTTTCCTTCCATCACCATATGCTTGATCCCCTTTACAATCCCCATCTACCATCCCGCCCTCCCCCCTTACCCTCTGGTAAGGACTAAACTATTGTCAGTGTCTGTGAGTTTTTGTTTCTCCTTTGTTTGTCTTGCTCTTTTGCAGTTTTGGGTTTATATATCACATATCGGTAAAAGCATATGGTTCTCTGCTTTTTCTGTCTGATTTGTTTCGCTTAGCGTTATAGTCTCAAGAGCCATACATGTTGTCACAAACGGTCCTATTTCATCCTTTCTTACTGCCGAATAGTAGTCGTTGTGTATATATACCACGACTTCTTTAGCTAGACTTCTTTAGATGGATATTCGTCTATCGAAGGACGTTTCGGTTGTTTCCATGTCTTGGCCAGCATAAATAAAGCTGCAGTGAAGATCGGAGCACATGTGTCTTTATGGATAAATGTTATCAGATTTTTTTGGTAGACAACTAGGAGTGGGATTGCTGGGTCATACGGTAATTCTGTTTGTAATTTCTTTGAAGACCCTACACACTGCCTTCCATAGCAGCTGCACCAATCTGCGTTCCCACCAACAGAGTATTGAGGGTTCCTTCTTCTCCACAGCGTCTCTAACACTCTCTAGCAGTCCAATTTCATTCTTTTGGACGCGGCTATCCAATTCTGCCAGCACCATTTATCCAAGAGGCTGTCTTTTCCCTTTGTGAAACATTATCGGTCCATATCTATGTGGTTTTATTTCTGGGTTCTCAATTCTATTGCATTAACCTATGTGTCTGTCTTTCTGCCAATACCCTGCTGTTTTGATTATTGTAGCCCTGTAGTACAAGGTAAAGTCAGGGAGTGTGATACCTCCAGTATTGTTCCCTTCTCTTAAGATTGCTTTGGCTATTCGGGCGCTTTTGTGGTTCCAAAAAAATCTGATGACTTTTTTGTGCTACTTCTTTAAAAAAATGTCCTTGGGATTTTGATGGGGATTGCATTAAATCTGTATGTTGCTTTGGGTAATATGGCCATTTCATGAGCACGGAATGTCGCTCCATTTCTTTGCGTCTTCAATTTCTTTGAAAAAATGTCTTGTAGTTTTCAGCACATGGGTCTTTCACCTCCTTGGTTAAGTTTATTCCTAGGTATTTTATTCTTCTTGCTGCAATTGCAAAAGGAATTGTTTTTTGTGTTTCTTTTTCTGAGATTACATTGTCAGTATCTAGGAATGCAGTGGACTTTTCTACGTGGATTTTGTAGCCAGCAACTGTACTGTATTCCTTGATTGTTTCCAATAGCTTTTTCATGGAGTCTTTAGGGTTTTCTACATATAGCATCATGTCATCTGCAGAGTGGTAATTTAACTTCTTCATTCCCCATTTGGACGCCTTTGATTTCTTTCTCTTGCCTGATTGCTCTGGCAAGGACTTCCAACACTACGTTGAAAAGCAGAGGTGACAGGGGACAGCCCTGTCGTTTTCCTGAACGTAGAGCCAAGGGCTTTCGTTTTTCACCATTAATTATGAGATTAGCTGAGGGCTTGTCATATATGGCCTTTATTATGCGAAGGTATTCTTCCTTCTATACCTATTTTAGTAAGTGTTTTAATCATGAATGGATGTTGATGCTTTTTCTGCATCAATTGTTAAAATCATATGCTTTTTTTTCCTTTATGTGACGGATTTTTTTTTTTTTTGTATATGTGATGGATTTCCGGATGTTGAACCATCCTTGTGCCACGGGGATGAACCCCACTTGGTCACGATGATCTTTTTAATGCATTGTTGTATTCGATTTGCTATAAATTTGTTTAGGACTTTTGCATCTGTATTCATCAGAGATATTGGTGTGTAGTTTTCTTTATGTGTGTGTGGTCCTTCCCAGGTTTTGGTATCAGGGTAATGTTGGTTTCACAAAATGAGCTGGATTGTACTGTCTCATCTTCAATTTTTTGGAAGAGGTTGAGCAGGATTGGTATTAGATCTTCTTTGAAGGTTCGGTAGAATTCACCAGTAAAGCCCTCCGGTCCCGGACTTTTGCCTTTGGAAGGTTTTGGATGACTGATTCAATTTCGTTACTGGCGATGGTTCTGTTTAGATTTTCCAGTTCTTCGTGGTTCAGCCTTGTTTCTAAGGACTTGTCCATTTCTTCTAGGTTATTGAATTTGGTGGCATATAGACTTAGTATTCTTCGATGATCCTTTGTATTTCTGTGGTGTCCGTGATAACGTCCCCTTTTCCATTTCTGATTTTGTTAATTAGTGTCTTCTCTCTTTTTTATGTTAGTGAGTCTATCCAAGGGTTTGTCAATTTTGTTCATCTTTTCAAGGAACCAGCTCTTCGTCACGTTAATTTCTTTCTATTGTCTTTTTGTTCCCTATTTCATTTATTTCTGGTCTGGTCCTTGTTATTTCCTTTCTTCTGCTGACCTTGGGTTTCGCTTCTTCTTGTTGTAGTTCTTGAAGGTCTAACAGGAGGTTGTTTGTTTGGGATTTTTCTTGTTTCTTGGGATAGGCCTGTAATGACATACATTTCCCTCTTGAAAGTGCTTTCGCTGCATCCCAAAACTTTTGGTAGGATGTATTTTCACTGTCGTTTGTCGCTAGGTATCTTTTGATCTCTCCTTTAATTCTAAAGAACCCAGTCGTTCTTTAAAAGTATGTTGTAATTGTGTTTTTTCCTGCTTTCTTTTTGTAGTTGCTATCCCATTTCAAAGCCTTGGGATCAGAGGATGTGCTTCGTATGATTTCAGTCTTCTTAAATTTGCTGAGGCTGATTTTATGTCCCAATATATGGTCTATATCCTTGAGAATGTTCCATGCACACTAGAAAAGAATGTCTAGTCTGATGTTTCAGAATGAAGTGCTCTTTGTACGTCAATTGTGTCCATTTCATCTACTGTGTCATTTGGGGCTGCTATTTCATTATTTGTTTTCTGTTTGGATGATCTACCCATAGCTGACAGTGATGTTATTTAAGTCCCCTAGTATAATTGTGCTTTGGTCAATTTCTCCCTTTCGTTCTGTTAATAGGTGCTTGGTATATTTCGGTGCTCCCTGATTGGGGGCATGAAATGTCCATCTTTGTCTCGTATCATCTTTTTCACCCTGAAGTCTGTTTCATCTGATATCATTATGGCTACACCTGATTTTCTCTGGGTACCCTCTGCGTGGAATGCCCATTTCCCCCCTTTCATTTTGAATCTATGCTTGTCTTTGTAGCTGAGATGTGTCTCTTGGACATAGTTGGGTTTATTTTTCTGATTTAGAGTTTTGGGTTTCGCTTTTTGATCCAATCTGCTACTCTGTGCCTTTATATTGGTGAGTTCAGTCCACTTACATTTAGAATGATTATTGATATATGAGGATATCTTGTCACTCTATCTTCAGTTTTGTCGTAAGACTGTGTCTCCATTGTTTCTTTGCCTTTGAGTTGTCTATTAATTCTGTGTGATGGTATTCTATGATGTTTCCCTCTGTTTTTTTTTTTTTATTATTACAGTCTATATTTCAGTTCTGGATTTTGTTTTTTTTTTTTTTTTTGAGTGGTTACCCTTAAGTTTATGTAAAAGAAAGTTTGATATTTAGAGTATTCCATTTTCTTCAGTTCGCTTACTCTCTCCATTCCCTTATTCCGGTTCAGGCCTTTACTCTCCCCGTTTTTGTGTTGCCACAAATTGTCCCAGTTGATGGTGGTCGAATAGCCTCCTTTAGTATTTCTTGTAGTGCAGGTCGTGTATTGGAAAATCCCCTCAGCTTCTGTATGTCCTCCTTCATATCTAAAGGATATCTTTGCTGGATATATTATTCTTGGCTCCAAGTTTCTCTCTTTCAATAGTTTGAATATTTGGTTCCACTCCCTCCTGCCTTGCAGAGTTTCCGCTGAAAAATCTGGTGATAATCTAATGGGCTTTCCTTTGTAGGTTACCGTCTCCTTTACCCTGGCTGCCTCGAGGATTGTTTCTTTTTGTTGATTTTAGACAGCTTCAATACAATGTGCCTTGCAGAAGGTCTGTTGGGATTGAGGTAATTAGGTGTTGTATTTGCTTCTTGGATTCGAGGATCCAGTTCTGTCCACAAGTTTGGGGAAGTTCTCTTCGACAATTTTTGTGCATATATTCTCTGTTCCCTTCTCTCTTTCTTCTCCTTCTGGTATGCCCATTATTCTTATGGTGCTCTTTCTGACGGAGTCAGAAAGTTCTCGTTAGAGGTCTTCCGTTTCTTTTAAGTCTCAAGTCTGTTTCTTCTAACATCTGTGTAATTCCCAGGTTTCTATCTTCGATGTCACGGATTCTTTCCTCTTACTAGGTAGTAGTCAACTCTACTACCTAAGCTGGTTATTTCATTCTTAATTTCTTCTATTGAGTTCTTCATCTCTAGAAACTCTATTTGGTTCCTTTGAAAATTTCAATCTCTTTCGTTAAATGCTCATGTTGGTCGTTGATTGTGTGTCAGAGTTCCTTAAACTGCCTTCCTGTGTTGTCTTGCATCTCGTTGGGTTTTTTCAGAACTGCAATCCTGAATTCTCTCTCATTGAAGCCACATGTTTCCATATCTTTAAGTTCCCTTTCTGGGGACTTGTCACTTTCTTTCTCAGCTGTCTCGTTGCCTTGGTTATTCATGGCAATTGCTGATGTATCATTTCTCCCAGAGCTGGGTCTTCCCAGATCCTGAGCACCACTGCTTCTCTGTAATCCGACGACTACTCCTCAGTTCAGGGGCCAGCTTGAGTCTCTGGGAAGTCGGGCAAGGATTGGGTGAGTGCGGTGTGGTCCAAGGTATGGTGTTTATCTCCTTTGTCCATCCAATGTTCCAGCTGTACGTCTCAGCTGAGGTTACTGCCTCAAACGCTGGATGTTTTGCTCTCTCAGCAGGAGAGATCAGGGAAATAGACCACCTCCTGGTTTTTGTTTGTTTCTGTCTTACCTAGGAATCCCCACCCCTCCACAGCTGTGGATGTGGGCAGCCTCTCTATTCCTCTCCTTCCTTCTTCCCTCACTCGCCCAGTGTATGCTCGCCTTCCAGAAACCCTCGTATGAGTCTCTTAACCGTTCTGTGAGTGCGCAGAGTAATTTGACGTTCAATATGTGGTAAGTTCCAGAGAACTCAAGAAGACCACCTCGCTGCCACTGACGTCACTCGGTAAATTCTATTCTTAACAAGACAGTGATTTCCAAGATAGTATGAAAAGTCAGAGCAATCAAGCAAGAGAAAGAAATAAAAGGCATCCAACTTGGGAATGAAGAAGTCAAATTGTCACGTATTGCAGGTGCCAAGATGATATGTATACAGAAACCCCAAAAGATATTAAAAAGAGTAAACGAATATAGTAAAGGGGCCAGATACCAAAATCTACAAAAATCCATTGATTTCCTATATACGAACAACGAAATCGCAGAGAAAAGAATGTTTAAAAATTCCTGTTGCAACTACAACAAAAATAATAAAATGCTTAGAAGTAAACTTGCCAACCATGTGAAAGACCTAAGGTCTTCTTGCTGAAGACGAAAAGGTACACTGCACGGAAAACCTTAAGGTGTTTTCAAAAGAATTGAATACCCAAAGAAATAGAATGGCACTCCTTGTTCATGGCTGGAAAGAATCAACATAATTAAAATGGTCATCACTGGCCAGCATGAGAACGCCCGACTTCCGATTTGAAACTCGCCTCTGTTGGCCTGGGTCCACCCCAGGACCATTACCAAACCCAGCCTGGGTCAGCCTAGGCACCCGCAGAGGTCAGTCAGAGGACCGCCCAGGTCACCGCAAGCATACCCTGGGGCTGTTCCCACGGTGAGACAGGGTCAGCCCCAGAAACCCCCATTGTCAGTCACAGAAACTGCCCTGGATCGTCAAGGATCAGCGCAGCGCAAGTCACAAGATTCCCCCCCCCCGAGTTCAGCCCGTGAAAGTCGAAGTTTGGTCCTGGGACACGGTGCGATGTCTCTCTTTACCCCGTATGGGTGGTCCTGGAACGCATCGAGTTCGGATTGGATACCCGCACGGATTGGTCTTGTTCCCTGCAGGTGCCAGTCTGGGCAAGCTTGGGTTGTCCCAGGAACCCCAGAGACTAGTCACAGAACCCTCCCATGTAGATAGATGCTGCTGGGACGAGACTGTCTTGGCCTAGGCACCTCTTAATCCAGAAGGAGCATGGGCTTGTCCCAGGCACACCCTTTTTCGAAAGAGGCTGCCCCTAGGGCTGGTGCTGAGACACATCCTGGTCAGCCCAATCAATCCCCATGGCCGAACACATCGCAGAGCAAGTCCTGGACTTTCCCGCCTCGGTCCTGGCACCTGCTGTGTCCAGGGCCAGGACCTGTCTCGGTGGTCCTAGGAACTAGTTCCAGGACCCACCCAGTAGGTCTGTGCACACCCTGGTGACAGAGACAGGACCTGAATGGGTCGGAAACGGAGACAGCCCAGTTCTGGTCCTGGGACCCACCCGGTTCCGGCCTAGGCACACCATGGGGCACGGAAGGGTGGTCCCAGGCACCACCTGGGTCCAGACACTGGCTATCCGGAGGTCTGTCCTTGGATGTGAACGGGAGGTCTGGTTCACCTGGGACAACCACGAATTGGCCAGGGCATCCCTGAGGCGGCTGGTTCTGGGACAAGCGTTGGAGGCACATGACACCACCATGGACTGTCCCGGGATCCAGCAAGTTGGCTCCGGTCAACCCCTCATGGACAATCCCGTGACCCGCCCTTGAGGCCCCGGGCATTCCCAGGGAGAGTCCATGGCCAACCAGGATTGCGCTGGGCGTATTCCAGTGGCGGTATTGGGAAGTGTCAGTGTGACCCCTGGTCCCGACAGGTTCATTCACTGGACCGCCACTACGTCAGTTCCAGGACGCTGTTGTGTGAACGGGGACACCATCTCTAAGACTGTCCTGGACACAGCCAGGTGGCCCTGGTCACCTTTTGGGGACAGTCCACGGACTCACCCCGATAGCCTTGAGCATCCCTGCGTGATGGTCTCAGTACCCACTCATTGGCCCTCAACCCACCTTGGGGACAATCTCAGGACCCACTAGGGTAGATTCAGGCCTCCCTAGGGACAGTCACAAGACCAGCCCAGTGTACCCTGGGCACCCGGTTTGGAATGTCTCGACATAATGTTGGTACACAGGTGACACCAGCATCCCCCAGGCAGAGTCCTGGGAACAGGTTGGGTGGCTCCTGGTAACCCCCGAGGAAGGTATTGAAACCCACTTGGGTGCCCAAGTGCACCTCACATGGGGCAGGTATGGGAACCTCCTGGGTTTCCCGTAGAGACCACAGGAGATGGTGCTGGCAACCACCTAATTGCCCCTGGCACGTCCTGGTGACATTCCCAAGACGCGTTTGTAGCCTCAGGCATCTCCTGGAGACAGCACAGATACCTGTACTAGACCTTTCTGGCTCTCCCCGGGCACCTCCCAGGGATGGTCCCGTGTCTAGTCCCTGTGGCCTCTGTATCCACCAGGTAGTGTCCAAGGACCTGCCTGCGTGGCCCTGGGCCCACCCCGAGGACGGTCCCAGGACCTCAATTCCCTCTGGGAAACGGTCCTGGAATCCACACTGACGGACATGTGCATCATGTGCAGCCTTGATGGGATGGTCCTGGCCTGCGCCAGTGGCACCGGTGACGATTCTGGAACACACCCTGACGGCCCGGAGAATATCTCGGGGATGGTCCTCAGATAGGACCACGCTAGGATAGGTATGTCTAGACAAGGGGCTCAGAATGCACTGCATAGAAAGGAACAGTTGGAGAAGGGGTAGGGAGAATGGGGTGTTGGCATTTATCAGCTTCAGAACCCTTCTAGACAGATAATAGAATTTTCTATTGTAGCTTATTGTAGGGAAAGAAGTTTATCTGTGCTGCTCCTAGAAACTTGTCCTTTTCTTTCCTCTTTTTAATTTAAGTTTACTGGGGTGACAAATGGTAGTAAACTTACATAGATTTCAGGCGTACAATCAGGTATTGCATCATCTATAAATCCCATTGTGTGTTCACCACCCAGAGTCAGTTTTCCTTCCATCACCATATGCTTGATCCCCTTTACAATCCCCATCTACCATCCCGCCCTCCCCCCTTACCCTCTGGTAAGGACTAAACTATTGTCAGTGTCTGTGAGTTTTTGTTTCTCCTTTGTTTGTCTTGCTCTTTTGCAGTTTTGGGTTTATATATCACATATCGGTAAAAGCATATGGTTCTCTGCTTTTTCTGTCTGATTTGTTTCGCTTAGCGTTATAGTCTCAAGAGCCATACATGTTGTCACAAACGGTCCTATTTCATCCTTTCTTACTGCCGAATAGTAGTCGTTGTGTATATATACCACGACTTCTTTAGCTAGACTTCTTTAGATGGATATTCGTCTATCGAAGGACGTTTCGGTTGTTTCCATGTCTTGGCCAGCATAAATAAAGCTGCAGTGAAGATCGGAGCACATGTGTCTTTATGGATAAATGTTATCAGATTTTTTTGGTAGACAACTAGGAGTGGGATTGCTGGGTCATACGGTAATTCTGTTTGTAATTTCTTTGAAGACCCTACACACTGCCTTCCATAGCAGCTGCACCAATCTGCGTTCCCACCAACAGAGTATTGAGGGTTCCTTCTTCTCCACAGCGTCTCTAACACTCTCTAGCAGTCCAATTTCATTCTTTTGGACGCGGCTATCCAATTCTGCCAGCACCATTTATCCAAGAGGCTGTCTTTTCCCTTTGTGAAACATTATCGGTCCATATCTATGTGGTTTTATTTCTGGGTTCTCAATTCTATTGCATTAACCTATGTGTCTGTCTTTCTGCCAATACCCTGCTGTTTTGATTATTGTAGCCCTGTAGTACAAGGTAAAGTCAGGGAGTGTGATACCTCCAGTATTGTTCCCTTCTCTTAAGATTGCTTTGGCTATTCGGGCGCTTTTGTGGTTCCAAAAAAATCTGATGACTTTTTTGTGCTACTTCTTTAAAAAAATGTCCTTGGGATTTTGATGGGGATTGCATTAAATCTGTATGTTGCTTTGGGTAATATGGCCATTTCATGAGCACGGAATGTCGCTCCATTTCTTTGCGTCTTCAATTTCTTTGAAAAAATGTCTTGTAGTTTTCAGCACATGGGTCTTTCACCTCCTTGGTTAAGTTTATTCCTAGGTATTTTATTCTTCTTGCTGCAATTGCAAAAGGAATTGTTTTTTGTGTTTCTTTTTCTGAGATTACATTGTCAGTATCTAGGAATGCAGTGGACTTTTCTACGTGGATTTTGTAGCCAGCAACTGTACTGTATTCCTTGATTGTTTCCAATAGCTTTTTCATGGAGTCTTTAGGGTTTTCTACATATAGCATCATGTCATCTGCAGAGTGGTAATTTAACTTCTTCATTCCCCATTTGGACGCCTTTGATTTCTTTCTCTTGCCTGATTGCTCTGGCAAGGACTTCCAACACTACGTTGAAAAGCAGAGGTGACAGGGGACAGCCCTGTCGTTTTCCTGAACGTAGAGCCAAGGGCTTTCGTTTTTCACCATTAATTATGAGATTAGCTGAGGGCTTGTCATATATGGCCTTTATTATGCGAAGGTATTCTTCCTTCTATACCTATTTTAGTAAGTGTTTTAATCATGAATGGATGTTGATGCTTTTTCTGCATCAATTGTTAAAATCATATGCTTTTTTTTCCTTTATGTGACGGATTTTTTTTTTTTTTGTATATGTGATGGATTTCCGGATGTTGAACCATCCTTGTGCCACGGGGATGAACCCCACTTGGTCACGATGATCTTTTTAATGCATTGTTGTATTCGATTTGCTATAAATTTGTTTAGGACTTTTGCATCTGTATTCATCAGAGATATTGGTGTGTAGTTTTCTTTATGTGTGTGTGGTCCTTCCCAGGTTTTGGTATCAGGGTAATGTTGGTTTCACAAAATGAGCTGGATTGTACTGTCTCATCTTCAATTTTTTGGAAGAGGTTGAGCAGGATTGGTATTAGATCTTCTTTGAAGGTTCGGTAGAATTCACCAGTAAAGCCCTCCGGTCCCGGACTTTTGCCTTTGGAAGGTTTTGGATGACTGATTCAATTTCGTTACTGGCGATGGTTCTGTTTAGATTTTCCAGTTCTTCGTGGTTCAGCCTTGTTTCTAAGGACTTGTCCATTTCTTCTAGGTTATTGAATTTGGTGGCATATAGACTTAGTATTCTTCGATGATCCTTTGTATTTCTGTGGTGTCCGTGATAACGTCCCCTTTTCCATTTCTGATTTTGTTAATTAGTGTCTTCTCTCTTTTTTATGTTAGTGAGTCTATCCAAGGGTTTGTCAATTTTGTTCATCTTTTCAAGGAACCAGCTCTTCGTCACGTTAATTTCTTTCTATTGTCTTTTTGTTCCCTATTTCATTTATTTCTGGTCTGGTCCTTGTTATTTCCTTTCTTCTGCTGACCTTGGGTTTCGCTTCTTCTTGTTGTAGTTCTTGAAGGTCTAACAGGAGGTTGTTTGTTTGGGATTTTTCTTGTTTCTTGGGATAGGCCTGTAATGACATACATTTCCCTCTTGAAAGTGCTTTCGCTGCATCCCAAAACTTTTGGTAGGATGTATTTTCACTGTCGTTTGTCGCTAGGTATCTTTTGATCTCTCCTTTAATTCTAAAGAACCCAGTCGTTCTTTAAAAGTATGTTGTAATTGTGTTTTTTCCTGCTTTCTTTTTGTAGTTGCTATCCCATTTCAAAGCCTTGGGATCAGAGGATGTGCTTCGTATGATTTCAGTCTTCTTAAATTTGCTGAGGCTGATTTTATGTCCCAATATATGGTCTATATCCTTGAGAATGTTCCATGCACACTAGAAAAGAATGTCTAGTCTGATGTTTCAGAATGAAGTGCTCTTTGTACGTCAATTGTGTCCATTTCATCTACTGTGTCATTTGGGGCTGCTATTTCATTATTTGTTTTCTGTTTGGATGATCTACCCATAGCTGACAGTGATGTTATTTAAGTCCCCTAGTATAATTGTGCTTTGGTCAATTTCTCCCTTTCGTTCTGTTAATAGGTGCTTGGTATATTTCGGTGCTCCCTGATTGGGGGCATGAAATGTCCATCTTTGTCTCGTATCATCTTTTTCACCCTGAAGTCTGTTTCATCTGATATCATTATGGCTACACCTGATTTTCTCTGGGTACCCTCTGCGTGGAATGCCCATTTCCCCCCTTTCATTTTGAATCTATGCTTGTCTTTGTAGCTGAGATGTGTCTCTTGGACATAGTTGGGTTTATTTTTCTGATTTAGAGTTTTGGGTTTCGCTTTTTGATCCAATCTGCTACTCTGTGCCTTTATATTGGTGAGTTCAGTCCACTTACATTTAGAATGATTATTGATATATGAGGATATCTTGTCACTCTATCTTCAGTTTTGTCGTAAGACTGTGTCTCCATTGTTTCTTTGCCTTTGAGTTGTCTATTAATTCTGTGTGATGGTATTCTATGATGTTTCCCTCTGTTTTTTTTTTTTTATTATTACAGTCTATATTTCAGTTCTGGATTTTGTTTTTTTTTTTTTTTTTGAGTGGTTACCCTTAAGTTTATGTAAAAGAAAGTTTGATATTTAGAGTATTCCATTTTCTTCAGTTCGCTTACTCTCTCCATTCCCTTATTCCGGTTCAGGCCTTTACTCTCCCCGTTTTTGTGTTGCCACAAATTGTCCCAGTTGATGGTGGTCGAATAGCCTCCTTTAGTATTTCTTGTAGTGCAGGTCGTGTATTGGAAAATCCCCTCAGCTTCTGTATGTCCTCCTTCATATCTAAAGGATATCTTTGCTGGATATATTATTCTTGGCTCCAAGTTTCTCTCTTTCAATAGTTTGAATATTTGGTTCCACTCCCTCCTGCCTTGCAGAGTTTCCGCTGAAAAATCTGGTGATAATCTAATGGGCTTTCCTTTGTAGGTTACCGTCTCCTTTACCCTGGCTGCCTCGAGGATTGTTTCTTTTTGTTGATTTTAGACAGCTTCAATACAATGTGCCTTGCAGAAGGTCTGTTGGGATTGAGGTAATTAGGTGTTGTATTTGCTTCTTGGATTCGAGGATCCAGTTCTGTCCACAAGTTTGGGGAAGTTCTCTTCGACAATTTTTGTGCATATATTCTCTGTTCCCTTCTCTCTTTCTTCTCCTTCTGGTATGCCCATTATTCTTATGGTGCTCTTTCTGACGGAGTCAGAAAGTTCTCGTTAGAGGTCTTCCGTTTCTTTTAAGTCTCAAGTCTGTTTCTTCTAACATCTGTGTAATTCCCAGGTTTCTATCTTCGATGTCACGGATTCTTTCCTCTTACTAGGTAGTAGTCAACTCTACTACCTAAGCTGGTTATTTCATTCTTAATTTCTTCTATTGAGTTCTTCATCTCTAGAAACTCTATTTGGTTCCTTTGAAAATTTCAATCTCTTTCGTTAAATGCTCATGTTGGTCGTTGATTGTGTGTCAGAGTTCCTTAAACTGCCTTCCTGTGTTGTCTTGCATCTCGTTGGGTTTTTTCAGAACTGCAATCCTGAATTCTCTCTCATTGAAGCCACATGTTTCCATATCTTTAAGTTCCCTTTCTGGGGACTTGTCACTTTCTTTCTCAGCTGTCTCGTTGCCTTGGTTATTCATGGCAATTGCTGATGTATCATTTCTCCCAGAGCTGGGTCTTCCCAGATCCTGAGCACCACTGCTTCTCTGTAATCCGACGACTACTCCTCAGTTCAGGGGCCAGCTTGAGTCTCTGGGAAGTCGGGCAAGGATTGGGTGAGTGCGGTGTGGTCCAAGGTATGGTGTTTATCTCCTTTGTCCATCCAATGTTCCAGCTGTACGTCTCAGCTGAGGTTACTGCCTCAAACGCTGGATGTTTTGCTCTCTCAGCAGGAGAGATCAGGGAAATAGACCACCTCCTGGTTTTTGTTTGTTTCTGTCTTACCTAGGAATCCCCACCCCTCCACAGCTGTGGATGTGGGCAGCCTCTCTATTCCTCTCCTTCCTTCTTCCCTCACTCGCCCAGTGTATGCTCGCCTTCCAGAAACCCTCGTATGAGTCTCTTAACCGTTCTGTGAGTGCGCAGAGTAATTTGACGTTCAATATGTGGTAAGTTCCAGAGAACTCAAGAAGACCACCTCGCTGCCACTGACGTCACTCGGTAAATTCTATTCTTAACAAGACAGTGATTTCCAAGATAGTATGAAAAGTCAGAGCAATCAAGCAAGAGAAAGAAATAAAAGGCATCCAACTTGGGAATGAAGAAGTCAAATTGTCACGTATTGCAGGTGCCAAGATGATATGTATACAGAAACCCCAAAAGATATTAAAAAGAGTAAACGAATATAGTAAAGGGGCCAGATACCAAAATCTACAAAAATCCATTGATTTCCTATATACGAACAACGAAATCGCAGAGAAAAGAATGTTTAAAAATTCCTGTTGCAACTACAACAAAAATAATAAAATGCTTAGAAGTAAACTTGCCAACCATGTGAAAGACCTAAGGTCTTCTTGCTGAAGACGAAAAGGTACACTGCACGGAAAACCTTAAGGTGTTTTCAAAAGAATTGAATACCCAAAGAAATAGAATGGCACTCCTTGTTCATGGCTGGAAAGAATCAACATAATTAAAATGGTCATCACTGGCCAGCATGAGAACGCCCGACTTCCGATTTGAAACTCGCCTCTATTGGCCTGGGTCCACCCCAGGACCATTACCAAACCCAGCCTGGGTCAGCCTAGGCACCCGCAGAGGTCAGTCAGAGGACCGCCCAGGTCACCGCAAGCATACCCTGGGGCTGTTCCCACGGTGAGACAGGGTCAGCCCCAGAAACCCCCATTGTCAGTCACAGAAACTGCCCTGGATCGTCAAGGATCAGCGCAGCGCAAGTCACAAGATTCCCCCCCCCCCGAGTTCAGCCCGTGAAAGTCGAAGTTTGGTCCTGGGACACGGTGCGATGTCTCTCTTTACCCCGTATGGGTGGTCCTGGAACGCATCGAGTTCGGATTGGATACCCGCACGGATTGGTCTTGTTCCCTGCAGGTGCCAGTCTGGGCAAGCTTGGGTTGTCCCAGGAACCCCAGAGACTAGTCACAGAACCCTCCCATGTAGATCGATGCTGCTGGGACGAGACTGTCTTGGCCTAGGCACCTCTTAATCCAGAAGGAGCATGGGCTTGTCCCAGGCACACCCTTTTTCGAAAGAGGCTGCCCCTAGGGCTGGTGCTGAGACACATCCTGGTCAGCCCAATCAATCCCCATGGCCGAACACATCGCAGAGCAAGTCCTGGACTTTCCCGCCTCGGTCCTGGCACCTGCTGTGTCCAGGGCCAGGACCTGTCTCGGTGGTCCTAGGAACTAGTTCCAGGACCCACCCAGTAGGTCTGTGCACACCCTGGTGACAGAGACAGGACCTGAATGGGTCGGAAACGGAGACAGCCCAGTTCTGGTCCTGGGACCCACCCGGTTCCGGCCTAGGCACACCATGGGGCACGGAAGGGTGGTCCCAGGCACCACCTGGGTCCAGACACTGGCTATCCGGAGGTCTGTCCTTGGATGTGAACGGGAGGTCTGGTTCACCTGGGACAACCACGAATTGGCCAGGGCATCCCTGAGGCGGCTGGTTCTGGGACAAGCGTTGGAGGCACATGACACCACCATGGACTGTCCCGGGATCCAGCAAGTTGGCTCCGGTCAACCCCTCATGGACAATCCCGTGACCCGCCCTTGAGGCCCCGGGCATTCCCAGGGAGAGTCCATGGCCAACCAGGATTGCGCTGGGCGTATTCCAGTGGCGGTATTGGGAAGTGTCAGTGTGACCCCTGGTCCCGACAGGTTCATTCACTGGACCGCCACTACGTCAGTTCCAGGACGCTGTTGTGTGAACGGGGACACCATCTCTAAGACTGTCCTGGACACAGCCAGGTGGCCCTGGTCACCTTTTGGGGACAGTCCACGGACTCACCCCGATAGCCTTGAGCATCCCTGCGTGATGGTCTCAGTACCCACTCATTGGCCCTCAACCCACCTTGGGGACAATCTCAGGACCCACTAGGGTAGATTCAGGCCTCCCTAGGGACAGTCACAAGACCAGCCCAGTGTACCCTGGGCACCCGGTTTGGAATGTCTCGACATAATGTTGGTACACAGGTGACACCAGCATCCCCCAGGCAGAGTCCTGGGAACAGGTTGGGTGGCTCCTGGTAACCCCCGAGGAAGGTATTGAAACCCACTTGGGTGCCCAAGTGCACCTCACATGGGGCAGGTATGGGAACCTCCTGGGTTTCCCGTAGAGACCACAGGAGATGGTGCTGGCAACCACCTAATTGCCCCTGGCACGTCCTAGTGACATTCCCAAGACGCGTTTGTAGCCTCAGGCATCTCCTGGAGACAGCACAGATACCTGTACTAGACCTTTCTGGCTCTCCCCGGGCACCTCCCAGGGATGGTCCCGTGTCTAGTCCCTGTGGCCTCTGTATCCACCAGGTAGTGTCCAAGGACCTGCCTGCGTGGCCCTGGGCCCACCCCGAGGACGGTCCCAGGACCTCAATTCCCTCTGGGAAACGGTCCTGGAATCCACACTGACGGACATGTGCATCATGTGCAGCCTTGATGGGATGGTCCTGGCCTGCGCCAGTGGCACCGGTGACGATTCTGGAACACACCCTGACGGCCCGGAGAATATCTCGGGGATGGTCCTCAGATAGGACCACGCTAGGATAGGTATGTCTAGACAAGGGGCTCAGAATGCACTGCATAGAAAGGAACAGTTGGAGAAGGGGTAGGGAGAATGGGGTGTTGGCATTTATCAGCTTCAGAACCCTTCTAGACAGATAATAGAATTTTCTATTGTAGCTTATTGTAGGGAAAGAAGTTTATCTGTGCTGCTCCTAGAAACTTGTCCTTTTCTTTCCTCTTTTTAATTTAAGTTTACTGGGGTGACAAATGGTAGTAAACTTACATAGATTTCAGGCGTACAATCAGGTATTGCATCATCTATAAATCCCATTGTGTGTTCACCACCCAGAGTCAGTTTTCCTTCCATCACCATATGCTTGATCCCCTTTACAATCCCCATCTACCATCCCGCCCTCCCCCCTTACCCTCTGGTAAGGACTAAACTATTGTCAGTGTCTGTGAGTTTTTGTTTCTCCTTTGTTTGTCTTGCTCTTTTGCAGTTTTGGGTTTATATATCACATATCGGTAAAAGCATATGGTTCTCTGCTTTTTCTGTCTGATTTGTTTCGCTTAGCGTTATAGTCTCAAGAGCCATACATGTTGTCACAAACGGTCCTATTTCATCCTTTCTTACTGCCGAATAGTAGTCGTTGTGTATATATACCACGACTTCTTTAGCTAGACTTCTTTAGATGGATATTCGTCTATCGAAGGACGTTTCGGTTGTTTCCATGTCTTGGCCAGCATAAATAAAGCTGCAGTGAAGATCGGAGCACATGTGTCTTTATGGATAAATGTTATCAGATTTTTTTGGTAGACAACTAGGAGTGGGATTGCTGGGTCATACGGTAATTCTGTTTGTAATTTCTTTGAAGACCCTCCACACTGCCTTCCATAGCAGCTGCACCAATCTGCGTTCCCACCAACAGAGTATTGAGGGTTCCTTCTTCTCCACAGCGTCTCTAACACTCTCTAGCAGTCCAATTTCATTCTTTTGGACGCGGCTATCCAATTCTGCCAGCACCATTTATCCAAGAGGCTGTCTTTTCCCTTTGTGAAACATTATCGGTCCATATCTATGTGGTTTTATTTCTGGGTTCTCAATTCTATTGCATTAACCTATGTGTCTGTCTTTCTGCCAATACCCTGCTGTTTTGATTATTGTAGCCCTGTAGTACAAGGTAAAGTCAGGGAGTGTGATACCTCCAGTATTGTTCCCTTCTCTTAAGATTGCTTTGGCTATTCGGGCGCTTTTGTGGTTCCAAAAAAATCTGATGACTTTTTTGTGCTACTTCTTTAAAAAAATGTCCTTGGGATTTTGATGGGGATTGCATTAAATCTGTATGTTGCTTTGGGTAATATGGCCATTTCATGAGCACGGAATGTCGCTCCATTTCTTTGCGTCTTCAATTTCTTTGAAAAAATGTCTTGTAGTTTTCAGCACATGGGTCTTTCACCTCCTTGGTTAAGTTTATTCCTAGGTATTTTATTCTTCTTGCTGCAATTGCAAAAGGAATTGTTTTTTGTGTTTCTTTTTCTGAGATTACATTGTCAGTATCTAGGAATGCAGTGGACTTTTCTACGTGGATTTTGTAGCCAGCAACTGTACTGTATTCCTTGATTGTTTCCAATAGCTTTTTCATGGAGTCTTTAGGGTTTTCTACATATAGCATCATGTCATCTGCAGAGTGGTAATTTAACTTCTTCATTCCCCATTTGGACGCCTTTGATTTCTTTCTCTTGCCTGATTGCTCTGGCAAGGACTTCCAACACTACGTTGAAAAGCAGAGGTGACAGGGGACAGCCCTGTCGTTTTCCTGAACGTAGAGCCAAGGGCTTTCGTTTTGCACCATTAATTATGAGATTAGCTGAGGGCTTGTCATATATGGCCTTTATTATGCGAAGGTATTCTTCCTTCTATACCTATTTTAGTAAGTGTTTTAATCATGAATGGATGTTGATGCTTTTTCTGCATCAATTGTTAAAATCATATGCTTTTTTTTCCTTTATGTGACGGATTTTTTTTTTTTTTGTATATGTGATGGATTTCCGGATGTTGAACCATCCTTGTGCCACGGGGATGAACCCCACTTGGTCACGATGATCTTTTTAATGCATTGTTGTATTCGATTTGCTATAAATTTGTTTAGGACTTTTGCATCTGTATTCATCAGAGATATTGGTGTGTAGTTTTCTTTATGTGTGTGTGGTCCTTCCCAGGTTTTGGTATCAGGGTAATGTTGGTTTCACAAAATGAGCTGGATTGTACTGTCTCATCTTCAATTTTTTGGAAGAGGTTGAGCAGGATTGGTATTAGATCTTCTTTGAAGGTTCGGTAGAATTCACCAGTAAAGCCCTCCGGTCCCGGACTTTTGCCTTTGGAAGGTTTTGGATGACTGATTCAATTTCGTTACTGGCGATCGTTCTGTTTAGATTTTCCAGTTCTTCGTGGTTCAGCCTTGTTTCTAAGGACTTGTCCATTTCTTCTAGGTTATTGAATTTGGTGGCATATAGACTTAGTATTCTTCGATGATCCTTTGTATTTCTGTGGTGTCCGTGATAACGTCCCCTTTTCCATTTCTGATTTTGTTAATTAGTGTCTTCTCTCTTTTTTATGTTAGTGAGTCTATCCAAGGGTTTGTCAATTTTGTTCATCTTTTCAAGGAACCAGCTCTTCGTCACGTTAATTTCTTTCTATTGTCTTTTTGTTCCCTATTTCATTTATTTCTGGTCTGGTCCTTGTTATTTCCTTTCTTCTGCTGACCTTGGGTTTCGCTTCTTCTTGTTGTAGTTCTTGAAGGTCTAACAGGAGGTTGTTTGTTTGGGATTTTTCTTGTTTCTTGGGATAGGCCTGTAATGACATACATTTCCCTCTTGAAAGTGCTTTCGCTGCATCCCAAAACTTTTGGTAGGATGTATTTTCACTGTCGTTTGTCGCTAGGTATCTTTTGATCTCTCCTTTAATTCTAAAGAACCCAGTCGTTCTTTAAAAGTATGTTGTAATTGTGTTTTTTCCTGCTTTCTTTTTGTAGTTGCTATCCCATTTCAAAGCCTTGGGATCAGAGGATGTGCTTCGTATGATTTCAGTCTTCTTAAATTTGCTGAGGCTGATTTTATGTCCCAATATATGGTCTATATCCTTGAGAATGTTCCATGCACACTAGAAAAGAATGTCTAGTCTGATGTTTCAGAATGAAGTGCTCTTTGTACGTCAATTGTGTCCATTTCATCTACTGTGTCATTTGGGGCTGCTATTTCATTATTTGTTTTCTGTTTGGATGATCTACCCATAGCTGACAGTGATGTTATTTAAGTCCCCTAGTATAATTGTGCTTTGGTCAATTTCTCCCTTTCGTTCTGTTAATAGGTGCTTGGTATATTTCGGTGCTCCCTGATTGGGGGCATGAAATGTCCATCTTTGTCTCGTATCATCTTTTTCACCCTGAAGTCTGTTTCATCTGATATCATTATGGCTACACCTGATTTTCTCTGGGTACCCTCTGCGTGGAATGCCCATTTCCCCCCTTTCATTTTGAATCTATGCTTGTCTTTGTAGCTGAGATGTGTCTCTTGGACATAGTTGGGTTTATTTTTCTGATTTAGAGTTTTGGGTTTCGCTTTTTGATCCAATCTGCTACTCTGTGCCTTTATATTGGTGAGTTCAGTCCACTTACATTTAGAATGATTATTGATATATGAGGATATCTTGTCACTCTATCTTCAGTTTTGTCGTAAGACTGTGTCTCCATTGTTTCTTTGCCTTTGAGTTGTCTATTAATTCTGTGTGATGGTATTCTATGATGTTTCCCTCTGTTTTTTTTTTTTTATTATTACAGTCTATATTTCAGTTCTGGATTTTGTTTTTTTTTTTTTTTTTGAGTGGTTACCCTTAAGTTTATGTAAAAGAAAGTTTGATATTTAGAGTATTCCATTTTCTTCAGTTCGCTTACTTTCTCCATTCCCTTATTCCGGTTCAGGCCTTTACTCTCCCCGTTTTTGTGTTGCCACAAATTGTCCCAGTTGATGGTGGTCGAATAGCCTCCTTTAGTATTTCTTGTAGTGCAGGTCGTGTATTGGAAAATCCCCTCAGCTTCTGTATGTCCTCCTTCATATCTAAAGGATATCTTTGCTGGATATATTATTCTTGGCTCCAAGTTTCTCTCTTTCAATAGTTTGAATATTTGGTTCCACTCCCTCCTGCCTTGCAGAGTTTCCGCTGAAAAATCTGGTGATAATCTAATGGGCTTTCCTTTGTAGGTTACCGTCTCCTTTACCCTGGCTGCCTCGAGGATTGTTTCTTTTTGTTGATTTTAGACAGCTTCAATACAATGTGCCTTGCAGAAGGTCTGTTGGGATTGAGGTAATTAGGTGTTGTATTTGCTTCTTGGATTCGAGGATCCAGTTCTGTCCACAAGTTTGGGGAAGTTCTCTTCGACAATTTTTGTGCATATATTCTCTGTTCCCTTCTCTCTTTCTTCTCCTTCTGGTATGCCCATTATTCTTATGGTGCTCTTTCTGACGGAGTCAGAAAGTTCTCGTTAGAGGTCTTCCGTTTCTTTTAAGTCTCAAGTCTGTTTCTTCTAACATCTGTGTAATTCCCAGGTTTCTATCTTCGATGTCACGGATTCTTTCCTCTTACTAGGTAGTAGTCAACTCTACTACCTAAGCTGGTTATTTCATTCTTAATTTCTTCTATTGAGTTCTTCATCTCTAGAAACTCTATTTGGTTCCTTTGAAAATTTCAATCTCTTTCGTTAAATGCTCATGTTGGTCGTTGATTGTGTGTCAGAGTTCCTTAAACTGCCTTCCTGTGTTGTCTTGCATCTCGTTGGGTTTTTTCAGAACTGCAATCCTGAATTCTCTCTCATTGAAGCCACATGTTTCCATATCTTTAAGTTCCCTTTCTGGGGACTTGTCACTTTCTTTCTCAGCTGTCTCGTTGCCTTGGTTATTCATGGCAATTGCTGATGTATCATTTCTCCCAGAGCTGGGTCTTCCCAGATCCTGAGCACCACTGCTTCTCTGTAATCCGACGACTACTCCTCAGTTCAGGGGCCAGCTTGAGTCTCTGGGAAGTCGGGCAAGGATTGGGTGAGTGCGGTGTGGTCCAAGGTATGGTGTTTATCTCCTTTGTCCATCCAATGTTCCAGCTGTACGTCTCAGCTGAGGTTACTGCCTCAAACGCTGGATGTTTTGCTCTCTCAGCAGGAGAGATCAGGGAAATAGACCACCTCCTGGTTTTTGTTTGTTTCTGTCTTACCTAGGAATCCCCACCCCTCCACAGCTGTGGATGTGGGCAGCCTCTCTATTCCTCTCCTTCCTTCTTCCCTCACTCGCCCAGTGTATGCTCGCCTTCCAGAAACCCTCGTATGAGTCTCTTAACCGTTCTGTGAGTGCGCAGAGTAATTTGACGTTCAATATGTGGTAAGTTCCAGAGAACTCAAGAAGACCACCTCGCTGCCACTGACGTCACTCGGTAAATTCTATTCTTAACAAGACAGTGATTTCCAAGATAGTATGAAAAGTCAGAGCAATCAAGCAAGAGAAAGAAATAAAAGGCATCCAACTTGGGAATGAAGAAGTCAAATTGTCACGTATTGCAGGTGCCAAGATGATATGTATACAGAAACCCCAAAAGATATTAAAAAGAGTAAACGAATATAGTAAAGGGGCCAGATACCAAAATCTACAAAAATCCATTGATTTCCTATATACGAACAACGAAATCGCAGAGAAAAGAATGTTTAAAAATTCCTGTTGCAACTACAACAAAAATAATAAAATGCTTAGAAGTAAACTTGCCAACCATGTGAAAGACCTAAGGTCTTCTTGCTGAAGACGAAAATGTACACTGCACGGAAAACCTTAAGGTGTTTTCAAAAGAATTGAATACCCAAAGAAATAGAATGGCACTCCTTGTTCATGGCTGGAAAGAATCAACATAATTAAAATGGTCATCACTGGCCAGCATGAGAACGCCCGACTTCCGATTTGAAACTCGCCTCTGTTGGCCTGGGTCCACCCCAGGACCATTACCAAACCCAGCCTGGGTCAGCCTAGGCACCCGCAGAGGTCAGTCAGAGGACCGCCCAGGTCACCGCAAGCATACCCTGGGGCTGTTCCCACGGTGAGACAGGGTCAGCCCCAGAAACCCCCATTGTCAGTCACAGAAACTGCCCTGGATCGTCAAGGATCAGCGCAGCGCAAGTCACAAGATTCCCCCCCCCCCGAGTTCAGCCCGTGAAAGTCGAAGTTTGGTCCTGGGACACGGTGCGATGTCTCTCTTTACCCCGTATGGGTGGTCCTGGAACGCATCGAGTTCGGATTGGATACCCGCACGGATTGGTCTTGTTCCCTGCAGGTGCCAGTCTGGGCAAGCTTGGGTTGTCCCAGGAACCCCAGAGACTAGTCACAGAACCCTCCCATGTAGATAGATGCTGCTGGGACGAGACTGTCTTGGCCTAGGCACCTCTTAATCCAGAAGGAGCATGGGCTTGTCCCAGGCACACCCTTTTTCGAAAGAGGCTGCCCCTAGGGCTGGTGCTGAGACACATCCTGGTCAGCCCAATCAATCCCCATGGCCGAACACATCGCAGAGCAAGTCCTGGACTTTCCCGCCTCGGTCCTGGCACCTGCTGTGTCCAGGGCCAGGACCTGTCTCGGTGGTCCTAGGAACTAGTTCCAGGACCCACCCAGTAGGTCTGTGCACACCCTGGTGACAGAGACAGGACCTGAATGGGTCGGAAACGGAGACAGCCCAGTTCTGGTCCTGGGACCCACCCGGTTCCGGCCTAGGCACACCATGGGGCACGGAAGGGTGGTCCCAGGCACCACCTGGGTCCAGACACTGGCTATCCGGAGGTCTGTCCTTGGATGTGAACGGGAGGTCTGGTTCACCTGGGACAACCACGAATTGGCCAGGGCATCCCTGAGGCGGCTGGTTCTGGGACAAGCGTTGGAGGCACATGACACCACCATGGACTGTCCCGGGATCCAGCAAGTTGGCTCCGGTCAACCCCTCATGGACAATCCCGTGACCCGCCCTTGAGGCCCCGGGCATTCCCAGGGAGAGTCCATGGCCAACCAGGATTGCGCTGGGCGTATTCCAGTGGCGGTATTGGGAAGTGTCAGTGTGACCCCTGGTCCCGACAGGTTCATTCACTGGACCGCCACTACGTCAGTTCCAGGACGCTGTTGTGTGAACGGGGACACCATCTCTAAGACTGTCCTGGACACAGCCAGGTGGCCCTGGTCACCTTTTGGGGACAGTCCACGGACTCACCCCGATAGCCTTGAGCATCCCTGCGTGATGGTCTCAGTACCCACTCATTGGCCCTCAACCCACCTTGGGGACAATCTCAGGACCCACTAGGGTAGATTCAGGCCTCCCTAGGGACAGTCACAAGACCAGCCCAGTGTACCCTGGGCACCCGGTTTGGAATGTCTCGACATAATGTTGGTACACAGGTGACACCAGCATCCCCCAGGCAGAGTCCTGGGAACAGGTTGGGTGGCTCCTGGTAACCCCCGAGGAAGGTATTGAAACCCACTTGGGTGCCCAAGTGCACCTCACATGGGGCAGGTATGGGAACCTCCTGGGTTTCCCGTAGAGACCACAGGAGATGGTGCTGGCAACCACCTAATTGCCCCTGGCACGTCCTGGTGACATTCCCAAGACGCGTTTGTAGCCTCAGGCATCTCCTGGAGACAGCACAGATACCTGTACTAGACCTTTCTGGCTCTCCCCGGGCACCTCCCAGGGATGGTCCCGTGTCTAGTCCCTGTGGCCTCTGTATCCACCAGGTAGTGTCCAAGGACCTGCCTGCGTGGCCCTGGGCCCACCCCGAGGACGGTCCCAGGACCTCAATTCCCTCTGGGAAACGGTCCTGGAATCCACACTGACGGACATGTGCATCATGTGCAGCCTTGATGGGATGGTCCTGGCCTGCGCCAGTGGCACCGGTGACGATTCTGGAACACACCCTGACGGCCCGGAGAATATCTCGGGGATGGTCCTCAGATAGGACCACGCTAGGATAGGTATGTCTAGACAAGGGGCTCAGAATGCACTGCATAGAAAGGAACAGTTGGAGAAGGGGTAGGGAGAATGGGGTGTTGGCATTTATCAGCTTCAGAACCCTTCTAGACAGATAATAGAATTTTCTATTGTAGCTTATTGTAGGGAAAGAAGTTTATCTGTGCTGCTCCTAGAAACTTGTCCTTTTCTTTCCTCTTTTTAATTTAAGTTTACTGGGGTGACAAATGGTAGTAAACTTACATAGATTTCAGGCGTACAATCAGGTATTGCATCATCTATAAATCCCATTGTGTGTTCACCACCCAGAGTCAGTTTTCCTTCCATCACCATATGCTTGATCCCCTTTACAATCCCCATCTACCATCCCGCCCTCCCCCCTTACCCTCTGGTAAGGACTAAACTATTGTCAGTGTCTGTGAGTTTTTGTTTCTCCTTTGTTTGTCTTGCTCTTTTGCAGTTTTGGGTTTATATATCACATATCGGTAAAAGCATATGGTTCTCTGCTTTTTCTGTCTGATTTGTTTCGCTTAGCGTTATAGTCTCAAGAGCCATACATGTTGTCACAAACGGTCCTATTTCATCCTTTCTTACTGCCGAATAGTAGTCGTTGTGTATATATACCACGACTTCTTTAGCTAGACTTCTTTAGATGGATATTCGTCTATCGAAGGACGTTTCAGTTGTTTCCATGTCTTGGCCAGCATAAATAAAGCTGCAGTGAAGATCGGAGCACATGTGTCTTTATGGATAAATGTTATCAGATTTTTTTGGTAGACAACTAGGAGTGGGATTGCTGGGTCATACGGTAATTCTGTTTGTAATTTCTTTGAAGACCCTACACACTGCCTTCCATAGCAGCTGCACCAATCTGCGTTCCCACCAACAGAGTATTGAGGGTTCCTTCTTCTCCACAGCGTCTCTAACACTCTCTAGCAGTCCAATTTCATTCTTTTGGACGCGGCTATCCAATTCTGCCAGCACCATTTATCCAAGAGGCTGTCTTTTCCCTTTGTGAAACATTATCGGTCCATATCTATGTGGTTTTATTTCTGGGTTCTCAATTCTATTGCATTAACCTATGTGTCTGTCTTTCTGCCAATACCCTGCTGTTTTGATTATTGTAGCCCTGTAGTACAAGGTAAAGTCAGGGAGTGTGATACCTCCAGTATTGTTCCCTTCTCTTAAGATTGCTTTGGCTATTCGGGCGCTTTTGTGGTTCCAAAAAAATCTGATGACTTTTTTGTGCTACTTCTTTAAAAAAATGTCCTTGGGATTTTGATGGGGATTGCATTAAATCTGTATGTTGCTTTGGGTAATATGGCCATTTCATGAGCACGGAATGTCGCTCCATTTCTTTGCGTCTTCAATTTCTTTGAAAAAATGTCTTGTAGTTTTCAGCACATGGGTCTTTCACCTCCTTGGTTAAGTTTATTCCTAGGTATTTTATTCTTCTTGCTGCAATTGCAAAAGGAATTGTTTTTTGTGTTTCTTTTTCTGAGATTACATTGTCAGTATCTAGGAATGCAGTGGACTTTTCTACGTGGATTTTGTAGCCAGCAACTGTACTGTATTCCTTGATTGTTTCCAATAGCTTTTTCATGGAGTCTTTAGGGTTTTCTACATATAGCATCATGTCATCTGCAGAGTGGTAATTTAACTTCTTCATTCCCCATTTGGACGCCTTTGATTTCTTTCTCTTGCCTGATTGCTCTGGCAAGGACTTCCAACACTACGTTGAAAAGCAGAGGTGACAGGGGACAGCCCTGTCGTTTTCCTGAACGTAGAGCCAAGGGCTTTCGTTTTTCACCATTAATTATGAGATTAGCTGAGGGCTTGTCATATATGGCCTTTATTATGCGAAGGTATTCTTCCTTCTATACCTATTTTAGTAAGTGTTTTAATCATGAATGGATGTTGATGCTTTTTCTGCATCAATTGTTAAAATCATATGCTTTTTTTTCCTTTATGTGACGGATTTTTTTTTTTTTTTGTATATGTGATGGATTTCCGGATGTTGAACCATCCTTGTGCCACGGGGATGAACCCCACTTGGTCACGATGATCTTTTTAATGCATTGTTGTATTCGATTTGCTATAAATTTGTTTAGGACTTTTGCATCTGTATTCATCAGAGATATTGGTGTGTAGTTTTCTTTATGTGTGTGTGGTCCTTCCCAGGTTTTGGTATCAGGGTAATGTTGGTTTCACAAAATGAGCTGGATTGTACTGTCTCATCTTCAATTTTTTGGAAGAGGTTGAGCAGGATTGGTATTAGATCTTCTTTGAAGGTTCGGTAGAATTCACCAGTAAAGCCCTCCGGTCCCGGACTTTTGCCTTTGGAAGGTTTTGGATGACTGATTCAATTTCGTTACTGGCGATCGTTCTGTTTAGATTTTCCAGTTCTTCGTGGTTCAGCCTTGTTTCTAAGGACTTGTCCATTTCTTCTAGGTTATTGAATTTGGTGGCATATAGACTTAGTATTCTTCGATGATCCTTTGTATTTCTGTGGTGTCCGTGATAACGTCCCCTTTTCCATTTCTGATTTTGTTAATTAGTGTCTTCTCTCTTTTTTATGTTAGTGAGTCTATCCAAGGGTTTGTCAATTTTGTTCATCTTTTCAAGGAACCAGCTCTTCGTCACGTTAATTTCTTTCTATTGTCTTTTTGTTCCCTATTTCATTTATTTCTGGTCTGGTCCTTGTTATTTCCTTTCTTCTGCTGACCTTGGGTTTCGCTTCTTCTTGTTGTAGTTCTTGAAGGTCTAACAGGAGGTTGTTTGTTTGGGATTTTTCTTGTTTCTTGGGATAGGCCTGTAATGACATACATTTCCCTCTTGAAAGTGCTTTCGCTGCATCCCAAAACTTTTGGTAGGATGTATTTTCACTGTCGTTTGTCGCTAGGTATCTTTTGATCTCTCCTTTAATTCTAAAGAACCCAGTCGTTCTTTAAAAGTATGTTGTAATTGTGTTTTTTCCTGCTTTCTTTTTGTAGTTGCTATCCCATTTCAAAGCCTTGGGATCAGAGGATGTGCTTCGTATGATTTCAGTCTTCTTAAATTTGCTGAGGCTGATTTTATGTCCCAATATATGGTCTATATCCTTGAGAATGTTCCATGCACACTAGAAAAGAATGTCTAGTCTGATGTTTCAGAATGAAGTGCTCTTTGTACGTCAATTGTGTCCATTTCATCTACTGTGTCATTTGGGGCTGCTATTTCATTATTTGTTTTCTGTTTGGATGATCTACCCATAGCTGACAGTGATGTTATTTAAGTCCCCTAGTATAATTGTGCTTTGGTCAATTTCTCCCTTTCGTTCTGTTAATAGGTGCTTGGTATATTTCGGTGCTCCCTGATTGGGGGCATGAAATGTCCATCTTTGTCTCGTATCATCTTTTTCACCCTGAAGTCTGTTTCATCTGATATCATTATGGCTACACCTGATTTTCTCTGGGTACCCTCTGCGTGGAATGCCCATTTCCCCCCTTTCATTTTGAATCTATGCTTGTCTTTGTAGCTGAGATGTGTCTCTTGGACATAGTTGGGTTTATTTTTCTGATTTAGAGTTTTGGGTTTCGCTTTTTGATCCAATCTGCTACTCTGTGCCTTTATATTGGTGAGTTCAGTCCACTTACATTTAGAATGATTATTGATATATGAGGATATCTTGTCACTCTATCTTCAGTTTTGTCGTAAGACTGTGTCTCCATTGTTTCTTTGCCTTTGAGTTGTCTATTAATTCTGTGTGATGGTATTCTATGATGTTTCCCTCTGTTTTTTTTTTTTTATTATTACAGTCTATATTTCAGTTCTGGATTTTGTTTTTTTTTTTTTTTTTGAGTGGTTACCCTTAAGTTTATGTAAAAGAAAGTTTGATATTTAGAGTATTCCATTTTCTTCAGTTCGCTTACTTTCTCCATTCCCTTATTCCGGTTCAGGCCTTTACTCTCCCCGTTTTTGTGTTGCCACAAATTGTCCCAGTTGATGGTGGTCGAATAGCCTCCTTTAGTATTTCTTGTAGTGCAGGTCGTGTATTGGAAAATCCCCTCAGCTTCTGTATGTCCTCCTTCATATCTAAAGGATATCTTTGCTGGATATATTATTCTTGGCTCCAAGTTTCTCTCTTTCAATAGTTTGAATATTTGGTTCCACTCCCTCCTGCCTTGCAGAGTTTCCGCTGAAAAATCTGGTGATAATCTAATGGGCTTTCCTTTGTAGGTTACCGTCTCCTTTACCCTGGCTGCCTCGAGGATTGTTTCTTTTTGTTGATTTTAGACAGCTTCAATACAATGTGCCTTGCAGAAGGTCTGTTGGGATTGAGGTAATTAGGTGTTGTATTTGCTTCTTGGATTCGAGGATCCAGTTCTGTCCACAAGTTTGGGGAAGTTCTCTTCGACAATTTTTGTGCATATATTCTCTGTTCCCTTCTCTCTTTCTTCTCCTTCTGGTATGCCCATTATTCTTATGGTGCTCTTTCTGACGGAGTCAGAAAGTTCTCGTTAGAGGTCTTCCGTTTCTTTTAAGTCTCAAGTCTGTTTCTTCTAACATCTGTGTAATTCCCAGGTTTCTATCTTCGATGTCACGGATTCTTTCCTCTTACTAGGTAGTAGTCAACTCTACTACCTAAGCTGGTTATTTCATTCTTAATTTCTTCTATTGAGTTCTTCATCTCTAGAAACTCTATTTGGTTCCTTTGAAAATTTCAATCTCTTTCGTTAAATGCTCATGTTGGTCGTTGATTGTGTGTCAGAGTTCCTTAAACTGCCTTCCTGTGTTGTCTTGCATCTCGTTGGGTTTTTTCAGAACTGCAATCCTGAATTCTCTCTCATTGAAGCCACATGTTTCCATATCTTTAAGTTCCCTTTCTGGGGACTTGTCACTTTCTTTCTCAGCTGTCTCGTTGCCTTGGTTATTCATGGCAATTGCTGATGTATCATTTCTCCCAGAGCTGGGTCTTCCCAGATCCTGAGCACCACTGCTTCTCTGTAATCCGACGACTACTCCTCAGTTCAGGGGCCAGCTTGAGTCTCTGGGAAGTCGGGCAAGGATTGGGTGAGTGCGGTGTGGTCCAAGGTATGGTGTTTATCTCCTTTGTCCATCCAATGTTCCAGCTGTACGTCTCAGCTGAGGTTACTGCCTCAAACGCTGGATGTTTTGCTCTCTCAGCAGGAGAGATCAGGGAAATAGACCACCTCCTGGTTTTTGTTTGTTTCTGTCTTACCTAGGAATCCCCACCCCTCCACAGCTGTGGATGTGGGCAGCCTCTCTATTCCTCTCCTTCCTTCTTCCCTCACTCGCCCAGTGTATGCTCGCCTTCCAGAAACCCTCGTATGAGTCTCTTAACCGTTCTGTGAGTGCGCAGAGTAATTTGACGTTCAATATGTGGTAAGTTCCAGAGAACTCAAGAAGACCACCTCGCTGCCACTGACGTCACTCGGTAAATTCTATTCTTAACAAGACAGTGATTTCCAAGATAGTATGAAAAGTCAGAGCAATCAAGCAAGAGAAAGAAATAAAAGGCATCCAACTTGGGAATGAAGAAGTCAAATTGTCACGTATTGCAGGTGCCAAGATGATATGTATACAGAAACCCCAAAAGATATTAAAAAGAGTAAACGAATATAGTAAAGGGGCCAGATACCAAAATCTACAAAAATCCATTGATTTCCTATATACGAACAACGAAATCGCAGAGAAAAGAATGTTTAAAAATTCCTGTTGCAACTACAACAAAAATAATAAAATGCTTAGAAGTAAACTTGCCAACCATGTGAAAGACCTAAGGTCTTCTTGCTGAAGACGAAAAGGTACACTGCACGGAAAACCTTAAGGTGTTTTCAAAAGAATTGAATACCCAAAGAAATAGAATGGCACTCCTTGTTCATGGCTGGAAAGAATCAACATAATTAAAATGGTCATCACTGGCCAGCATGAGAACGCCCGACTTCCGATTTGAAACTCGCCTCTGTTGGCCTGGGTCCACCCCAGGACCATTACCAAACCCAGCCTGGGTCAGCCTAGGCACCCGCAGAGGTCAGTCAGAGGACCGCCCAGGTCACCGCAAGCATACCCTGGGGCTGTTCCCACGGTGAGACAGGGTCAGCCCCAGAAACCCCCATTGTCAGTCACAGAAACTGCCCTGGATCGTCAAGGATCAGCGCAGCGCAAGTCACAAGATTCCCCCCCCCCCGAGTTCAGCCCGTGAAAGTCGAAGTTTGGTCCTGGGACACGGTGCGATGTCTCTCTTTACCCCGTATGGGTGGTCCTGGAACGCATCGAGTTCGGATTGGATACCCGCACGGATTGGTCTTGTTCCCTGCAGGTGCCAGTCTGGGCAAGCTTGGGTTGTCCCAGGAACCCCAGAGACTAGTCACAGAACCCTCCCATGTAGATAGATGCTGCTGGGACGAGACTGTCTTGGCCTAGGCACCTCTTAATCCAGAAGGAGCATGGGCTTGTCCCAGGCACACCCTTTTTCGAAAGAGGCTGCCCCTAGGGCTGGTGCTGAGACACATCCTGGTCAGCCCAATCAATCCCCATGGCCGAACACATCGCAGAGCAAGTCCTGGACTTTCCCGCCTCGGTCCTGGCACCTGCTGTGTCCAGGGCCAGGACCTGTCTCGGTGGTCCTAGGAACTAGTTCCAGGACCCACCCAGTAGGTCTGTGCACACCCTGGTGACAGAGACAGGACCTGAATGGGTCGGAAACGGAGACAGCCCAGTTCTGGTCCTGGGACCCACCCGGTTCCGGCCTAGGCACACCATGGGGCACGGAAGGGTGGTCCCAGGCACCACCTGGGTCCAGACACTGGCTATCCGGAGGTCTGTCCTTGGATGTGAACGGGAGGTCTGGTTCACCTGGGACAACCACGAATTGGCCAGGGCATCCCTGAGGCGGCTGGTTCTGGGACAAGCGTTGGAGGCACATGACACCACCATGGACTGTCCCGGGATCCAGCAAGTTGGCTCCGGTCAACCCCTCATGGACAATCCCGTGACCCGCCCTTGAGGCCCCGGGCATTCCCAGGGAGAGTCCATGGCCAACCAGGATTGCGCTGGGCGTATTCCAGTGGCGGTATTGGGAAGTGTCAGTGTGACCCCTGGTCCCGACAGGTTCATTCACTGGACCGCCACTACGTCAGTTCCAGGACGCTGTTGTGTGAACGGGGACACCATCTCTAAGACTGTCCTGGACACAGCCAGGTGGCCCTGGTCACCTTTTGGGGACAGTCCACGGACTCACCCCGATAGCCTTGAGCATCCCTGCGTGATGGTCTCAGTACCCACTCATTGGCCCTCAACCCACCTTGGGGACAATCTCAGGACCCACTAGGGTAGATTCAGGCCTCCCTAGGGACAGTCACAAGACCAGCCCAGTGTACCCTGGGCACCCGGTTTGGAATGTCTCAACATAATGTTGGTACACAGGTGACACCAGCATCCCCCAGGCAGAGTCCTGGGAACAGGTTGGGTGGCTCCTGGTAACCCCCGAGGAAGGTATTGAAACCCACTTGGGTGCCCAAGTGCACCTCACATGGGGCAGGTATGGGAACCTCCTGGGTTTCCCGTAGAGACCACAGGAGATGGTGCTGGCAACCACCTAATTGCCCCTGGCACGTCCTAGTGACATTCCCAAGACGCGTTTGTAGCCTCAGGCATCTCCTGGAGACAGCACAGATACCTGTACTAGACCTTTCTGGCTCTCCCCGGGCACCTCCCAGGGATGGTCCCGTGTCTAGTCCCTGTGGCCTCTGTATCCACCAGGTAGTGTCCAAGGACCTGCCTGCGTGGCCCTGGGCCCACCCCGAGGACGGTCCCAGGACCTCAATTCCCTCTGGGAAACGGTCCTGGAATCCACACTGACGGACATGTGCATCATGTGCAGCCTTGATGGGATGGTCCTGGCCTGCGCCAGTGGCACCGGTGACGATTCTGGAACACACCCTGACGGCCCGGAGAATATCTCGGGGATGGTCCTCAGATAGGACCACGCTAGGATAGGTATGTCTAGACAAGGGGCTCAGAATGCACTGCATAGAAAGGAACAGTTGGAGAAGGGGTAGGGAGAATGGGGTGTTGGCATTTATCAGCTTCAGAACCCTTCTAGACAGATAATAGAATTTTCTATTGTAGCTTATTGTAGCTTATTGTAGGGAAAGAAGTTTATCTGTGCTGCTCCTAGAAACTTGTCCTTTTCTTTCCTCTTTTTAATTTAAGTTTACTGGGGTGACAAATGGTAGTAAACTTACATAGATTTCAGGCGTACAATCAGGTATTGCATCATCTATAAGTCTCATTGTGTGTTCACCACCCAGAGTCAGTTTTCCTTCCATCACCATATGCTTGATCCCCTTTACAATCCCCATCTACCATCCCGCCCTCCCCCCTTACCCTCTGGTAAGGACTAAACTATTGTCAGTGTCTGTGAGTTTTTGTTTCTCCTTTGTTTGTCTTGCTCTTTTGCAGTTTTGGGTTTATATATCACATATCGGTAAAAGCATATGGTTCTCTGCTTTTTCTGTCTGATTTGTTTCGCTTAGCGTTATAGTCTCAAGAGCCATACATGTTGTCACAAACGGTCCTATTTCATCCTTTCTTACTGCCGAATAGTAGTCGTTGTGTATATATACCACGACTTCTTTAGCTAGACTTCTTTAGATGGATATTCGTCTATCGAAGGACGTTTCGGTTGTTTCCATGTCTTGGCCAGCATAAATAAAGCTGCAGTGAAGATCGGAGCACATGTGTCTTTATGGATAAATGTTATCAGATTTTTTTGGTAGACAACTAGGAGTGGGATTGCTGGGTCATATGGTAATTCTGTTTGTAATTTCTTTGAAGACCCTCCACACTGCCTTCCATAGCAGCTGCACCAATCTGCGTTCCCACCAACAGAGTATTGAGGGTTCCTTCTTCTCCACAGCGTCTCTAACACTCTCTAGCAGTCCAATTTCATTCTTTTGGACGCGGCTATCCAATTCTGCCAGCACCATTTATCCACGAGGCTGTCTTTTCCCTTTGTGAAACATTATCGGTCCATATCTATGTGGTTTTATTTCTGGGTTCTCAATTCTATTGCATTAACCTATGTGTCTGTCTTTCTGCCAATACCCTGCTGTTTTGATTATTGTAGCCCTGTAGTACAAGGTAAAGTCAGGGAGTGTGATACCTCCAGTATTGTTCCCTTCTCTTAAGATTGCTTTGGCTATTCGGGCGCTTTTGTGGTTCCAAAAAAATCTGATGACTTTTTTGTGCTACTTCTTTAAAAAAATGTCCTTGGGATTTTGATGGGGATTGCATTAAATCTGTATGTTGCTTTGGGTAATATGGCCATTTCATGAGCACGGAATGTCGCTCCATTTCTTTGCGTCTTCAATTTCTTTGAAAAAATGTCTTGTAGTTTTCAGCACAATGGTCTTTCACCTCCTTGGTTAAGTTTATTCCTAGGTATGTTATTCTTCTTGCTGCAATTGCAAAAGGAATTGTTTTTTGTGTTTCTTTTTCTGAGATTACATTGTCAGTATCTAGGAATGCAGTGGACTTTTCTACGTGGATTTTGTAGCCAGCAACTGTACTGTATTCCTTGATTGTTTCCAATAGCTTTTTCATGGAGTCTTTAGGGTTTTCTACATATAGCATCATGTCATCTGCAGAGTGGTAATTTAACTTCTTCATTCCCCATTTGGACGCCTTTGATTTCTTTCTCTTGCCTGATTGCTCTGGCAAGGACTTCCAACACTACGTTGAAAAGCAGAGGTGACAGGGGACAGCCCTGTCGTTTTCCTGAACGTAGAGCCAAGGGCTTTCGTTTTTCACCATTAATTATGAGATTAGCTGAGGGCTTGTCATATATGGCCTTTATTATGCGAAGGTATTCTTCCTTCTATACCTATTTTAGTAAGTGTTTTAATCATGAATGGATGTTGATGCTTTTTCTGCATCAATTGTTAAAATCATATGCTTTTTTTTCCTTTATGTGACGGATTTTTTTTTTTTTTTGTATATGTGATGGATTTCCGGATGTTGAACCATCCTTGTGCCACGGGGATGAACCCCACTTGGTCACGATGATCTTTTTAATGCATTGTTGTATTCGATTTGCTATAAATTTGTTTAGGACTTTTGCATCTGTATTCATCAGAGATATTGGTGTGTAGTTTTCTTTATGTGTGTGTGGTCCTTCCCAGGTTTTGGTATCAGGGTAATGTTGGTTTCACAAAATGAGCTGGATTGTACTGTCTCATCTTCAATTTTTTGGAAGAGGTTGAGCAGGATTGGTATTAGATCTTCTTTGAAGGTTCGGTAGAATTCACCAGTAAAGCCCTCCGGTCCCGGACTTTTGCCTTTGGAAGGTTTTGGATGACTGATTCAATTTCGTTACTGGCGATCGTTCTGTTTAGATTTTCCAGTTCTTCGTGGTTCAGCCTTGTTTCTAAGGACTTGTCCATTTCTTCTAGGTTATTGAATTTGGTGGCATATAGACTTAGTATTCTTCGATGATCCTTTGTATTTCTGTGGTGTCCGTGATAACGTCCCCTTTTCCATTTCTGATTTTGTTAATTAGTGTCTTCTCTCTTTTTTATGTTAGTGAGTCTATCCAAGGGTTTGTCAATTTTGTTCATCTTTTCAAGGAACCAGCTCTTCGTCACGTTAATTTCTTTCTATTGTCTTTTTGTTCCCTATTTCATTTATTTCTGGTCTGGTCCTTGTTATTTCCTTTCTTCTGCTGACCTTGGGTTTCGCTTCTTCTTGTTGTAGTTCTTGAAGGTCTAACAGGAGGTTGTTTGTTTGGGATTTTTCTTGTTTCTTGGGATAGGCCTGTAATGACATACATTTCCCTCTTGAAAGTGCTTTCGCTGCATCCCAAAACTTTTGGTAGGATGTATTTTCACTGTCGTTTGTCGCTAGGTATCTTTTGATCTCTCCTTTAATTCTAAAGAACCCAGTCGTTCTTTAAAAGTATGTTGTAATTGTGTTTTTTCCTGCTTTCTTTTTGTAGTTGCTATCCCATTTCAAAGCCTTGGGATCAGAGGATGTGCTTCGTATGATTTCAGTCTTCTTAAATTTGCTGAGGCTGATTTTATGTCCCAATATATGGTCTATATCCTTGAGAATGTTCCATGCACACTAGAAAAGAATGTCTAGTCTGATGTTTCAGAATGAAGTGCTCTTTGTACGTCAATTGTGTCCATTTCATCTACTGTGTCATTTGGGGCTGCTATTTCATTATTTGTTTTCTGTTTGGATGATCTACCCATAGCTGACAGTGATGTTATTTAAGTCCCCTAGTATAATTGTGCTTTGGTCAATTTCTCCCTTTCGTTCTGTTAATAGGTGCTTGGTATATTTCGGTGCTCCCTGATTGGGGGCATGAAATGTCCATCTTTGTCTCGTATCATCTTTTTCACCCTGAAGTCTGTTTCATCTGATATCATTATGGCTACACCTGATTTTCTCTGGGTACCCTCTGCGTGGAATGCCCATTTCCCCCCTTTCATTTTGAATCTATGCTTGTCTTTGTAGCTGAGATGTGTCTCTTGGACATAGTTGGGTTTATTTTTCTGATTTAGAGTTTTGGGTTTCGCTTTTTGATCCAATCTGCTACTCTGTGCCTTTATATTGGTGAGTTCAGTCCACTTACATTTAGAATGATTATTGATATATGAGGATATCTTGTCACTCTATCTTCAGTTTTGTCGTAAGACTGTGTCTCCATTGTTTCTTTGCCTTTGAGTTGTCTATTAATTCTGTGTGATGGTATTCTATGATGTTTCCCTCTGTTTTTTTTTTTTTTATTATTACAGTCTATATTTCAGTTCTGGATTTTGTTTTTTTTTTTTTTTGAGTGGTTACCCTTAAGTTTATGTAAAAGAAAGTTTGATATTTAGAGTATTCCATTTTCTTCAGTTCGCTTACTTTCTCCATTCCCTTATTCCGGTTCAGGCCTTTACTCTCCCCGTTTTTGTGTTGCCACAAATTGTCCCAGTTGATGGTGGTCGAATAGCCTCCTTTAGTATTTCTTGTAGTGCAGGTCGTGTATTGGAAAATCCCCTCAGCTTCTGTATGTCCTCCTTCATATCTAAAGGATATCTTTGCTGGATATATTATTCTTGGCTCCAAGTTTCTCTCTTTCAATAGTTTGAATATTTGGTTCCACTCCCTCCTGCCTTGCAGAGTTTCCGCTGAAAAATCTGGTGATAATCTAATGGGCTTTCCTTTGTAGGTTACCGTCTCCTTTACCCTGGCTGCCTCGAGGATTGTTTCTTTTTGTTGATTTTAGACAGCTTCAATACAATGTGCCTTGCAGAAGGTCTGTTGGGATTGAGGTAATTAGGTGTTGTATTTGCTTCTTGGATTCGAGGATCCAGTTCTGTCCACAAGTTTGGGGAAGTTCTCTTCGACAATTTTTGTGCATATATTCTCTGTTCCCTTCTCTCTTTCTTCTCCTTCTGGTATGCCCATTATTCTTATGGTGCTCTTTCTGACGGAGTCAGAAAGTTCTCGTTAGAGGTCTTCCGTTTCTTTTAAGTCTCAAGTCTGTTTCTTCTAACATCTGTGTAATTCCCAGGTTTCTATCTTCGATGTCACGGATTCTTTCCTCTTACTAGGTAGTAGTCAACTCTACTACCTAAGCTGGTTATTTCATTCTTAATTTCTTCTATTGAGTTCTTCATCTCTAGAAACTCTATTTGGTTCCTTTGAAAATTTCAATCTCTTTCGTTAAATGCTCATGTTGGTCGTTGATTGTGTGTCAGAGTTCCTTAAACTGCCTTCCTGTGTTGTCTTGCATCTCGTTGGGTTTTTTCAGAACTGCAATCCTGAATTCTCTCTCATTGAAGCCACATGTTTCCATATCTTTAAGTTCCCTTTCTGGGGACTTGTCACTTTCTTTCTCAGCTGTCTCGTTGCCTTGGTTATTCATGGCAATTGCTGATGTATCATTTCTCCCAGAGCTGGGTCTTCCCAGATCCTGAGCACCACTGCTTCTCTGTAATCCGACGACTACTCCTCAGTTCAGGGGCCAGCTTGAGTCTCTGGGAAGTCGGGCAAGGATTGGGTGAGTGCGGTGTGGTCCAAGGTATGGTGTTTATCTCCTTTGTCCATCCAATGTTCCAGCTGTACGTCTCAGCTGAGGTTACTGCCTCAAACGCTGGATGTTTTGCTCTCTCAGCAGGAGAGATCAGGGAAATAGACCACCTCCTGGTTTTTGTTTGTTTCTGTCTTACCTAGGAATCCCCACCCCTCCACAGCTGTGGATGTGGGCAGCCTCTCTATTCCTCTCCTTCCTTCTTCCCTCACTCGCCCAGTGTATGCTCGCCTTCCAGAAACCCTCGTATGAGTCTCTTAACCGTTCTGTGAGTGCGCAGAGTAATTTGACGTTCAATATGTGGTAAGTTCCAGAGAACTCAAGAAGACCACCTCGCTGCCACTGACGTCACTCGGTAAATTCTATTCTTAACAAGACAGTGATTTCCAAGATAGTATGAAAAGTCAGAGCAATCAAGCAAGAGAAAGAAATAAAAGGCATCCAACTTGGGAATGAAGAAGTCAAATTGTCACGTATTGCAGGTGCCAAGATGATATGTATACAGAAACCCCAAAAGATATTAAAAAGAGTAAACGAATATAGTAAAGGGGCCAGATACCAAAATCTACAAAAATCCATTGATTTCCTATATACGAACAACGAAATCGCAGAGAAAAGAATGTTTAAAAATTCCTGTTGCAACTACAACAAAAATAATAAAATGCTTAGAAGTAAACTTGCCAACCATGTGAAAGACCTAAGGTCTTCTTGCTGAAGACGAAAAGGTACACTGCACGGAAAACCTTAAGGTGTTTTCAAAAGAATTGAATACCCAAAGAAATAGAATGGCACTCCTTGTTCATGGCTGGAAAGAATCAACATAATTAAAATGGTCATCACTGGCCAGCATGAGAACGCCCGACTTCCGATTTGAAACTCGCCTCTGTTGGCCTGGGTCCACCCCAGGACCATTACCAAACCCAGCCTGGGTCAGCCTAGGCACCCGCAGAGGTCAGTCAGAGGACCGCCCAGGTCACCGCAAGCATACCCTGGGGCTGTTCCCACGGTGAGACAGGGTCAGCCCCAGAAACCCCCATTGTCAGTCACAGAAACTGCCCTGGATCGTCAAGGATCAGCGCAGCGCAAGTCACAAGATTCCCCCCCCCCCGAGTTCAGCCCGTGAAAGTCGAAGTTTGGTCCTGGGACACGGTGCGATGTCTCTCTTTACCCCGTATGGGTGGTCCTGGAACGCATCGAGTTCGGATTGGATACCCGCACGGATTGGTCTTGTTCCCTGCAGGTGCCAGTCTGGGCAAGCTTGGGTTGTCCCAGGAACCCCAGAGACTAGTCACAGAACCCTCCCATGTAGATAGATGCTGCTGGGACGAGACTGTCTTGGCCTAGGCACCTCTTAATCCAGAAGGAGCATGGGCTTGTCCCAGGCACACCCTTTTTCGAAAGAGGCTGCCCCTAGGGCTGGTGCTGAGACACATCCTGGTCAGCCCAATCAATCCCCATGGCCGAACACATCGCAGAGCAAGTCCTGGACTTTCCCGCCTCGGTCCTGGCACCTGCTGTGTCCAGGGCCAGGACCTGTCTCGGTGGTCCTAGGAACTAGTTCCAGGACCCACCCAGTAGGTCTGTGCACACCCTGGTGACAGAGACAGGACCTGAATGGGTCGGAAACGGAGACAGCCCAGTTCTGGTCCTGGGACCCACCCGGTTCCGGCCTAGGCACACCATGGGGCACGGAAGGGTGGTCCCAGGCACCACCTGGGTCCAGACACTGGCTATCCGGAGGTCTGTCCTTGGATGTGAACGGGAGGTCTGGTTCACCTGGGACAACCACGAATTGGCCAGGGCATCCCTGAGGCGGCTGGTTCTGGGACAAGCGTTGGAGGCACATGACACCACCATGGACTGTCCCGGGATCCAGCAAGTTGGCTCCGGTCAACCCCTCATGGACAATCCCGTGACCCGCCCTTGAGGCCCCGGGCATTCCCAGGGAGAGTCCATGGCCAACCAGGATTGCGCTGGGCGTATTCCAGTGGCGGTATTGGGAAGTGTCAGTGTGACCCCTGGTCCCGACAGGTTCATTCACTGGACCGCCACTACGTCAGTTCCAGGACGCTGTTGTGTGAACGGGGACACCATCTCTAAGACTGTCCTGGACACAGCCAGGTGGCCCTGGTCACCTTTTGGGGACAGTCCACGGACTCACCCCGATAGCCTTGAGCATCCCTGCGTGATGGTCTCAGTACCCACTCATTGGCCCTCAACCCACCTTGGGGACAATCTCAGGACCCACTAGGGTAGATTCAGGCCTCCCTAGGGACAGTCACAAGACCAGCCCAGTGTACCCTGGGCACCCGGTTTGGAATGTCTCGACATAATGTTGGTACACAGGTGACACCAGCATCCCCCAGGCAGAGTCCTGGGAACAGGTTGGGTGGCTCCTGGTAACCCCCGAGGAAGGTATTGAAACCCACTTGGGTGCCCAAGTGCACCTCACATGGGGCAGGTATGGGAACCTCCTGGGTTTCCCGTAGAGACCACAGGAGATGGTGCTGGCAACCACCTAATTGCCCCTGGCACGTCCTGGTGACATTCCCAAGACGCGTTTGTAGCCTCAGGCATCTCCTGGAGACAGCACAGATACCTGTACTAGACCTTTCTGGCTCTCCCCGGGCACCTCCCAGGGATGGTCCCGTGTCTAGTCCCTGTGGCCTCTGTATCCACCAGGTAGTGTCCAAGGACCTGCCTGCGTGGCCCTGGGCCCACCCCGAGGACGGTCCCAGGACCTCAATTCCCTCTGGGAAACGGTCCTGGAATCCACACTGACGGACATGTGCATCATGTGCAGCCTTGATGGGATGGTCCTGGCCTGCGCCAGTGGCACCGGTGACGATTCTGGAACACACCCTGACGGCCCGGAGAATATCTCGGGGATGGTCCTCAGATAGGACCACGCTAGGATAGGTATGTCTAGACAAGGGGCTCAGAATGCACTGCATAGAAAGGAACAGTTGGAGAAGGGGTAGGGAGAATGGGGTGTTGGCATTTATCAGCTTCAGAACCCTTCTAGACAGATAATAGAATTTTCTATTGTAGCTTATTGTAGCTTATTGTAGGGAAAGAAGTTTATCTGTGCTGCTCCTAGAAACTTGTCCTTTTCTTTCCTCTTTTTAATTTAAGTTTACTGGGGTGACAAATGGTAGTAAACTTACATAGATTTCAGGCGTACAATCAGGTATTGCATCATCTATAAGTCCCATTGTGTGTTCACCACCCAGAGTCAGTTTTCCTTCCATCACCATATGCTTGATCCCCTTTACAATCCCCATCTACCATCCCGCCCTCCCCCCTTACCCTCTGGTAAGGACTAAACTATTGTCAGTGTCTGTGAGTTTTTGTTTCTCCTTTGTTTGTCTTGCTCTTTTGCAGTTTTGGGTTTATATATCACATATCGGTAAAAGCATATGGTTCTCTGCTTTTTCTGTCTGATTTGTTTCGCTTAGCGTTATAGTCTCAAGAGCCATACATGTTGTCACAAACGGTCCTATTTCATCCTTTCTTACTGCCGAATAGTAGTCGTTGTGTATATATACCACGACTTCTTTAGCTAGACTTCTTTAGATGGATATTCGTCTATCGAAGGACGTTTCGGTTGTTTCCATGTCTTGGCCAGCATAAATAAAGCTGCAGTGAAGATCGGAGCACATGTGTCTTTATGGATAAATGTTATCAGATTTTTTTGGTAGACAACTAGGAGTGGGATTGCTGGGTCATACGGTAATTCTGTTTGTAATTTCTTTGAAGACCCTACACACTGCCTTCCATAGCAGCTGCACCAATCTGCGTTCCCACCAACAGAGTATTGAGGGTTCCTTCTTCTCCACAGCGTCTCTAACACTCTCTAGCAGTCCAATTTCATTCTTTTGGACGCGGCTATCCAATTCTGCCAGCACCATTTATCCACGAGGCTGTCTTTTCCCTTTGTGAAACATTATCGGTCCATATCTATGTGGTTTTATTTCTGGGTTCTCAATTCTATTGCATTAACCTATGTGTCTGTCTTTCTGCCAATACCCTGCTGTTTTGATTATTGTAGCCCTGTAGTACAAGGTAAAGTCAGGGAGTGTGATACCTCCAGTATTGTTCCCTTCTCTTAAGATTGCTTTGGCTATTCGGGCGCTTTTGTGGTTCCAAAAAAATCTGATGACTTTTTTGTGCTACTTCTTTAAAAAAATGTCCTTGGGATTTTGATGGGGATTGCATTAAATCTGTATGTTGCTTTGGGTAATATGGCCATTTCATGAGCACGGAATGTCGCTCCATTTCTTTGCGTCTTCAATTTCTTTGAAAAAATGTCTTGTAGTTTTCAGCACAATGGTCTTTCACCTCCTTGGTTAAGTTTATTCCTAGGTATTTTATTCTTCTTGCTGCAATTGCAAAAGGAATTGTTTTTTGTGTTTCTTTTTCTGAGATTACATTGTCAGTATCTAGGAATGCAGTGGACTTTTCTACGTGGATTTTGTAGCCAGCAACTGTACTGTATTCCTTGATTGTTTCCAATAGCTTTTTCATGGAGTCTTTAGGGTTTTCTACATATAGCATCATGTCATCTGCAGAGTGGTAATTTAACTTCTTCATTCCCCATTTGGACGCCTTTGATTTCTTTCTCTTGCCTGATTGCTCTGGCAAGGACTTCCAACACTACGTTGAAAAGCAGAGGTGACAGGGGACAGCCCTGTCGTTTTCCTGAACGTAGAGCCAAGGGCTTTCGTTTTTCACCATTAATTATGAGATTAGCTGAGGGCTTGTCATATATGGCCTTTATTATGCGAAGGTATTCTTCCTTCTATACCTATTTTAGTAAGTGTTTTAATCATGAATGGATGTTGATGCTTTTTCTGCATCAATTGTTAAAATCATATGCTTTTTTTTCCTTTATGTGACGGATTTTTTTTTTTTTTGTATATGTGATGGATTTCCGGATGTTGAACCATCCTTGTGCCACGGGGATGAACCCCACTTGGTCACGATGATCTTTTTAATGCATTGTTGTATTCGATTTGCTATAAATTTGTTTAGGACTTTTGCATCTGTATTCATCAGAGATATTGGTGTGTAGTTTTCTTTATGTGTGTGTGGTCCTTCCCAGGTTTTGGTATCAGGGTAATGTTGGTTTCACAAAATGAGCTGGATTGTACTGTCTCATCTTCAATTTTTTGGAAGAGGTTGAGCAGGATTGGTATTAGATCTTCTTTGAAGGTTCGGTAGAATTCACCAGTAAAGCCCTCCGGTCCCGGACTTTTGCCTTTGGAAGGTTTTGGATGACTGATTCAATTTCGTTACTGGCGATCGTTCTGTTTAGATTTTCCAGTTCTTCGTGGTTCAGCCTTGTTTCTAAGGACTTGTCCATTTCTTCTAGGTTATTGAATTTGGTGGCATATAGACTTAGTATTCTTCGATGATCCTTTGTATTTCTGTGGTGTCCGTGATAACGTCCCCTTTTCCATTTCTGATTTTGTTAATTAGTGTCTTCTCTCTTTTTTATGTTAGTGAGTCTATCCAAGGGTTTGTCAATTTTGTTCATCTTTTCAAGGAACCAGCTCTTCGTCACGTTAATTTCTTTCTATTGTCTTTTTGTTCCCTATTTCATTTATTTCTGGTCTGGTCCTTGTTATTTCCTTTCTTCTGCTGACCTTGGGTTTCGCTTCTTCTTGTTGTAGTTCTTGAAGGTCTAACAGGAGGTTGTTTGTTTGGGATTTTTCTTGTTTCTTGGGATAGGCCTGTAATGACATACATTTCCCTCTTGAAAGTGCTTTCGCTGCATCCCAAAACTTTTGGTAGGATGTATTTTCACTGTCGTTTGTCGCTAGGTATCTTTTGATCTCTCCTTTAATTCTAAAGAACCCAGTCGTTCTTTAAAAGTATGTTGTAATTGTGTTTTTTCCTGCTTTCTTTTTGTAGTTGCTATCCCATTTCAAAGCCTTGGGATCAGAGGATGTGCTTCGTATGATTTCAGTCTTCTTAAATTTGCTGAGGCTGATTTTATGTCCCAATATATGGTCTATATCCTTGAGAATGTTCCATGCACACTAGAAAAGAATGTCTAGTCTGATGTTTCAGAATGAAGTGCTCTTTGTACGTCAATTGTGTCCATTTCATCTACTGTGTCATTTGGGGCTGCTATTTCATTATTTGTTTTCTGTTTGGATGATCTACCCATAGCTGACAGTGATGTTATTTAAGTCCCCTAGTATAATTGTGCTTTGGTCAATTTCTCCCTTTCGTTCTGTTAATAGGTGCTTGGTATATTTCGGTGCTCCCTGATTGGGGGCATGAAATGTCCATCTTTGTCTCGTATCATCTTTTTCACCCTGAAGTCTGTTTCATCTGATATCATTATGGCTACACCTGATTTTCTCTGGGTACCCTCTGCGTGGAATGCCCATTTCCCCCCTTTCATTTTGAATCTATGCTTGTCTTTGTAGCTGAGATGTGTCTCTTGGACATAGTTGGGTTTATTTTTCTGATTTAGAGTTTTGGGTTTCGCTTTTTGATCCAATCTGCTACTCTGTGCCTTTATATTGGTGAGTTCAGTCCACTTACATTTAGAATGATTATTGATATATGAGGATATCTTGTCACTCTATCTTCAGTTTTGTCGTAAGACTGTGTCTCCATTGTTTCTTTGCCTTTGAGTTGTCTATTAATTCTGTGTGATGGTATTCTATGATGTTTCCCTCTGTTTTTTTTTTTTTTATTATTACAGTCTATATTTCAGTTCTGGATTTTGTTTTTTTTTTTTTTTGAGTGGTTACCCTTAAGTTTATGTAAAAGAAAGTTTGATATTTAGAGTATTCCATTTTCTCCAGTTCGCTTACTTTCTCCATTCCCTTATTCCGGTTCAGGCCTTTACTCTCCCCGTTTTTGTGTTGCCACAAATTGTCCCAGTTGATGGTGGTCGAATAGCCTCCTTTAGTATTTCTTGTAGTGCAGGTCGTGTATTGGAAAATCCCCTCAGCTTCTGTATGTCCTCCTTCATATCTAAAGGATATCTTTGCTGGATATATTATTCTTGGCTCCAAGTTTCTCTCTTTCAATAGTTTGAATATTTGGTTCCACTCCCTCCTGCCTTGCAGAGTTTCCGCTGAAAAATCTGGTGATAATCTAATGGGCTTTCCTTTGTAGGTTACCGTCTCCTTTACCCTGGCTGCCTCGAGGATTGTTTCTTTTTGTTGGTTTTAGACAGCTTCAATACAATGTGCCTTGCAGAAGGTCTGTTGGGATTGAGGTAATTAGGTGTTGTATTTGCTTCTTGGATTCGAGGATCCAGTTCTGTCCACAAGTTTGGGGAAGTTCTCTTCGACAATTTTTGTGCATATATTCTCTGTTCCCTTCTCTCTTTCTTCTCCTTCTGGTATGCCCATTATTCTTATGGTGCTCTTTCTGACGGAGTCAGAAAGTTCTCGTTAGAGGTCTTCCGTTTCTTTTAAGTCTCAAGTCTGTTTCTTCTAACATCTGTGTAATTCCCAGGTTTCTATCTTCGATGTCACGGATTCTTTCCTCTTACTAGGTAGTAGTCAACTCTACTACCTAAGCTGGTTATTTCATTCTTAATTTCTTCTATTGAGTTCTTCATCTCTAGAAACTCTATTTGGTTCCTTTGAAAATTTCAATCTCTTTCGTTAAATGCTCATGTTGGTCGTTGATTGTGTGTCAGAGTTCCTTAAACTGCCTTCCTGTGTTGTCTTGCATCTCGTTGGGTTTTTTCAGAACTGCAATCCTGAATTCTCTCTCATTGAAGCCACATGTTTCCATATCTTTAAGTTCCCTTTCTGGGGACTTGTCACTTTCTTTCTCAGCTGTCTCGTTGCCTTGGTTATTCATGGCAATTGCTGATGTATCATTTCTCCCAGAGCTGGGTCTTCCCAGATCCTGAGCACCACTGCTTCTCTGTAATCCGACGACTACTCCTCAGTTCAGGGGCCAGCTTGAGTCTCTGGGAAGTCGGGCAAGGATTGGGTGAGTGCGGTGTGGTCCAAGGTATGGTGTTTATCTCCTTTGTCCATCCAATGTTCCAGCTGTACGTCTCAGCTGAGGTTACTGCCTCAAACGCTGGATGTTTTGCTCTCTCAGCAGGAGAGATCAGGGAAATAGACCACCTCCTGGTTTTTGTTTGTTTCTGTCTTACCTAGGAATCCCCACCCCTCCACAGCTGTGGATGTGGGCAGCCTCTCTATTCCTCTCCTTCCTTCTTCCCTCACTCGCCCAGTGTATGCTCGCCTTCCAGAAACCCTCGTATGAGTCTCTTAACCGTTCTGTGAGTGCGCAGAGTAATTTGACGTTCAATATGTGGTAAGTTCCAGAGAACTCAAGAAGACCACCTCGCTGCCACTGACGTCACTCGGTAAATTCTATTCTTAACAAGACAGTGATTTCCAAGATAGTATGAAAAGTCAGAGCAATCAAGCAAGAGAAAGAAATAAAAGGCATCCAACTTGGGAATGAAGAAGTCAAATTGTCACGTATTGCAGGTGCCAAGATGATATGTATACAGAAACCCCAAAAGATATTAAAAAGAGTAAACGAATATAGTAAAGGGGCCAGATACCAAAATCTACAAAAATCCATTGATTTCCTATATACGAACAACGAAATCGCAGAGAAAAGAATGTTTAAAAATTCCTGTTGCAACTACAACAAAAATAATAAAATGCTTAGAAGTAAACTTGCCAACCATGTGAAAGACCTAAGGTCTTCTTGCTGAAGACGAAAAGGTACACTGCACGGAAAACCTTAAGGTGTTTTCAAAAGAATTGAATACCCAAAGAAATAGAATGGCACTCCTTGTTCATGGCTGGAAAGAATCAACATAATTAAAATGGTCATCACTGGCCAGCATGAGAACGCCCGACTTCCGATTTGAAACTCGCCTCTGTTGGCCTGGGTCCACCCCAGGACCATTACCAAACCCAGCCTGGGTCAGCCTAGGCACCCGCAGAGGTCAGTCAGAGGACCGCCCAGGTCACCGCAAGCATACCCTGGGGCTGTTCCCACGGTGAGACAGGGTCAGCCCCAGAAACCCCCATTGTCAGTCACAGAAACTGCCCTGGATCGTCAAGGATCAGCGCAGCGCAAGTCACAAGATCCCCCCCCCCGAGTTCAGCCCGTGAAAGTCGAAGTTTGGTCCTGGGACACGGTGCGATGTCTCTCTTTACCCCGTATGGGTGGTCCTGGAACGCATCGAGTTCGGATTGGATACCCGCACGGATTGGTCTTGTTCCCTGCAGGTGCCAGTCTGGGCAAGCTTGGGTTGTCCCAGGAACCCCAGAGACTAGTCACAGAACCCTCCCATGTAGATAGATGCTGCTGGGACGAGACTGTCTTGGCCTAGGCACCTCTTAATCCAGAAGGAGCATGGGCTTGTCCCAGGCACACCCTTTTTCGAAAGAGGCTGCCCCTAGGGCTGGTGCTGAGACACATCCTGGTCAGCCCAATCAATCCCCATGGCCGAACACATCGCAGAGCAAGTCCTGGACTTTCCCGCCTCGGTCCTGGCACCTGCTGTGTCCAGGGCCAGGACCTGTCTCGGTGGTCCTAGGAACTAGTTCCAGGACCCACCCAGTAGGTCTGTGCACACCCTGGTGACAGAGACAGGACCTGAATGGGTCGGAAACGGAGACAGCCCAGTTCTGGTCCTGGGACCCACCCGGTTCCGGCCTAGGCACACCATGGGGCACGGAAGGGTGGTCCCAGGCACCACCTGGGTCCAGACACTGGCTATCCGGAGGTCTGTCCTTGGATGTGAACGGGAGGTCTGGTTCACCTGGGACAACCACGAATTGGCCAGGGCATCCCTGAGGCGGCTGGTTCTGGGACAAGCGTTGGAGGCACATGACACCACCATGGACTGTCCCGGGATCCAGCAAGTTGGCTCCGGTCAACCCCTCATGGACAATCCCGTGACCCGCCCTTGAGGCCCCGGGCATTCCCAGGGAGAGTCCATGGCCAACCAGGATTGCGCTGGGCGTATTCCAGTGGCGGTATTGGGAAGTGTCAGTGTGACCCCTGGTCCCGACAGGTTCATTCACTGGACCGCCACTACGTCAGTTCCAGGACGCTGTTGTGTGAACGGGGACACCATCTCTAAGACTGTCCTGGACACAGCCAGGTGGCCCTGGTCACCTTTTGGGGACAGTCCACGGACTCACCCCGATAGCCTTGAGCATCCCTGCGTGATGGTCTCAGTACCCACTCATTGGCCCTCAACCCACCTTGGGGACAATCTCAGGACCCACTAGGGTAGATTCAGGCCTCCCTAGGGACAGTCACAAGACCAGCCCAGTGTACCCTGGGCACCCGGTTTGGAATGTCTCAACATAATGTTGGTACACAGGTGACACCAGCATCCCCCAGGCAGAGTCCTGGGAACAGGTTGGGTGGCTCCTGGTAACCCCCGAGGAAGGTATTGAAACCCACTTGGGTGCCCAAGTGCACCTCACATGGGGCAGGTATGGGAACCTCCTGGGTTTCCCGTAGAGACCACAGGAGATGGTGCTGGCAACCACCTAATTGCCCCTGGCACGTCCTAGTGACATTCCCAAGACGCGTTTGTAGCCTCAGGCATCTCCTGGAGACAGCACAGATACCTGTACTAGACCTTTCTGGCTCTCCCCGGGCACCTCCCAGGGATGGTCCCGTGTCTAGTCCCTGTGGCCTCTGTATCCACCAGGTAGTGTCCAAGGACCTGCCTGCGTGGCCCTGGGCCCACCCCGAGGACGGTCCCAGGACCTCAATTCCCTCTGGGAAACGGTCCTGGAATCCACACTGACGGACATGTGCATCATGTGCAGCCTTGATGGGATGGTCCTGGCCTGCGCCAGTGGCACCGGTGACGATTCTGGAACACACCCTGACGGCCCGGAGAATATCTCGGGGATGGTCCTCAGATAGGACCACGCTAGGATAGGTATGTCTAGACAAGGGGCTCAGAATGCACTGCATAGAAAGGAACAGTTGGAGAAGGGGTAGGGAGAATGGGGTGTTGGCATTTATCAGCTTCAGAACCCTTCTAGACAGATAATAGAATTTTCTATTGTAGCTTATTGTAGCTTATTGTAGGGAAAGAAGTTTATCTGTGCTGCTCCTAGAAACTTGTCCTTTTCTTTCCTCTTTTTAATTTAAGTTTACTGGGGTGACAAATGGTAGTAAACTTACATAGATTTCAGGCGTACAATCAGGTATTGCATCATCTATAAGTCCCATTGTGTGTTCACCACCCAGAGTCAGTTTTCCTTCCATCACCATATGCTTGATCCCCTTTACAATCCCCATCTACCATCCCGCCCTCCCCCTTTACCCTCTGGTAAGGACTAAACTATTGTCAGTGTCTGTGAGTTTTTGTTTCTCCTTTGTTTGTCTTGCTCTTTTGCAGTTTTGGGTTTATATATCACATATCGGTAAAAGCATATGGTTCTCTGCTTTTTCTGTCTGATTTGTTTCGCTTAGCGTTATAGTCTCAAGAGCCATACATGTTGTCACAAACGGTCCTATTTCATCCTTTCTTACTGCCGAATAGTAGTCGTTGTGTATATATACCACGACTTCTTTAGCTAGACTTCTTTAGATGGATATTCGTCTATCGAAGGACGTTTCGGTTGTTTCCATGTCTTGGCCAGCATAAATAAAGCTGCAGTGAAGATCGGAGCACATGTGTCTTTATGGATAAATGTTATCAGATTTTTTTGGTAGACAACTAGGAGTGGGATTGCTGGGTCATACGGTAATTCTGTTTGTAATTTCTTTGAAGACCCTCCACACTGCCTTCCATAGCAGCTGCACCAATCTGCGTTCCCACCAACAGCGTATTGAGGGTTCCTTCTTCTCCACAGCGTCTCTAACACTCTCTAGCAGTCCAATTTCATTCTTTTGGACGCGGCTATCCAATTCTGCCAGCACCATTTATCCACGAGGCTGTCTTTTCCCTTTGTGAAACATTATCGGTCCATATCTATGTGGTTTTATTTCTGGGTTCTCAATTCTATTGCATTAACCTATGTGTCTGTCTTTCTGCCAATACCCTGCTGTTTTGATTATTGTAGCCCTGTAGTACAAGGTAAAGTCAGGGAGTGTGATACCTCCAGTATTGTTCCCTTCTCTTAAGATTGCTTTGGCTATTCGGGCGCTTTTGTGGTTCCAAAAAAATCTGATGACTTTTTTGTGCTACTTCTTTAAAAAAATGTCCTTGGGATTTTGATGGGGATTGCATTAAATCTGTATGTTGCTTTGGGTAATATGGCCATTTCATGAGCACGGAATGTCGCTCCATTTCTTTGCGTCTTCAATTTCTTTGAAAAAATGTCTTGTAGTTTTCAGCACAATGGTCTTTCACCTCCTTGGTTAAGTTTATTCCTAGGTATGTTATTCTTCTTGCTGCAATTGCAAAAGGAATTGTTTTTTGTGTTTCTTTTTCTGAGATTACATTGTCAGTATCTAGGAATGCAGTGGACTTTTCTACGTGGATTTTGTAGCCAGCAACTGTACTGTATTCCTTGATTGTACTGTACTGTATTCCTTGATTGTTTCCAATAGCTTTTTGATGGAGTCTTTAGGGTTTTCTACATATAGCATCATGTCATCTGCAGAGTGGTAATTTAACTTCTTCATTCCCCATTTGGACGCCTTTGATTTCTTTCTCTTGCCTGATTGCTCTGGCAAGGACTTCCAACACTACGTTGAAAAGCAGAGGTGACAGGGGACAGCCCTGTCGTTTTCCTGAACGTAGAGCCAAGGGCTTTCGTTTTTCACCATTAATTATGAGATTAGCTGAGGGCTTGTCATATATGGCCCTTATTATGCGAAGGTATTCTTCCTTCTATACCTATTTTAGTAAGTGTTTTAATCATGAATGGATGTTGATGCTTTTTCTGCATCAATTGTTAAAATCATATGCTTTTTTTTCCTTTATGTGACGGATTTTTTTTTTTTTGTATATGTGATGGATTTCCGGATGTTGAACCATCCTTGTGCCACGGGGATGAACCCCACTTGGTCACGATGATCTTTTTAATGCATTGTTGTATTCGATTTGCTATAAATTTGTTTAGGACTTTTGCATCTGTATTCATCAGAGATATTGGTGTGTAGTTTTCTTTATGTGTGTGTGGTCCTTCCCAGGTTTTGGTATCAGGGTAATGTTGGTTTCACAAAATGAGCTGGATTGTACTGTCTCATCTTCAATTTTTTGGAAGAGGTTGAGCAGGATTGGTATTAGATCTTCTTTGAAGGTTCGGTAGAATTCACCAGTAAAGCCCTCCGGTCCCGGACTTTTGCCTTTGGAAGGTTTTGGATGACTGATTCAATTTCGTTACTGGCGATCGTTCTGTTTAGATTTTCCAGTTCTTCGTGGTTCAGCCTTGTTTCTAAGGACTTGTCCATTTCTTCTAGGTTATTGAATTTGGTGGCATATAGACTTAGTATTCTTCGATGATCCTTTGTATTTCTGTGGTGTCCGTGATAACGTCCCCTTTTCCATTTCTGATTTTGTTAATTAGTGTCTTCTCTCTTTTTTATGTTAGTGAGTCTATCCAAGGGTTTGTCAATTTTGTTCATCTTTTCAAGGAACCAGCTCTTCGTCACGTTAATTTCTTTCTATTGTCTTTTTGTTCCCTATTTCATTTATTTCTGGTCTGGTCCTTGTTATTTCCTTTCTTCTGCTGACCTTGGGTTTCGCTTCTTCTTGTTGTAGTTCTTGAAGGTCTAACAGGAGGTTGTTTGTTTGGGATTTTTCTTGTTTCTTGGGATAGGCCTGTAATGACATACATTTCCCTCTTGAAAGTGCTTTCGCTGCATCCCAAAACTTTTGGTAGGATGTATTTTCACTGTCGTTTGTCGCTAGGTATCTTTTGATCTCTCCTTTAATTCTAAAGAACCCAGTCGTTCTTTAAAAGTATGTTGTAATTGTGTTTTTTCCTGCTTTCTTTTTGTAGTTGCTATCCCATTTCAAAGCCTTGGGATCAGAGGATGTGCTTCGTATGATTTCAGTCTTCTTAAATTTGCTGAGGCTGATTTTATGTCCCAATATATGGTCTATATCCTTGAGAATGTTCCATGCACACTAGAAAAGAATGTCTAGTCTGATGTTTCAGAATGAAGTGCTCTTTGTACGTCAATTGTGTCCATTTCATCTACTGTGTCATTTGGGGCTGCTATTTCATTATTTGTTTTCTGTTTGGATGATCTACCCATAGCTGACAGTGATGTTATTTAAGTCCCCTAGTATAATTGTGCTTTGGTCAATTTCTCCCTTTCGTTCTGTTAATAGGTGCTTGGTATATTTCGGTGCTCCCTGATTGGGGGCATGAAATGTCCATCTTTGTCTCGTATCATCTTTTTCACCCTGAAGTCTGTTTCATCTGATATCATTATGGCTACACCTGATTTTCTCTGGGTACCCTCTGCGTGGAATGCCCATTTCCCCCCTTTCATTTTGAATCTATGCTTGTCTTTGTAGCTGAGATGTGTCTCTTGGACATAGTTGGGTTTATTTTTCTGATTTAGAGTTTTGGGTTTCGCTTTTTGATCCAATCTGCTACTCTGTGCCTTTATATTGGTGAGTTCAGTCCACTTACATTTAGAATGATTATTGATATATGAGGATATCTTGTCACTCTATCTTCAGTTTTGTCGTAAGACTGTGTCTCCATTGTTTCTTTGCCTTTGAGTTGTCTATTAATTCTGTGTGATGGTATTCTATGATGTTTCCCTCTGTTTTTTTTTTTTTTATTATTACAGTCTATATTTCAGTTCTGGATTTTGTTTTTTTTTTTTTTTGAGTGGTTACCCTTAAGTTTATGTAAAAGAAAGTTTGATATTTAGAGTATTCCATTTTCTCCAGTTCGCTTACTTTCTCCATTCCCTTATTCCGGTTCAGGCCTTTACTCTCCCCGTTTTTGTGTTGCCACAAATTGTCCCAGTTGATGGTGGTCGAATAGCCTCCTTTAGTATTTCTTGTAGTGCAGGTCGTGTATTGGAAAATCCCCTCAGCTTCTGTATGTCCTCCTTCATATCTAAAGGATATCTTTGCTGGATATATTATTCTTGGCTCCAAGTTTCTCTCTTTCAATAGTTTGAATATTTGGTTCCACTCCCTCCTGCCTTGCAGAGTTTCCGCTGAAAAATCTGGTGATAATCTAATGGGCTTTCCTTTGTAGGTTACCGTCTCCTTTACCCTGGCTGCCTCGAGGATTGTTTCTTTTTGTTGGTTTTAGACAGCTTCAATACAATGTGCCTTGCAGAAGGTCTGTTGGGATTGAGGTAATTAGGTGTTGTATTTGCTTCTTGGATTCGAGGATCCAGTTCTGTCCACAAGTTTGGGGAAGTTCTCTTCGACAATTTTTGTGCATATATTCTCTGTTCCCTTCTCTCTTTCTTCTCCTTCTGGTATGCCCATTATTCTTATGGTGCTCTTTCTGACGGAGTCAGAAAGTTCTCGTTAGAGGTCTTCCGTTTCTTTTAAGTCTCAAGTCTGTTTCTTCTAACATCTGTGTAATTCCCAGGTTTCTATCTTCGATGTCACGGATTCTTTCCTCTTACTAGGTAGTAGTCAACTCTACTACCTAAGCTGGTTATTTCATTCTTAATTTCTTCTATTGAGTTCTTCATCTCTAGAAACTCTATTTGGTTCCTTTGAAAATTTCAATCTCTTTCGTTAAATGCTCATGTTGGTCGTTGATTGTGTGTCAGAGTTCCTTAAACTGCCTTCCTGTGTTGTCTTGCATCTCGTTGGGTTTTTTCAGAACTGCAATCCTGAATTCTCTCTCATTGAAGCCACATGTTTCCATATCTTTAAGTTCCCTTTCTGGGGACTTGTCACTTTCTTTCTCAGCTGTCTCGTTGCCTTGGTTATTCATGGCAATTGCTGATGTATCATTTCTCCCAGAGCTGGGTCTTCCCAGATCCTGAGCACCACTGCTTCTCTGTAATCCGACGACTACTCCTCAGTTCAGGGGCCAGCTTGAGTCTCTGGGAAGTCGGGCAAGGATTGGGTGAGTGCGGTGTGGTCCAAGGTATGGTGTTTATCTCCTTTGTCCATCCAATGTTCCAGCTGTACGTCTCAGCTGAGGTTACTGCCTCAAACGCTGGATGTTTTGCTCTCTCAGCAGGAGAGATCAGGGAAATAGACCACCTCCTGGTTTTTGTTTGTTTCTGTCTTACCTAGGAATCCCCACCCCTCCACAGCTGTGGATGTGGGCAGCCTCTCTATTCCTCTCCTTCCTTCTTCCCTCACTCGCCCAGTGTATGCTCGCCTTCCAGAAACCCTCGTATGAGTCTCTTAACCGTTCTGTGAGTGCGCAGAGTAATTTGACGTTCAATATGTGGTAAGTTCCAGAGAACTCAAGAAGACCACCTCGCTGCCACTGACGTCACTCGGTAAATTCTATTCTTAACAAGACAGTGATTTCCAAGATAGTATGAAAAGTCAGAGCAATCAAGCAAGAGAAAGAAATAAAAGGCATCCAACTTGGGAATGAAGAAGTCAAATTGTCACGTATTGCAGGTGCCAAGATGATATGTATACAGAAACCCCAAAAGATATTAAAAAGAGTAAACGAATATAGTAAAGGGGCCAGATACCAAAATCTACAAAAATCCATTGATTTCCTATATACGAACAACGAAATCGCAGAGAAAAGAATGTTTAAAAATTCCTGTTGCAACTACAACAAAAATAATAAAATGCTTAGAAGTAAACTTGCCAACCATGTGAAAGACCTAAGGTCTTCTTGCTGAAGACGAAAAGGTACACTGCACGGAAAACCTTAAGGTGTTTTCAAAAGAATTGAATACCCAAAGAAATAGAATGGCACTCCTTGTTCATGGCTGGAAAGAATCAACATAATTAAAATGGTCATCACTGGCCAGCATGAGAACGCCCGACTTCCGATTTGAAACTCGCCTCTGTTGGCCTGGGTCCACCCCAGGACCATTACCAAACCCAGCCTGGGTCAGCCTAGGCACCCGCAGAGGTCAGTCAGAGGACCGCCCAGGTCACCGCAAGCATACCCTGGGGCTGTTCCCACGGTGAGACAGGGTCAGCCCCAGAAACCCCCATTGTCAGTCACAGAAACTGCCCTGGATCGTCAAGGATCAGCGCAGCGCAAGTCACAAGATCCCCCCCCCCGAGTTCAGCCCGTGAAAGTCGAAGTTTGGTCCTGGGACACGGTGCGATGTCTCTCTTTACCCCGTATGGGTGGTCCTGGAACGCATCGAGTTCGGATTGGATACCCGCACGGATTGGTCTTGTTCCCTGCAGGTGCCAGTCTGGGCAAGCTTGGGTTGTCCCAGGAACCCCAGAGACTAGTCACAGAACCCTCCCATGTAGATAGATGCTGCTGGGACGAGACTGTCTTGGCCTAGGCACCTCTTAATCCAGAAGGAGCATGGGCTTGTCCCAGGCACACCCTTTTTCGAAAGAGGCTGCCCCTAGGGCTGGTGCTGAGACACATCCTGGTCAGCCCAATCAATCCCCATGGCCGAACACATCGCAGAGCAAGTCCTGGACTTTCCCGCCTCGGTCCTGGCACCTGCTGTGTCCAGGGCCAGGACCTGTCTCGGTGGTCCTAGGAACTAGTTCCAGGACCCACCCAGTAGGTCTGTGCACACCCTGGTGACAGAGACAGGACCTGAATGGGTCGGAAACGGAGACAGCCCAGTTCTGGTCCTGGGACCCACCCGGTTCCGGCCTAGGCACACCATGGGGCACGGAAGGGTGGTCCCAGGCACCACCTGGGTCCAGACACTGGCTATCCGGAGGTCTGTCCTTGGATGTGAACGGGAGGTCTGGTTCACCTGGGACAACCACGAATTGGCCAGGGCATCCCTGAGGCGGCTGGTTCTGGGACAAGCGTTGGAGGCACATGACACCACCATGGACTGTCCCGGGATCCAGCAAGTTGGCTCCGGTCAACCCCTCATGGACAATCCCGTGACCCGCCCTTGAGGCCCCGGGCATTCCCAGGGAGAGTCCATGGCCAACCAGGATTGCGCTGGGCGTATTCCAGTGGCGGTATTGGGAAGTGTCAGTGTGACCCCTGGTCCCGACAGGTTCATTCACTGGACCGCCACTACGTCAGTTCCAGGACGCTGTTGTGTGAACGGGGACACCATCTCTAAGACTGTCCTGGACACAGCCAGGTGGCCCTGGTCACCTTTTGGGGACAGTCCACGGACTCACCCCGATAGCCTTGAGCATCCCTGCGTGATGGTCTCAGTACCCACTCATTGGCCCTCAACCCACCTTGGGGACAATCTCAGGACCCACTAGGGTAGATTCAGGCCTCCCTAGGGACAGTCACAAGACCAGCCCAGTGTACCCTGGGCACCCGGTTTGGAATGTCTCAACATAATGTTGGTACACAGGTGACACCAGCATCCCCCAGGCAGAGTCCTGGGAACAGGTTGGGTGGCTCCTGGTAACCCCCGAGGAAGGTATTGAAACCCACTTGGGTGCCCAAGTGCACCTCACATGGGGCAGGTATGGGAACCTCCTGGGTTTCCCGTAGAGACCACAGGAGATGGTGCTGGCAACCACCTAATTGCCCCTGGCACGTCCTAGTGACATTCCCAAGACGCGTTTGTAGCCTCAGGCATCTCCTGGAGACAGCACAGATACCTGTACTAGACCTTTCTGGCTCTCCCCGGGCACCTCCCAGGGATGGTCCCGTGTCTAGTCCCTGTGGCCTCTGTATCCACCAGGTAGTGTCCAAGGACCTGCCTGCGTGGCCCTGGGCCCACCCCGAGGACGGTCCCAGGACCTCAATTCCCTCTGGGAAACGGTCCTGGAATCCACACTGACGGACATGTGCATCATGTGCAGCCTTGATGGGATGGTCCTGGCCTGCGCCAGTGGCACCGGTGACGATTCTGGAACACACCCTGACGGCCCGGAGAATATCTCGGGGATGGTCCTCAGATAGGACCACGCTAGGATAGGTATGTCTAGACAAGGGGCTCAGAATGCACTGCATAGAAAGGAACAGTTGGAGAAGGGGTAGGGAGAATGGGGTGTTGGCATTTATCAGCTTCAGAACCCTTCTAGACAGATAATAGAATTTTCTATTGTAGCTTATTGTAGCTTATTGTAGGGAAAGAAGTTTATCTGTGCTGCTCCTAGAAACTTGTCCTTTTCTTTCCTCTTTTTAATTTAAGTTTACTGGGGTGACAAATGGTAGTAAACTTACATAGATTTCAGGCGTACAATCAGGTATTGCATCATCTATAAGTCCCATTGTGTGTTCACCACCCAGAGTCAGTTTTCCTTCCATCACCATATGCTTGATCCCCTTTACAATCCCCATCTACCATCCCGCCCTCCCCCCTTACCCTCTGGTAAGGACTAAACTATTGTCAGTGTCTGTGAGTTTTTGTTTCTCCTTTGTTTGTCTTGCTCTTTTGCAGTTTTGGGTTTATATATCACATATCGGTAAAAGCATATGGTTCTCTGCTTTTTCTGTCTGATTTGTTTCGCTTAGCGTTATAGTCTCAAGAGCCATACATGTTGTCACAAACGGTCCTATTTCATCCTTTCTTACTGCCGAATAGTAGTCGTTGTGTATATATACCACGACTTCTTTAGCTAGACTTCTTTAGATGGATATTCGTCTATCGAAGGACGTTTCGGTTGTTTCCATGTCTTGGCCAGCATAAATAAAGCTGCAGTGAAGATCGGAGCACATGTGTCTTTATGGATAAATGTTATCAGATTTTTTTGGTAGACAACTAGGAGTGGGATTGCTGGGTCATACGGTAATTCTGTTTGTAATTTCTTTGAAGACCCTCCACACTGCCTTCCATAGCAGCTGCACCAATCTGCGTTCCCACCAACAGAGTATTGAGGGTTCCTTCTTCTCCACAGCGTCTCTAACACTCTCTAGCAGTCCAATTTCATTCTTTTGGACGCGGCTATCCAATTCTGCCAGCACCATTTATCCACGAGGCTGTCTTTTCCCTTTGTGAAACATTATCGGTCCATATCTATGTGGTTTTATTTCTGGGTTCTCAATTCTATTGCATTAACCTATGTGTCTGTCTTTCTGCCAATACCCTGCTGTTTTGATTATTGTAGCCCTGTAGTACAAGGTAAAGTCAGGGAGTGTGATACCTCCAGTATTGTTCCCTTCTCTTAAGATTGCTTTGGCTATTCGGGCGCTTTTGTGGTTCCAAAAAAATCTGATGACTTTTTTGTGCTACTTCTTTAAAAAAATGTCCTTGGGATTTTGATGGGGATTGCATTAAATCTGTATGTTGCTTTGGGTAATATGGCCATTTCATGAGCACGGAATGTCGCTCCATTTCTTTGCGTCTTCAATTTCTTTGAAAAAATGTCTTGTAGTTTTCAGCACAATGGTCTTTCACCTCCTTGGTTAAGTTTATTCCTAGGTATGTTATTCTTCTTGCTGCAATTGCAAAAGGAATTGTTTTTTGTGTTTCTTTTTCTGAGATTACATTGTCAGTATCTAGGAATGCAGTGGACTTTTCTACGTGGATTTTGTAGCCAGCAACTGTACTGTATTCCTTGATTGTACTGTACTGTATTCCTTGATTGTTTCCAATAGCTTTTTGATGGAGTCTTTAGGGTTTTCTACATATAGCATCATGTCATCTGCAGAGTGGTAATTTAACTTCTTCATTCCCCATTTGGACGCCTTTGATTTCTTTCTCTTGCCTGATTGCTCTGGCAAGGACTTCCAACACTACGTTGAAAAGCAGAGGTGACAGGGGACAGCCCTGTCGTTTTCCTGAACGTAGAGCCAAGGGCTTTCGTTTTTCACCATTAATTATGAGATTAGCTGAGGGCTTGTCATATATGGCCCTTATTATGCGAAGGTATTCTTCCTTCTATACCTATTTTAGTAAGTGTTTTAATCATGAATGGATGTTGATGCTTTTTCTGCATCAATTGTTAAAATCATATGCTTTTTTTTCCTTTATGTGACGGATTTTTTTTTTTTTGTATATGTGATGGATTTCCGGATGTTGAACCATCCTTGTGCCACGGGGATGAACCCCACTTGGTCACGATGATCTTTTTAATGCATTGTTGTATTCGATTTGCTATAAATTTGTTTAGGACTTTTGCATCTGTATTCATCAGAGATATTGGTGTGTAGTTTTCTTTATGTGTGTGTGGTCCTTCCCAGGTTTTGGTATCAGGGTAATGTTGGTTTCACAAAATGAGCTGGATTGTACTGTCTCATCTTCAATTTTTTGGAAGAGGTTGAGCAGGATTGGTATTAGATCTTCTTTGAAGGTTCGGTAGAATTCACCAGTAAAGCCCTCCGGTCCCGGACTTTTGCCTTTGGAAGGTTTTGGATGACTGATTCAATTTCGTTACTGGCGATCGTTCTGTTTAGATTTTCCAGTTCTTCGTGGTTCAGCCTTGTTTCTAAGGACTTGTCCATTTCTTCTAGGTTATTGAATTTGGTGGCATATAGACTTAGTATTCTTCGATGATCCTTTGTATTTCTGTGGTGTCCGTGATAACGTCCCCTTTTCCATTTCTGATTTTGTTAATTAGTGTCTTCTCTCTTTTTTATGTTAGTGAGTCTATCCAAGGGTTTGTCAATTTTGTTCATCTTTTCAAGGAACCAGCTCTTCGTCACGTTAATTTCTTTCTATTGTCTTTTTGTTCCCTATTTCATTTATTTCTGGTCTGGTCCTTGTTATTTCCTTTCTTCTGCTGACCTTGGGTTTCGCTTCTTCTTGTTGTAGTTCTTGAAGGTCTAACAGGAGGTTGTTTGTTTGGGATTTTTCTTGTTTCTTGGGATAGGCCTGTAATGACATACATTTCCCTCTTGAAAGTGCTTTCGCTGCATCCCAAAACTTTTGGTAGGATGTATTTTCACTGTCGTTTGTCGCTAGGTATCTTTTGATCTCTCCTTTAATTCTAAAGAACCCAGTCGTTCTTTAAAAGTATGTTGTAATTGTGTTTTTTCCTGCTTTCTTTTTGTAGTTGCTATCCCATTTCAAAGCCTTGGGATCAGAGGATGTGCTTCGTATGATTTCAGTCTTCTTAAATTTGCTGAGGCTGATTTTATGTCCCAATATATGGTCTATATCCTTGAGAATGTTCCATGCACACTAGAAAAGAATGTCTAGTCTGATGTTTCAGAATGAAGTGCTCTTTGTACGTCAATTGTGTCCATTTCATCTACTGTGTCATTTGGGGCTGCTATTTCATTATTTGTTTTCTGTTTGGATGATCTACCCATAGCTGACAGTGATGTTATTTAAGTCCCCTAGTATAATTGTGCTTTGGTCAATTTCTCCCTTTCGTTCTGTTAATAGGTGCTTGGTATATTTCGGTGCTCCCTGATTGGGGGCATGAAATGTCCATCTTTGTCTCGTATCATCTTTTTCACCCTGAAGTCTGTTTCATCTGATATCATTATGGCTACACCTGATTTTCTCTGGGTACCCTCTGCGTGGAATGCCCATTTCCCCCCTTTCATTTTGAATCTATGCTTGTCTTTGTAGCTGAGATGTGTCTCTTGGACATAGTTGGGTTTATTTTTCTGATTTAGAGTTTTGGGTTTCGCTTTTTGATCCAATCTGCTACTCTGTGCCTTTATATTGGTGAGTTCAGTCCACTTACATTTAGAATGATTATTGATATATGAGGATATCTTGTCACTCTATCTTCAGTTTTGTCGTAAGACTGTGTCTCCATTGTTTCTTTGCCTTTGAGTTGTCTATTAATTCTGTGTGATGGTATTCTATGATGTTTCCCTCTGTTTTTTTTTTTTTTATTATTACAGTCTATATTTCAGTTCTGGATTTTGTTTTTTTTTTTTTTTGAGTGGTTACCCTTAAGTTTATGTAAAAGAAAGTTTGATATTTAGAGTATTCCATTTTCTTCAGTTCGCTTACTTTCTCCATTCCCTTATTCCGGTTCAGGCCTTTACTCTCCCCGTTTTTGTGTTGCCACAAATTGTCCCAGTTGATGGTGGTCGAATAGCCTCCTTTAGTATTTCTTGTAGTGCAGGTCGTGTATTGGAAAATCCCCTCAGCTTCTGTATGTCCTCCTTCATATCTAAAGGATATCTTTGCTGGATATATTATTCTTGGCTCCAAGTTTCTCTCTTTCAATAGTTTGAATATTTGGTTCCACTCCCTCCTGCCTTGCAGAGTTTCCGCTGAAAAATCTGGTGATAATCTAATGGGCTTTCCTTTGTAGGTTACCGTCTCCTTTACCCTGGCTGCCTCGAGGATTGTTTCTTTTTGTTGATTTTAGACAGCTTCAATACAATGTGCCTTGCAGAAGGTCTGTTGGGATTGAGGTAATTAGGTGTTGTATTTGCTTCTTGGATTCGAGGATCCAGTTCTGTCCACAAGTTTGGGGAAGTTCTCTTCGACAATTTTTGTGCATATATTCTCTGTTCCCTTCTCTCTTTCTTCTCCTTCTGGTATGCCCATTATTCTTATGGTGCTCTTTCTGACGGAGTCAGAAAGTTCTCGTTAGAGGTCTTCCGTTTCTTTTAAGTCTCAAGTCTGTTTCTTCTAACATCTGTGTAATTCCCAGGTTTCTATCTTCGATGTCACGGATTCTTTCCTCTTACTAGGTAGTAGTCAACTCTACTACCTAAGCTGGTTATTTCATTCTTAATTTCTTCTATTGAGTTCTTCATCTCTAGAAACTCTATTTGGTTCCTTTGAAAATTTCAATCTCTTTCGTTAAATGCTCATGTTGGTCGTTGATTGTGTGTCAGAGTTCCTTAAACTGCCTTCCTGTGTTGTCTTGCATCTCGTTGGGTTTTTTCAGAACTGCAATCCTGAATTCTCTCTCATTGAAGCCACATGTTTCCATATCTTTAAGTTCCCTTTCTGGGGACTTGTCACTTTCTTTCTCAGCTGTCTCGTTGCCTTGGTTATTCATGGCAATTGCTGATGTATCATTTCTCCCAGAGCTGGGTCTTCCCAGATCCTGAGCACCACTGCTTCTCTGTAATCCGACGACTACTCCTCAGTTCAGGGGCCAGCTTGAGTCTCTGGGAAGTCGGGCAAGGATTGGGTGAGTGCGGTGTGGTCCAAGGTATGGTGTTTATCTCCTTTGTCCATCCAATGTTCCAGCTGTACGTCTCAGCTGAGGTTACTGCCTCAAACGCTGGATGTTTTGCTCTCTCAGCAGGAGAGATCAGGGAAATAGACCACCTCCTGGTTTTTGTTTGTTTCTGTCTTACCTAGGAATCCCCACCCCTCCACAGCTGTGGATGTGGGCAGCCTCTCTATTCCTCTCCTTCCTTCTTCCCTCACTCGCCCAGTGTATGCTCGCCTTCCAGAAACCCTCGTATGAGTCTCTTAACCGTTCTGTGAGTGCGCAGAGTAATTTGACGTTCAATATGTGGTAAGTTCCAGAGAACTCAAGAAGACCACCTCGCTGCCACTGACGTCACTCGGTAAATTCTATTCTTAACAAGACAGTGATTTCCAAGATAGTATGAAAAGTCAGAGCAATCAAGCAAGAGAAAGAAATAAAAGGCATCCAACTTGGGAATGAAGAAGTCAAATTGTCACGTATTGCAGGTGCCAAGATGATATGTATACAGAAACCCCAAAAGATATTAAAAAGAGTAAACGAATATAGTAAAGGGGCCAGATACCAAAATCTACAAAAATCCATTGATTTCCTATATACGAACAACGAAATCGCAGAGAAAAGAATGTTTAAAAATTCCTGTTGCAACTACAACAAAAATAATAAAATGCTTAGAAGTAAACTTGCCAACCATGTGAAAGACCTAAGGTCTTCTTGCTGAAGACGAAAAGGTACACTGCACGGAAAACCTTAAGGTGTTTTCAAAAGAATTGAATACCCAAAGAAATAGAATGGCACTCCTTGTTCATGGCTGGAAAGAATCAACATAATTAAAATGGTCATCACTGGCCAGCATGAGAACGCCCGACTTCCGATTTGAAACTCGCCTCTGTTGGCCTGGGTCCACCCCAGGACCATTACCAAACCCAGCCTGGGTCAGCCTAGGCACCCGCAGAGGTCAGTCAGAGGACCGCCCAGGTCACCGCAAGCATACCCTGGGGCTGTTCCCACGGTGAGACAGGGTCAGCCCCAGAAACCCCCATTGTCAGTCACAGAAACTGCCCTGGATCGTCAAGGATCAGCGCAGCGCAAGTCACAAGATCCCCCCCCCCCCGAGTTCAGCCCGTGAAAGTCGAAGTTTGGTCCTGGGACACGGTCCGATGTCTCTCTTTACCCCGTATGGGTGGTCCTGGAACGCATCGAGTTCGGATTGGATACCCGCACGGATTGGTCTTGTTCCCTGCAGGTGCCAGTCTGGGCAAGCTTGGGTTGTCCCAGGAACCCCAGAGACTAGTCACAGAACCCTCCCATGTAGATAGATGCTGCTGGGACGAGACTGTCTTGGCCTAGGCACCTCTTAATCCAGAAGGAGCATGGGCTTGTCCCAGGCACACCCTTTTTCGAAAGAGGCTGCCCCTAGGGCTGGTGCTGAGACACATCTTGGTCAGCCCAATCAATCCCCATGGCCGAACACATCGCAGAGCAAGTCCTGGACTTTCCCGCCTCGGTCCTGGCACCTGCTGTGTCCAGGGCCAGGACCTGTCTCGGTGGTCCTAGGAACTAGTTCCAGGACCCACCCAGTAGGTCTGTGCACACCCTGGTGACAGAGACAGGACCTGAATGGGTCGGAAACGGAGACAGCCCAGTTCTGGTCCTGGGACCCACCCGGTTCCGGCCTAGGCACACCATGGGGCACGGAAGGGTGGTCCCAGGCACCACCTGGGTCCAGACACTGGCTATCCGGAGGTCTGTCCTTGGATGTGAACGGGAGGTCTGGTTCACCTGGGACAACCACGAATTGGCCAGGGCATCCCTGAGGCGGCTGGTTCTGGGACAAGCGTTGGAGGCACATGACACCACCATGGACTGTCCCGGGATCCAGCAAGTTGGCTCCGGTCAACCCCTCATGGACAATCCCGTGACCCGCCCTTGAGGCCCCGGGCATTCCCAGGGAGAGTCCATGGCCAACCAGGATTGCGCTGGGCGTATTCCAGTGGCTGTATTTGGAAGTGTCAGTGTGACCCCTGGTCCCGACAGGTTCATTCACTGGACCGCCACTACGTCAGTTCCAGGACGCTGTTGTGTGAACGGGGACACCATCTCTAAGACTGTCCTGGACACAGCCAGGTGGCCCTGGTCACCTTTTGGGGACAGTCCACGGACTCACCCCGATAGCCTTGAGCATCCCTGCGTGATGGTCTCAGTACCCACTCATTGGCCCTCAACCCACCTTGGGGACAATCTCAGGACCCACTAGGGTAGATTCAGGCCTCCCTAGGGACAGTCACAAGACCAGCCCAGTGTACCCTGGGCACCCGGTTTGGAATGTCTCAACATAATGTTGGTACACAGGTGACACCAGCATCCCCCAGGCAGAGTCCTGGGAACAGGTTGGGTGGCTCCTGGTAACCCCCGAGGAAGGTATTGAAACCCACTTGGGTGCCCAAGTGCACCTCACATGGGGCAGGTATGGGAACCTCCTGGGTTTCCCGTAGAGACCACAGGAGATGGTGCTGGCAACCACCTAATTGCCCCTGGCACGTCCTAGTGACATTCCCAAGACGCGTTTGTAGCCTCAGGCATCTCCTGGAGACAGCACAGATACCTGTACTAGACCTTTCTGGCTCTCCCCGGGCACCTCCCAGGGATGGTCCCGTGTCTAGTCCCTGTGGCCTCTGTATCCACCAGGTAGTGTCCAAGGACCTGCCTGCGTGGCCCTGGGCCCACCCCGAGGACGGTCCCAGGACCTCAATTCCCTCTGGGAAACGGTCCTGGAATCCACACTGACGGACATGTGCATCATGTGCAGCCTTGATGGGATGGTCCTGGCCTGCGCCAGTGGCACCGGTGACGATTCTGGAACACACCCTGACGGCCCGGAGAATATCTCGGGGATGGTCCTCAGATAGGACCACGCTAGGATAGGTATGTCTAGACAAGGGGCTCAGAATGCACTGCATAGAAAGGAACAGTTGGAGAAGGGGTAGGGAGAATGGGGTGTTGGCATTTATCAGCTTCAGAACCCTTCTAGACAGATAATAGAATTTTCTATTGTAGCTTATTGTAGCTTATTGTAGGGAAAGAAGTTTATCTGTGCTGCTCCTAGAAACTTGTCCTTTTCTTTCCTCTTTTTAATTTAAGTTTACTGGGGTGACAAATGGTAGTAAACTTACATAGATTTCAGGCGTACAATCAGGTATTGCATCATCTATAAGTCCCATTGTGTGTTCACCACCCAGAGTCAGTTTTCCTTCCATCACCATATGCTTGATCCCCTTTACAATCCCCATCTACCATCCCGCCCTCCCCCCTTACCCTCTGGTAAGGACTAAACTATTGTCAGTGTCTGTGAGTTTTTGTTTCTCCTTTGTTTGTCTTGCTCTTTTGCAGTTTTGGGTTTATATATCACATATCGGTAAAAGCATATGGTTCTCTGCTTTTTCTGTCTGATTTGTTTCGCTTAGCGTTATAGTCTCAAGAGCCATACATGTTGTCACAAACGGTCCTATTTCATCCTTTCTTACTGCCGAATAGTAGTCGTTGTGTATATATACCACGACTTCTTTAGCTAGCCTTCTTTAGATGGATATTCGTCTATCGAAGGACGTTTCGGTTGTTTCCATGTCTTGGCCAGCATAAATAAAGCTGCAGTGAAGATCGGAGCACATGTGTCTTTATGGATAAATGTTATCAGATTTTTTTGGTAGACAACTAGGAGTGGGATTGCTGGGTCATACGGTAATTCTGTTTGTAATTTCTTTGAAGACCCTCCACACTGCCTTCCATAGCAGCTGCACCAATCTGCGTTCCCACCAACAGAGTATTGAGGGTTCCTTCTTCTCCACAGCGTCTCTAACACTCTCTAGCAGTCCAATTTCATTCTTTTGGACGCGGCTATCCAATTCTGCCAGCACCATTTATCCACGAGGCTGTCTTTTCCCTTTGTGAAACATTATCGGTCCATATCTATGTGGTTTTATTTCTGGGTTCTCAATTCTATTGCATTAACCTATGTGTCTGTCTTTCTGCCAATACCCTGCTGTTTTGATTATTGTAGCCCTGTAGTACAAGGTAAAGTCAGGGAGTGTGATACCTCCAGTATTGTTCCCTTCTCTTAAGATTGCTTTGGCTATTCGGGCGCTTTTGTGGTTCCAAAAAAATCTGATGACTTTTTTGTGCTACTTCTTTAAAAAAATGTCCTTGGGATTTTGATGGGGATTGCATTAAATCTGTATGTTGCTTTGGGTAATATGGCCATTTCATGAGCACGGAATGTCGCTCCATTTCTTTGCGTCTTCAATTTCTTTGAAAAAATGTCTTGTAGTTTTCAGCACAATGGTCTTTCACCTCCTTGGTTAAGTTTATTCCTAGGTATTTTATTCTTCTTGCTGCAATTGCAAAAGGAATTGTTTTTTGTGTTTCTTTTTCTGAGATTACATTGTCAGTATCTAGGAATGCAGTGGACTTTTCTACGTGGATTTTGTAGCCAGCAACTGTACTGTATTCCTTGATTGTACTGTACTGTATTCCTTGATTGTTTCCAATAGCTTTTTGATGGAGTCTTTAGGGTTTTCTACATATAGCATCATGTCATCTGCAGAGTGGTAATTTAACTTCTTCATTCCCCATTTGGACGCCTTTGATTTCTTTCTCTTGCCTGATTGCTCTGGCAAGGACTTCCAACACTACGTTGAAAAGCAGAGGTGACAGGGGACAGCCCTGTCGTTTTCCTGAACGTAGAGCCAAGGGCTTTCGTTTTTCACCATTAATTATGAGATTAGCTGAGGGCTTGTCATATATGGCCCTTATTATGCGAAGGTATTCTTCCTTCTATACCTATTTTAGTAAGTGTTTTAATCATGAATGGATGTTGATGCTTTTTCTGCATCAATTGTTAAAATCATATGCTTTTTTTTCCTTTATGTGACGGATTTTTTTTTTTTTGTATATGTGATGGATTTCCGGATGTTGAACCATCCTTGTGCCACGGGGATGAACCCCACTTGGTCACGATGATCTTTTTAATGCATTGTTGTATTCGATTTGCTATAAATTTGTTTAGGACTTTTGCATCTGTATTCATCAGAGATATTGGTGTGTAGTTTTCTTTATGTGTGTGTGGTCCTTCCCAGGTTTTGGTATCAGGGTAATGTTGGTTTCACAAAATGAGCTGGATTGTACTGTCTCATCTTCAATTTTTTGGAAGAGGTTGAGCATGATTGGTATTAGATCTTCTTTGAAGGTTCGGTAGAATTCACCAGTAAAGCCCTCCGGTCCCGGACTTTTGCCTTTGGAAGGTTTTGGATGACTGATTCAATTTCGTTACTGGCGATCGTTCTGTTTAGATTTTCCAGTTCTTCGTGGTTCAGCCTTGTTTCTAAGGACTTGTCCATTTCTTCTAGGTTATTGAATTTGGTGGCATATAGACTTAGTATTCTTCGATGATCCTTTGTATTTCTGTGGTGTCCGTGATAACGTCCCCTTTTCCATTTCTGATTTTGTTAATTAGTGTCTTCTCTCTTTTTTATGTTAGTGAGTCTATCCAAGGGTTTGTCAATTTTGTTCATCTTTTCAAGGAACCAGCTCTTCGTCACGTTAATTTCTTTCTATTGTCTTTTTGTTCCCTATTTCATTTATTTCTGGTCTGGTCCTTGTTATTTCCTTTCTTCTGCTGACCTTGGGTTTCGCTTCTTCTTGTTGTAGTTCTTGAAGGTCTAACAGGAGGTTGTTTGTTTGGGATTTTTCTTGTTTCTTGGGATAGGCCTGTAATGACATACATTTCCCTCTTGAAAGTGCTTTCGCTGCATCCCAAAACTTTTGGTAGGATGTATTTTCACTGTCGTTTGTCGCTAGGTATCTTTTGATCTCTCCTTTAATTCTAAAGAACCCAGTCGTTCTTTAAAAGTATGTTGTAATTGTGTTTTTTCCTGCTTTCTTTTTGTAGTTGCTATCCCATTTCAAAGCCTTGGGATCAGAGGATGTGCTTCGTATGATTTCAGTCTTCTTAAATTTGCTGAGGCTGATTTTATGTCCCAATATATGGTCTATATCCTTGAGAATGTTCCATGCACACTAGAAAAGAATGTCTAGTCTGATGTTTCAGAATGAAGTGCTCTTTGTACGTCAATTGTGTCCATTTCATCTACTGTGTCATTTGGGGCTGCTATTTCATTATTTGTTTTCTGTTTGGATGATCTACCCATAGCTGACAGTGATGTTATTTAAGTCCCCTAGTATAATTGTGCTTTGGTCAATTTCTCCCTTTCGTTCTGTTAATAGGTGCTTGGTATATTTCGGTGCTCCCTGATTGGGGGCATGAAATGTCCATCTTTGTCTCGTATCATCTTTTTCACCCTGAAGTCTGTTTCATCTGATATCATTATGGCTACACCTGATTTTCTCTGGGTACCCTCTGCGTGGAATGCCCATTTCCCCCCTTTCATTTTGAATCTATGCTTGTCTTTGTAGCTGAGATGTGTCTCTTGGACATAGTTGGGTTTATTTTTCTGATTTAGAGTTTTGGGTTTCGCTTTTTGATCCAATCTGCTACTCTGTGCCTTTATATTGGTGAGTTCAGTCCACTTACATTTAGAATGATTATTGATATATGAGGATATCTTGTCACTCTATCTTCAGTTTTGTCGTAAGACTGTGTCTCCATTGTTTCTTTGCCTTTGAGTTGTCTATTAATTCTGTGTGATGGTATTCTATGATGTTTCCCTCTGTTTTTTTTTTTTTTATTATTACAGTCTATATTTCAGTTCTGGATTTTGTTTTTTTTTTTTTTTGAGTGGTTACCCTTAAGTTTATGTAAAAGAAAGTTTGATATTTAGAGTATTCCATTTTCTTCAGTTCGCTTACTTTCTCCATTCCCTTATTCCGGTTCAGGCCTTTACTCTCCCCGTTTTTGTGTTGCCACAAATTGTCCCAGTTGATGGTGGTCGAATAGCCTCCTTTAGTATTTCTTGTAGTGCAGGTCGTGTATTGGAAAATCCCCTCAGCTTCTGTATGTCCTCCTTCATATCTAAAGGATATCTTTGCTGGATATATTATTCTTGGCTCCAAGTTTCTCTCTTTCAATAGTTTGAATATTTGGTTCCACTCCCTCCTGCCTTGCAGAGTTTCCGCTGAAAAATCTGGTGATAATCTAATGGGCTTTCCTTTGTAGGTTACCGTCTCCTTTACCCTGGCTGCCTCGAGGATTGTTTCTTTTTGTTGGTTTTAGACAGCTTCAATACAATGTGCCTTGCAGAAGGTCTGTTGGGATTGAGGTAATTAGGTGTTGTATTTGCTTCTTGGATTCGAGGATCCAGTTCTGTCCACAAGTTTGGGGAAGTTCTCTTCGACAATTTTTGTGCATATATTCTCTGTTCCCTTCTCTCTTTCTTCTCCTTCTGGTATGCCCATTATTCTTATGGTGCTCTTTCTGACGGAGTCAGAAAGTTCTCGTTAGAGGTCTTCCGTTTCTTTTAAGTCTCAAGTCTGTTTCTTCTAACATCTGTGTAATTCCCAGGTTTCTATCTTCGATGTCACGGATTCTTTCCTCTTACTAGGTAGTAGTCAACTCTACTACCTAAGCTGGTTATTTCATTCTTAATTTCTTCTATTGAGTTCTTCATCTCTAGAAACTCTATTTGGTTCCTTTGAAAATTTCAATCTCTTTCGTTAAATGCTCATGTTGGTCGTTGATTGTGTGTCAGAGTTCCTTAAACTGCCTTCCTGTGTTGTCTTGCATCTCGTTGGGTTTTTTCAGAACTGCAATCCTGAATTCTCTCTCATTGAAGCCACATGTTTCCATATCTTTAAGTTCCCTTTCTGGGGACTTGTCACTTTCTTTCTCAGCTGTCTCGTTGCCTTGGTTATTCATGGCAATTGCTGATGTATCATTTCTCCCAGAGCTGGGTCTTCCCAGATCCTGAGCACCACTGCTTCTCTGTAATCCGACGACTACTCCTCAGTTCAGGGGCCAGCTTGAGTCTCTGGGAAGTCGGGCAAGGATTGGGTGAGTGCGGTGTGGTCCAAGGTATGGTGTTTATCTCCTTTGTCCATCCAATGTTCCAGCTGTACGTCTCAGCTGAGGTTACTGCCTCAAACGCTGGATGTTTTGCTCTCTCAGCAGGAGAGATCAGGGAAATAGACCACCTCCTGGTTTTTGTTTGTTTCTGTCTTACCTAGGAATCCCCACCCCTCCACAGCTGTGGATGTGGGCAGCCTCTCTATTCCTCTCCTTCCTTCTTCCCTCACTCGCCCAGTGTATGCTCGCCTTCCAGAAACCCTCGTATGAGTCTCTTAACCGTTCTGTGAGTGCGCAGAGTAATTTGACGTTCAATATGTGGTAAGTTCCAGAGAACTCAAGAAGACCACCTCGCTGCCACTGACGTCACTCGGTAAATTCTATTCTTAACAAGACAGTGATTTCCAAGATAGTATGAAAAGTCAGAGCAATCAAGCAAGAGAAAGAAATAAAAGGCATCCAACTTGGGAATGAAGAAGTCAAATTGTCACGTATTGCAGGTGCCAAGATGATATGTATACAGAAACCCCAAAAGATATTAAAAAGAGTAAACGAATATAGTAAAGGGGCCAGATACCAAAATCTACAAAAATCCATTGATTTCCTATATACGAACAACGAAATCGCAGAGAAAAGAATGTTTAAAAATTCCTGTTGCAACTACAACAAAAATAATAAAATGCTTAGAAGTAAACTTGCTGAAGACGAAAAGGTACACTGCACGGAAAACCTTAAGGTGTTTTCAAAAGAATTGAATACCCAAAGAAATAGAATGGCACTCCTTGTTCATGGCTGGAAAGAATCAACATAATTAAAATGGTCATCACTGGCCAGCATGAGAACGCCCGACTTCCGATTTGAAACTCGCCTCTGTTGGCCTGGGTCCACCCCAGGACCATTACCAAACCCAGCCTGGGTCAGCCTAGGCACCCGCAGAGGTCAGTCAGAGGACCGCCCAGGTCACCGCAAGCATACCCTGGGGCTGTTCCCACGGTGAGACAGGGTCAGCCCCAGAAACCCCCATTGTCAGTCACAGAAACTGCCCTGGATCGTCAAGGATCAGCGCAGCGCAAGTCACAAGATTCCCCCCCCCCCGAGTTCAGCCCGTGAAAGTCGAAGTTTGGTCCTGGGACACGGTGCGATGTCTCTCTTTACCCCGTATGGGTGGTCCTGGAACGCATCGAGTTCGGATTGGATACCCGCACGGATTGGTCTTGTTCCCTGCAGGTGCCAGTCTGGGCAAGCTTGGGTTGTCCCAGGAACCCCAGAGACTAGTCACAGAACCCTCCCATGTAGATCGATGCTGCTGGGACGAGACTGTCTTGGCCTAGGCACCTCTTAATCCAGAAGGAGCATGGGCTTGTCCCAGGCACACCCTTTTTCGAAAGAGGCTGCCCCTAGGGCTGGTGCTGAGACACATCCTGGTCAGCCCAATCAATCCCCATGGCCGAACACATCGCAGAGCAAGTCCTGGACTTTCCCGCCTCGGTCCTGGCACCTGCTGTGTCCAGGGCCAGGACCTGTCTCGGTGGTCCTAGGAACTAGTTCCAGGACCCACCCAGTAGGTCTGTGCACACCCTGGTGACAGAGACAGGACCTGAATGGGTCGGAAACGGAGACAGCCCAGTTCTGGTCCTGGGACCCACCCGGTTCCGGCCTAGGCACACCATGGGGCACGGAAGGGTGGTCCCAGGCACCACCTGGGTCCAGACACTGGCTATCCGGAGGTCTGTCCTTGGATGTGAACGGGAGGTCTGGTTCACCTGGGACAACCACGAATTGGCCAGGGCATCCCTGAGGCGGCTGGTTCTGGGACAAGCGTTGGAGGCACATGACACCACCATGGACTGTCCCGGGATCCAGCAAGTTGGCTCCGGTCAACCCCTCATGGACAATCCCGTGACCCGCCCTTGAGGCCCCGGGCATTCCCAGGGAGAGTCCATGGCCAACCAGGATTGCGCTGGGCGTATTCCAGTGGCGGTATTGGGAAGTGTCAGTGTGACCCCTGGTCCCGACAGGTTCATTCACTGGACCGCCACTACGTCAGTTCCAGGACGCTGTTGTGTGAACGGGGACACCATCTCTAAGACTGTCCTGGACACAGCCAGGTGGCCCTGGTCACCTTTTGGGGACAGTCCACGGACTCACCCCGATAGCCTTGAGCATCCCTGCGTGATGGTCTCAGTACCCACTCATTGGCCCTCAACCCACCTTGGGGACAATCTCAGGACCCACTAGGGTAGATTCAGGCCTCCCTAGGGACAGTCACAAGACCAGCCCAGTGTACCCTGGGCACCCGGTTTGGAATGTCTCAACATAATGTTGGTACACAGGTGACACCAGCATCCCCCAGGCAGAGTCCTGGGAACAGGTTGGGTGGCTCCTGGTAACCCCCGAGGAAGGTATTGAAACCCACTTGGGTGCCCAAGTGCACCTCACATGGGGCAGGTATGGGAACCTCCTGGGTTTCCCGTAGAGACCACAGGAGATGGTGCTGGCAACCACCTAATTGCCCCTGGCACGTCCTAGTGACATTCCCAAGACGCGTTTGTAGCCTCAGGCATCTCCTGGAGACAGCACAGATACCTGTACTAGACCTTTCTGGCTCTCCCCGGGCACCTCCCAGGGATGGTCCCGTGTCTAGTCCCTGTGGCCTCTGTATCCACCAGGTAGTGTCCAAGGACCTGCCTGCGTGGCCCTGGGCCCACCCCGAGGACGGTCCCAGGACCTCAATTCCCTCTGGGAAACGGTCCTGGAATCCACACTGACGGACATGTGCATCATGTGCAGCCTTGATGGGATGGTCCTGGCCTGCGCCAGTGGCACCGGTGACGATTCTGGAACACACCCTGACGGCCCGGAGAATATCTCGGGGATGGTCCTCAGATAGGACCACGCTAGGATAGGTATGTCTAGACAAGGGGCTCAGAATGCACTGCATAGAAAGGAACAGTTGGAGAAGGGGTAGGGAGAATGGGGTGTTGGCATTTATCAGCTTCAGAACCCTTCTAGACAGATAATAGAATTTTCTATTGTAGCTTATTGTAGCTTATTGTAGGGAAAGAAGTTTATCTGTGCTGCTCCTAGAAACTTGTCCTTTTCTTTCCTCTTTTTAATTTAAGTTTACTGGGGTGACAAATGGTAGTAAACTTACATAGATTTCAGGCGTACAATCAGGTATTGCATCATCTATAAGTCTCATTGTGTGTTCACCACCCAGAGTCAGTTTTCCTTCCATCACCATATGCTTGATCCCCTTTACAATCCCCATCTACCATCCCGCCCTCCCCCCTTACCCTCTGGTAAGGACTAAACTATTGTCAGTGTCTGTGAGTTTTTGTTTCTCCTTTGTTTGTCTTGCTCTTTTGCAGTTTTGGGTTTATATATCACATATCGGTAAAAGCATATGGTTCTCTGCTTTTTCTGTCTGATTTGTTTCGCTTAGCGTTATAGTCTCAAGAGCCATACATGTTGTCACAAACGGTCCTATTTCATCCTTTCTTACTGCCGAATAGTAGTCGTTGTGTATATATACCACGACTTCTTTAGCTAGACTTCTTTAGATGGATATTCGTCTATCGAAGGACGTTTCGGTTGTTTCCATGTCTTGGCCAGCATAAATAAAGCTGCAGTGAAGATCGGAGCACATGTGTCTTTATGGATAAATGTTATCAGATTTTTTTGGTAGACAACTAGGAGTGGGATTGCTGGGTCATACGGTAATTCTGTTTGTAATTTCTTTGAAGACCCTCCACACTGCCTTCCATAGCAGCTGCACCAATCTGCGTTCCCACCAACAGAGTATTGAGGGTTCCTTCTTCTCCACAGCGTCTCTAACACTCTCTAGCAGTCCAATTTCATTCTTTTGGACGCGGCTATCCAATTCTGCCAGCACCATTTATCCACGAGGCTGTCTTTTCCCTTTGTGAAACATTATCGGTCCATATCTATGTGGTTTTATTTCTGGGTTCTCAATTCTATTGCATTAACCTATGTGTCTGTCTTTCTGCCAATACCCTGCTGTTTTGATTATTGTAGCCCTGTAGTACAAGGTAAAGTCAGGGAGTGTGATACCTCCAGTATTGTTCCCTTCTCTTAAGATTGCTTTGGCTATTCGGGCGCTTTTGTGGTTCCAAAAAAATCTGATGACTTTTTTGTGCTACTTCTTTAAAAAAATGTCCTTGGGATTTTGATGGGGATTGCATTAAATCTGTATGTTGCTTTGGGTAATATGGCCATTTCATGAGCACGGAATGTCGCTCCATTTCTTTGCGTCTTCAATTTCTTTGAAAAAATGTCTTGTAGTTTTCAGCACAATGGTCTTTCACCTCCTTGGTTAAGTTTATTCCTAGGTATTTTATTCTTCTTGCTGCAATTGCAAAAGGAATTGTTTTTTGTGTTTCTTTTTCTGAGATTACATTGTCAGTATCTAGGAATGCAGTGGACTTTTCTACGTGGATTTTGTAGCCAGCAACTGTACTGTATTCCTTGATTGTTTCCAATAGCTTTTTCATGGAGTCTTTAGGGTTTTCTACATATAGCATCATGTCATCTGCAGAGTGGTAATTTAACTTCTTCATTCCCCATTTGGACGCCTTTGATTTCTTTCTCTTGCCTGATTGCTCTGGCAAGGACTTCCAACACTACGTTGAAAAGCAGAGGTGACAGGGGACAGCCCTGTCGTTTTCCTGAACGTAGAGCCAAGGGCTTTCGTTTTTCACCATTAATTATGAGATTAGCTGAGGGCTTGTCATATATGGCCTTTATTATGCGAAGGTATTCTTCCTTCTATACCTATTTTAGTAAGTGTTTTAATCATGAATGGATGTTGATGCTTTTTCTGCATCAATTGTTAAAATCATATGCTTTTTTTTCCTTTATGTGACGGATTTTTTTTTTTTTTTGTATATGTGATGGATTTCCGGATGTTGAACCATCCTTGTGCCACGGGGATGAACCCCACTTGGTCACGATGATCTTTTTAATGCATTGTTGTATTCGATTTGCTATAAATTTGTTTAGGACTTTTGCATCTGTATTCATCAGAGATATTGGTGTGTAGTTTTCTTTATGTGTGTGTGGTCCTTCCCAGGTTTTGGTATCAGGGTAATGTTGGTTTCACAAAATGAGCTGGATTGTACTGTCTCATCTTCAATTTTTTGGAAGAGGTTGAGCAGGATTGGTATTAGATCTTCTTTGAAGGTTCGGTAGAATTCACCAGTAAAGCCCTCCGGTCCCGGACTTTTGCCTTTGGAAGGTTTTGGATGACTGATTCAATTTCGTTACTGGCGATCGTTCTGTTTAGATTTTCCAGTTCTTCGTGGTTCAGCCTTGTTTCTAAGGACTTGTCCATTTCTTCTAGGTTATTGAATTTGGTGGCATATAGACTTAGTATTCTTCGATGATCCTTTGTATTTCTGTGGTGTCCGTGATAACGTCCCCTTTTCCATTTCTGATTTTGTTAATTAGTGTCTTCTCTCTTTTTTATGTTAGTGAGTCTATCCAAGGGTTTGTCAATTTTGTTCATCTTTTCAAGGAACCAGCTCTTCGTCACGTTAATTTCTTTCTATTGTCTTTTTGTTCCCTATTTCATTTATTTCTGGTCTGGTCCTTGTTATTTCCTTTCTTCTGCTGACCTTGGGTTTCGCTTCTTCTTGTTGTAGTTCTTGAAGGTCTAACAGGAGGTTGTTTGTTTGGGATTTTTCTTGTTTCTTGGGATAGGCCTGTAATGACATACATTTCCCTCTTGAAAGTGCTTTCGCTGCATCCCAAAACTTTTGGTAGGATGTATTTTCACTGTCGTTTGTCGCTAGGTATCTTTTGATCTCTCCTTTAATTCTAAAGAACCCAGTCGTTCTTTAAAAGTATGTTGTAATTGTGTTTTTTCCTGCTTTCTTTTTGTAGTTGCTATCCCATTTCAAAGCCTTGGGATCAGAGGATGTGCTTCGTATGATTTCAGTCTTCTTAAATTTGCTGAGGCTGATTTTATGTCCCAATATATGGTCTATATCCTTGAGAATGTTCCATGCACACTAGAAAAGAATGTCTAGTCTGATGTTTCAGAATGAAGTGCTCTTTGTACGTCAATTGTGTCCATTTCATCTACTGTGTCATTTGGGGCTGCTATTTCATTATTTGTTTTCTGTTTGGATGATCTACCCATAGCTGACAGTGATGTTATTTAAGTCCCCTAGTATAATTGTGCTTTGGTCAATTTCTCCCTTTCGTTCTGTTAATAGGTGCTTGGTATATTTCGGTGCTCCCTGATTGGGGGCATGAAATGTCCATCTTTGTCTCGTATCATCTTTTTCACCCTGAAGTCTGTTTCATCTGATATCATTATGGCTACACCTGATTTTCTCTGGGTACCCTCTGCGTGGAATGCCCATTTCCCCCCTTTCATTTTGAATCTATGCTTGTCTTTGTAGCTGAGATGTGTCTCTTGGACATAGTTGGGTTTATTTTTCTGATTTAGAGTTTTGGGTTTCGCTTTTTGATCCAATCTGCTACTCTGTGCCTTTATATTGGTGAGTTCAGTCCACTTACATTTAGAATGATTATTGATATATGAGGATATCTTGTCACTCTATCTTCAGTTTTGTCGTAAGACTGTGTCTCCATTGTTTCTTTGCCTTTGAGTTGTCTATTAATTCTGTGTGATGGTATTCTATGATGTTTCCCTCTGTTTTTTTTTTTTTTATTATTACAGTCTATATTTCAGTTCTGGATTTTGTTTTTTTTTTTTTTTTTGAGTGGTTACCCTTAAGTTTATGTAAAAGAAAGTTTGATATTTAGAGTATTCCATTTTCTTCAGTTCGCTTACTTTCTCCATTCCCTTATTCCGGTTCAGGCCTTTACTCTCCCCGTTTTTGTGTTGCCACAAATTGTCCCAGTTGATGGTGGTCGAATAGCCTCCTTTAGTATTTCTTGTAGTGCAGGTCGTGTATTGGAAAATCCCCTCAGCTTCTGTATGTCCTCCTTCATATCTAAAGGATATCTTTGCTGGATATATTATTCTTGGCTCCAAGTTTCTCTCTTTCAATAGTTTGAATATTTGGTTCCACTCCCTCCTGCCTTGCAGAGTTTCCGCTGAAAAATCTGGTGATAATCTAATGGGCTTTCCTTTGTAGGTTACCGTCTCCTTTACCCTGGCTGCCTCGAGGATTGTTTCTTTTTGTTGATTTTAGACAGCTTCAATACAATGTGCCTTGCAGAAGGTCTGTTGGGATTGAGGTAATTAGGTGTTGTATTTGCTTCTTGGATTCGAGGATCCAGTTCTGTCCACAAGTTTGGGGAAGTTCTCTTCGACAATTTTTGTGCATATATTCTCTGTTCCCTTCTCTCTTTCTTCTCCTTCTGGTATGCCCATTATTCTTATGGTGCTCTTTCTGACGGAGTCAGAAAGTTCTCGTTAGAGGTCTTCCGTTTCTTTTAAGTCTCAAGTCTGTTTCTTCTAACATCTGTGTAATTCCCAGGTTTCTATCTTCGATGTCACGGATTCTTTCCTCTTACTAGGTAGTAGTCAACTCTACTACCTAAGCTGGTTATTTCATTCTTAATTTCTTCTATTGAGTTCTTCATCTCTAGAAACTCTATTTGGTTCCTTTGAAAATTTCAATCTCTTTCGTTAAATGCTCATGTTGGTCGTTGATTGTGTGTCAGAGTTCCTTAAACTGCCTTCCTGTGTTGTCTTGCATCTCGTTGGGTTTTTTCAGAACTGCAATCCTGAATTCTCTCTCATTGAAGCCACATGTTTCCATATCTTTAAGTTCCCTTTCTGGGGACTTGTCACTTTCTTTCTCAGCTGTCTCGTTGCCTTGGTTATTCATGGCAATTGCTGATGTATCATTTCTCCCAGAGCTGGGTCTTCCCAGATCCTGAGCACCACTGCTTCTCTGTAATCCGACGACTACTCCTCAGTTCAGGGGCCAGCTTGAGTCTCTGGGAAGTCGGGCAAGGATTGGGTGAGTGCGGTGTGGTCCAAGGTATGGTGTTTATCTCCTTTGTCCATCCAATGTTCCAGCTGTACGTCTCAGCTGAGGTTACTGCCTCAAACGCTGGATGTTTTGCTCTCTCAGCAGGAGAGATCAGGGAAATAGACCACCTCCTGGTTTTTGTTTGTTTCTGTCTTACCTAGGAATCCCCACCCCTCCACAGCTGTGGATGTGGGCAGCCTCTCTATTCCTCTCCTTCCTTCTTCCCTCACTCGCCCAGTGTATGCTCGCCTTCCAGAAACCCTCGTATGAGTCTCTTAACCGTTCTGTGAGTGCGCAGAGTAATTTGACGTTCAATATGTGGTAAGTTCCAGAGAACTCAAGAAGACCACCTCGCTGCCACTGACGTCACTCGGTAAATTCTATTCTTAACAAGACAGTGATTTCCAAGATAGTATGAAAAGTCAGAGCAATCAAGCAAGAGAAAGAAATAAAAGGCATCCAACTTGGGAATGAAGAAGTCAAATTGTCACGTATTGCAGGTGCCAAGATGATATGTATACAGAAACCCCAAAAGATATTAAAAACAGTAAACGAATATAGTAAAGGGGCCAGATACCAAAATCTACAAAAATCCATTGATTTCCTATATACGAACAACGAAATCGCAGAGAAAAGAATGTTTAAAAATTCCTGTTGCAACTACAACAAAAATAATAAAATGCTTAGAAGTAAACTTGCCAACCATGTGAAAGACCTAAGGTCTTCTTGCTGAAGACGAAAAGGTACACTGCACGGAAAACCTTAAGGTGTTTTCAAAAGAATTGAATACCCAAAGAAATAGAATGGCACTCCTTGTTCATGGCTGGAAAGAATCAACATAATTAAAATGGTCATCACTGGCCAGCATGAGAACGCCCGACTTCCGATTTGAAACTCGCCTCTGTTGGCCTGGGTCCACCCCAGGACCATTACCAAACCCAGCCTGGGTCAGCCTAGGCACCCGCAGAGGTCAGTCAGAGGACCGCCCAGGTCACCGCAAGCATACCCTGGGGCTGTTCCCACGGTGAGACAGGGTCAGCCCCAGAAACCCCCATTGTCAGTCACAGAAACTGCCCTGGATCGTCAAGGATCAGCGCAGCGCAAGTCACAAGATTCCCCCCCCCCCGAGTTCAGCCCGTGAAAGTCGAAGTTTGGTCCTGGGACACGGTGCGATGTCTCTCTTTACCCCGTATGGGTGGTCCTGGAACGCATCGAGTTCGGATTGGATACCCGCACGGATTGGTCTTGTTCCCTGCAGGTGCCAGTCTGGGCAAGCTTGGGTTGTCCCAGGAACCCCAGAGACTAGTCACAGAACCCTCCCATGTAGATCGATGCTGCTGGGACGAGACTGTCTTGGCCTAGGCACCTCTTAATCCAGAAGGAGCATGGGCTTGTCCCAGGCACACCCTTTTTCGAAAGAGGCTGCCCCTAGGGCTGGTGCTGAGACACATCCTGGTCAGCCCAATCAATCCCCATGGCCGAACACATCGCAGAGCAAGTCCTGGACTTTCCCGCCTCGGTCCTGGCACCTGCTGTGTCCAGGGCCAGGACCTGTCTCGGTGGTCCTAGGAACTAGTTCCAGGACCCACCCAGTAGGTCTGTGCACACCCTGGTGACAGAGACAGGACCTGAATGGGTCGGAAACGGAGACAGCCCAGTTCTGGTCCTGGGACCCACCCGGTTCCGGCCTAGGCACACCATGGGGCACGGAAGGGTGGTCCCAGGCACCACCTGGGTCCAGACACTGGCTATCCGGAGGTCTGTCCTTGGATGTGAACGGGAGGTCTGGTTCACCTGGGACAACCACGAATTGGCCAGGGCATCCCTGAGGCGGCTGGTTCTGGGACAAGCGTTGGAGGCACATGACACCACCATGGACTGTCCCGGGATCCAGCAAGTTGGCTCCGGTCAACCCCTCATGGACAATCCCGTGACCCGCCCTTGAGGCCCCGGGCATTCCCAGGGAGAGTCCATGGCCAACCAGGATTGCGCTGGGCGTATTCCAGTGGCGGTATTGGGAAGTGTCAGTGTGACCCCTGGTCCCGACAGGTTCATTCACTGGACCGCCACTACGTCAGTTCCAGGACGCTGTTGTGTGAACGGGGACACCATCTCTAAGACTGTCCTGGACACAGCCAGGTGGCCCTGGTCACCTTTTGGGGACAGTCCACGGACTCACCCCGATAGCCTTGAGCATCCCTGCGTGATGGTCTCAGTACCCACTCATTGGCCCTCAACCCACCTTGGGGACAATCTCAGGACCCACTAGGGTAGATTCAGGCCTCCCTAGGGACAGTCACAAGACCAGCCCAGTGTACCCTGGGCACCCGGTTTGGAATGTCTCGACATAATGTTGGTACACAGGTGACACCAGCATCCCCCAGGCAGAGTCCTGGGAACAGGTTGGGTGGCTCCTGGTAACCCCCGAGGAAGGTATTGAAACCCACTTGGGTGCCCAAGTGCACCTCACATGGGGCAGGTATGGGAACCTCCTGGGTTTCCCGTAGAGACCACAGGAGATGGTGCTGGCAACCACCTAATTGCCCCTGGCACGTCCTGGTGACATTCCCAAGACGCGTTTGTAGCCTCAGGCATCTCCTGGAGACAGCACAGATACCTGTACTAGACCTTTCTGGCTCTCCCCGGGCACCTCCCAGGGATGGTCCCGTGTCTAGTCCCTGTGGCCTCTGTATCCACCAGGTAGTGTCCAAGGACCTGCCTGCGTGGCCCTGGGCCCACCCCGAGGACGGTCCCAGGACCTCAATTCCCTCTGGGAAACGGTCCTGGAATCCACACTGACGGACATGTGCATCATGTGCAGCCTTGATGGGATGGTCCTGGCCTGCGCCAGTGGCACCGGTGACGATTCTGGAACACACCCTGACGGCCCGGAGAATATCTCGGGGATGGTCCTCAGATAGGACCACGCTAGGATAGGTATGTCTAGACAAGGGGCTCAGAATGCACTGCATAGAAAGGAACAGTTGGAGAAGGGGTAGGGAGAATGGGGTGTTGGCATTTATCAGCTTCAGAACCCTTCTAGACAGATAATAGAATTTTCTATTGTAGCTTATTGTAGCTTATTGTAGGGAAAGAAGTTTATCTGTGCTGCTCCTAGAAACTTGTCCTTTTCTTTCCTCTTTTTAATTTAAGTTTACTGGGGTGACAAATGGTAGTAAACTTACATAGATTTCAGGCGTACAATCAGGTATTGCATCATCTATAAGTCCCATTGTGTGTTCACCACCCAGAGTCAGTTTTCCTTCCATCACCATATGCTTGATCCCCTTTACAATCCCCATCTACCATCCCGCCCTCCCCCCTTACCCTCTGGTAAGGACTAAACTATTGTCAGTGTCTGTGAGTTTTTGTTTCTCCTTTGTTTGTCTTGCTCTTTTGCAGTTTTGGGTTTATATATCACATATCGGTAAAAGCATATGGTTCTCTGCTTTTTCTGTCTGATTTGTTTCGCTTAGCGTTATAGTCTCAAGAGCCATACATGTTGTCACAAACGGTCCTATTTCATCCTTTCTTACTGCCGAATAGTAGTCGTTGTGTATATATACCACGACTTCTTTAGCTAGACTTCTTTAGATGGATATTCGTCTATCGAAGGACGTTTCGGTTGTTTCCATGTCTTGGCCAGCATAAATAAAGCTGCAGTGAAGATCGGAGCACATGTGTCTTTATGGATAAATGTTATCAGATTTTTTTGGTAGACAACTAGGAGTGGGATTGCTGGGTCATACGGTAATTCTGTTTGTAATTTCTTTGAAGACCCTACACACTGCCTTCCATAGCAGCTGCACCAATCTGCGTTCCCACCAACAGAGTATTGAGGGTTCCTTCTTCTCCACAGCGTCTCTAACACTCTCTAGCAGTCCAATTTCATTCTTTTGGACGCGGCTATCCAATTCTGCCAGCACCATTTATCCACGAGGCTGTCTTTTCCCTTTGTGAAACATTATCGGTCCATATCTATGTGGTTTTATTTCTGGGTTCTCAATTCTATTGCATTAACCTATGTGTCTGTCTTTCTGCCAATACCCTGCTGTTTTGATTATTGTAGCCCTGTAGTACAAGGTAAAGTCAGGGAGTGTGATACCTCCAGTATTGTTCCCTTCTCTTAAGATTGCTTTGGCTATTCGGGCGCTTTTGTGGTTCCAAAAAAATCTGATGACTTTTTTGTGCTACTTCTTTAAAAAAATGTCCTTGGGATTTTGATGGGGATTGCATTAAATCTGTATGTTGCTTTGGGTAATATGGCCATTTCATGAGCACGGAATGTCGCTCCATTTCTTTGCGTCTTCAATTTCTTTGAAAAAATGTCTTGTAGTTTTCAGCACAATGGTCTTTCACCTCCTTGGTTAAGTTTATTCCTAGGTATTTTATTCTTCTTGCTGCAATTGCAAAAGGAATTGTTTTTTGTGTTTCTTTTTCTGAGATTACATTGTCAGTATCTAGGAATGCAGTGGACTTTTCTACGTGGATTTTGTAGCCAGCAACTGTACTGTATTCCTTGATTGTTTCCAATAGCTTTTTCATGGAGTCTTTAGGGTTTTCTACATATAGCATCATGTCATCTGCAGAGTGGTAATTTAACTTCTTCATTCCCCATTTGGACGCCTTTGATTTCTTTCTCTTGCCTGATTGCTCTGGCAAGGACTTCCAACACTACGTTGAAAAGCAGAGGTGACAGGGGACAGCCCTGTCGTTTTCCTGAACGTAGAGCCAAGGGCTTTCGTTTTTCACCATTAATTATGAGATTAGCTGAGGGCTTGTCATATATGGCCTTTATTATGCGAAGGTATTCTTCCTTCTATACCTATTTTAGTAAGTGTTTTAATCATGAATGGATGTTGATGCTTTTTCTGCATCAATTGTTAAAATCATATGCTTTTTTTTCCTTTATGTGACGGATTTTTTTTTTTTTTGTATATGTGATGGATTTCCGGATGTTGAACCATCCTTGTGCCACGGGGATGAACCCCACTTGGTCACGATGATCTTTTTAATGCATTGTTGTATTCGATTTGCTATAAATTTGTTTAGGACTTTTGCATCTGTATTCATCAGAGATATTGGTGTGTAGTTTTCTTTATGTGTGTGTGGTCCTTCCCAGGTTTTGGTATCAGGGTAATGTTGGTTTCACAAAATGAGCTGGATTGTACTGTCTCATCTTCAATTTTTTGGAAGAGGTTGAGCAGGATTGGTATTAGATCTTCTTTGAAGGTTCGGTAGAATTCACCAGTAAAGCCCTCCGGTCCCGGACTTTTGCCTTTGGAAGGTTTTGGATGACTGATTCAATTTCGTTACTGGCGATCGTTCTGTTTAGATTTTCCAGTTCTTCGTGGTTCAGCCTTGTTTCTAAGGACTTGTCCATTTCTTCTAGGTTATTGAATTTGGTGGCATATAGACTTAGTATTCTTCGATGATCCTTTGTATTTCTGTGGTGTCCGTGATAACGTCCCCTTTTCCATTTCTGATTTTGTTAATTAGTGTCTTCTCTCTTTTTTATGTTAGTGAGTCTATCCAAGGGTTTGTCAATTTTGTTCATCTTTTCAAGGAACCAGCTCTTCGTCACGTTAATTTCTTTCTATTGTCTTTTTGTTCCCTATTTCATTTATTTCTGGTCTGGTCCTTGTTATTTCCTTTCTTCTGCTGACCTTGGGTTTCGCTTCTTCTTGTTGTAGTTCTTGAAGGTCTAACAGGAGGTTGTTTGTTTGGGATTTTTCTTGTTTCTTGGGATAGGCCTGTAATGACATACATTTCCCTCTTGAAAGTGCTTTCGCTGCATCCCAAAACTTTTGGTAGGATGTATTTTCACTGTCGTTTGTCGCTAGGTATCTTTTGATCTCTCCTTTAATTCTAAAGAACCCAGTCGTTCTTTAAAAGTATGTTGTAATTGTGTTTTTTCCTGCTTTCTTTTTGTAGTTGCTATCCCATTTCAAAGCCTTGGGATCAGAGGATGTGCTTCGTATGATTTCAGTCTTCTTAAATTTGCTGAGGCTGATTTTATGTCCCAATATATGGTCTATATCCTTGAGAATGTTCCATGCACACTAGAAAAGAATGTCTAGTCTGATGTTTCAGAATGAAGTGCTCTTTGTACGTCAATTGTGTCCATTTCATCTACTGTGTCATTTGGGGCTGCTATTTCATTATTTGTTTTCTGTTTGGATGATCTACCCATAGCTGACAGTGATGTTATTTAAGTCCCCTAGTATAATTGTGCTTTGGTCAATTTCTCCCTTTCGTTCTGTTAATAGGTGCTTGGTATATTTCGGTGCTCCCTGATTGGGGGCATGAAATGTCCATCTTTGTCTCGTATCATCTTTTTCACCCTGAAGTCTGTTTCATCTGATATCATTATGGCTACACCTGATTTTCTCTGGGTACCCTCTGCGTGGAATGCCCATTTCCCCCCTTTCATTTTGAATCTATGCTTGTCTTTGTAGCTGAGATGTGTCTCTTGGACATAGTTGGGTTTATTTTTCTGATTTAGAGTTTTGGGTTTCGCTTTTTGATCCAATCTGCTACTCTGTGCCTTTATATTGGTGAGTTCAGTCCACTTACATTTAGAATGATTATTGATATATGAGGATATCTTGTCACTCTATCTTCAGTTTTGTCGTAAGACTGTGTCTCCATTGTTTCTTTGCCTTTGAGTTGTCTATTAATTCTGTGTGATGGTATTCTATGATGTTTCCCTCTGTTTTTTTTTTTTTTTATTATTACAGTCTATATTTCAGTTCTGGATTTTGTTTTTTTTTTTTTTTGAGTGGTTACCCTTAAGTTTATGTAAAAGAAAGTTTGATATTTAGAGTATTCCATTTTCTCCAGTTCGCTTACTTTCTCCATTCCCTTATTCCGGTTCAGGCCTTTACTCTCCCCGTTTTTGTGTTGCCACAAATTGTCCCAGTTGATGGTGGTCGAATAGCCTCCTTTAGTATTTCTTGTAGTGCAGGTCGTGTATTGGAAAATCCCCTCAGCTTCTGTATGTCCTCCTTCATATCTAAAGGATATCTTTGCTGGATATATTATTCTTGGCTCCAAGTTTCTCTCTTTCAATAGTTTGAATATTTGGTTCCACTCCCTCCTGCCTTGCAGAGTTTCCGCTGAAAAATCTGGTGATAATCTAATGGGCTTTCCTTTGTAGGTTACCGTCTCCTTTACCCTGGCTGCCTCGAGGATTGTTTCTTTTTGTTGGTTTTAGACAGCTTCAATACAATGTGCCTTGCAGAAGGTCTGTTGGGATTGAGGTAATTAGGTGTTGTATTTGCTTCTTGGATTCGAGGATCCAGTTCTGTCCACAAGTTTGGGGAAGTTCTCTTCGACAATTTTTGTGCATATATTCTCTGTTCCCTTCTCTCTTTCTTCTCCTTCTGGTATGCCCATTATTCTTATGGTGCTCTTTCTGACGGAGTCAGAAAGTTCTCGTTAGAGGTCTTCCGTTTCTTTTAAGTCTCAAGTCTGTTTCTTCTAACATCTGTGTAATTCCCAGGTTTCTATCTTCGATGTCACGGATTCTTTCCTCTTACTAGGTAGTAGTCAACTCTACTACCTAAGCTGGTTATTTCATTCTTAATTTCTTCTATTGAGTTCTTCATCTCTAGAAACTCTATTTGGTTCCTTTGAAAATTTCAATCTCTTTCGTTAAATGCTCACGTTGGTCGTTGATTGTGTGTCAGAGTTCCTTAAACTGCCTTCCTGTGTTGTCTTGCATCTCGTTGGGTTTTTTCAGAACTGCAATCCTGAATTCTCTCTCATTGAAGCCACATGTTTCCATATCTTTAAGTTCCCTTTCTGGGGACTTGTCACTTTCTTTCTCAGCTGTCTCGTTGCCTTGGTTATTCATGGCAATTGCTGATGTATCATTTCTCCCAGAGCTGGGTCTTCCCAGATCCTGAGCACCACTGCTTCTCTGTAATCCGACGACTACTCCTCAGTTCAGGGGCCAGCTTGAGTCTCTGGGAAGTCGGGCAAGGATTGGGTGAGTGCGGTGTGGTCCAAGGTATGGTGTTTATCTCCTTTGTCCATCCAATGTTCCAGCTGTACGTCTCAGCTGAGGTTACTGCCTCAAACGCTGGATGTTTTGCTCTCTCAGCAGGAGAGATCAGGGAAATAGACCACCTCCTGGTTTTTGTTTGTTTCTGTCTTACCTAGGAATCCCCACCCCTCCACAGCTGTGGATGTGGGCAGCCTCTCTATTCCTCTCCTTCCTTCTTCCCTCACTCGCCCAGTGTATGCTCGCCTTCCAGAAACCCTCGTATGAGTCTCTTAACCGTTCTGTGAGTGCGCAGAGTAATTTGACGTTCAATATGTGGTAAGTTCCAGAGAACTCAAGAAGACCACCTCGCTGCCACTGACGTCACTCGGTAAATTCTATTCTTAACAAGACAGTGATTTCCAAGATAGTATGAAAAGTCAGAGCAATCAAGCAAGAGAAAGAAATAAAAGGCATCCAACTTGGGAATGAAGAAGTCAAATTGTCACGTATTGCAGGTGCCAAGATGATATGTATACAGAAACCCCAAAAGATATTAAAAAGAGTAAACGAATATAGTAAAGGGGCCAGATACCAAAATCTACAAAAATCCATTGATTTCCTATATACGAACAACGAAATCGCAGAGAAAAGAATGTTTAAAAATTCCTGTTGCAACTACAACAAAAATAATAAAATGCTTAGAAGTAAACTTGCCAACCATGTGAAAGACCTAAGGTCTTCTTGCTGAAGACGAAAAGGTACACTGCACGGAAAACCTTAAGGTGTTTTCAAAAGAATTGAATACCCAAAGAAATAGAATGGCACTCCTTGTTCATGGCTGGAAAGAATCAACATAATTAAAATGGTCATCACTGGCCAGCATGAGAACGCCCGACTTCCGATTTGAAACTCGCCTCTGTTGGCCTGGGTCCACCCCAGGACCATTACCAAACCCAGCCTGGGTCAGCCTAGGCACCCGCAGAGGTCAGTCAGAGGACCGCCCAGGTCACCGCAAGCATACCCTGGGGCTGTTCCCACGGTGAGACAGGGTCAGCCCCAGAAACCCCCATTGTCAGTCACAGAAACTGCCCTGGATCGTCAAGGATCAGCGCAGCGCAAGTCACAAGATCCCCCCCCCCGAGTTCAGCCCGTGAAAGTCGAAGTTTGGTCCTGGGACACGGTGCGATGTCTCTCTTTACCCCGTATGGGTGGTCCTGGAACGCATCGAGTTCGGATTGGATACCCGCACGGATTGGTCTTGTTCCCTGCAGGTGCCAGTCTGGGCAAGCTTGGGTTGTCCCAGGAACCCCAGAGACTAGTCACAGAACCCTCCCATGTAGATAGATGCTGCTGGGACGAGACTGTCTTGGCCTAGGCACCTCTTAATCCAGAAGGAGCATGGGCTTGTCCCAGGCACACCCTTTTTCGAAAGAGGCTGCCCCTAGGGCTGGTGCTGAGACACATCCTGGTCAGCCCAATCAATCCCCATGGCCGAACACATCGCAGAGCAAGTCCTGGACTTTCCCGCCTCGGTCCTGGCACCTGCTGTGTCCAGGGCCAGGACCTGTCTCGGTGGTCCTAGGAACTAGTTCCAGGACCCACCCAGTAGGTCTGTGCACACCCTGGTGACAGAGACAGGACCTGAATGGGTCGGAAACGGAGACAGCCCAGTTCTGGTCCTGGGACCCACCCGGTTCCGGCCTAGGCACACCATGGGGCACGGAAGGGTGGTCCCAGGCACCACCTGGGTCCAGACACTGGCTATCCGGAGGTCTGTCCTTGGATGTGAACGGGAGGTCTGGTTCACCTGGGACAACCACGAATTGGCCAGGGCATCCCTGAGGCGGCTGGTTCTGGGACAAGCGTTGGAGGCACATGACACCACCATGGACTGTCCCGGGATCCAGCAAGTTGGCTCCGGTCAACCCCTCATGGACAATCCCGTGACCCGCCCTTGAGGCCCCGGGCATTCCCAGGGAGAGTCCATGGCCAACCAGGATTGCGCTGGGCGTATTCCAGTGGCGGTATTGGGAAGTGTCAGTGTGACCCCTGGTCCCGACAGGTTCATTCACTGGACCGCCACTACGTCAGTTCCAGGACGCTGTTGTGTGAACGGGGACACCATCTCTAAGACTGTCCTGGACACAGCCAGGTGGCCCTGGTCACCTTTTGGGGACAGTCCACGGACTCACCCCGATAGCCTTGAGCATCCCTGCGTGATGGTCTCAGTACCCACTCATTGGCCCTCAACCCACCTTGGGGACAATCTCAGGACCCACTAGGGTAGATTCAGGCCTCCCTAGGGACAGTCACAAGACCAGCCCAGTGTACCCTGGGCACCCGGTTTGGAATGTCTCAACATAATGTTGGTACACAGGTGACACCAGCATCCCCCAGGCAGAGTCCTGGGAACAGGTTGGGTGGCTCCTGGTAACCCCCGAGGAAGGTATTGAAACCCACTTGGGTGCCCAAGTGCACCTCACATGGGGCAGGTATGGGAACCTCCTGGGTTTCCCGTAGAGACCACAGGAGATGGTGCTGGCAACCACCTAATTGCCCCTGGCACGTCCTAGTGACATTCCCAAGACGCGTTTGTAGCCTCAGGCATCTCCTGGAGACAGCACAGATACCTGTACTAGACCTTTCTGGCTCTCCCCGGGCACCTCCCAGGGATGGTCCCGTGTCTAGTCCCTGTGGCCTCTGTATCCACCAGGTAGTGTCCAAGGACCTGCCTGCGTGGCCCTGGGCCCACCCCGAGGACGGTCCCAGGACCTCAATTCCCTCTGGGAAACGGTCCTGGAATCCACACTGACGGACATGTGCATCATGTGCAGCCTTGATGGGATGGTCCTGGCCTGCGCCAGTGGCACCGGTGACGATTCTGGAACACACCCTGACGGCCCGGAGAATATCTCGGGGATGGTCCTCAGATAGGACCACGCTAGGATAGGTATGTCTAGACAAGGGGCTCAGAATGCACTGCATAGAAAGGAACAGTTGGAGAAGGGGTAGGGAGAATGGGGTGTTGGCATTTATCAGCTTCAGAACCCTTCTAGACAGATAATAGAATTTTCTATTGTAGCTTATTGTAGCTTATTGTAGGGAAAGAAGTTTATCTGTGCTGCTCCTAGAAACTTGTCCTTTTCTTTCCTCTTTTTAATTTAAGTTTACTGGGGTGACAAATGGTAGTAAACTTACATAGATTTCAGGCGTACAATCAGGTATTGCATCATCTATAAGTCCCATTGTGTGTTCACCACCCAGAGTCAGTTTTCCTTCCATCACCATATGCTTGATCCCCTTTACAATCCCCATCTACCATCCCGCCCTCCCCCCTTACCCTCTGGTAAGGACTAAACTATTGTCAGTGTCTGTGAGTTTTTGTTTCTCCTTTGTTTGTCTTGCTCTTTTGCAGTTTTGGGTTTATATATCACATATCGGTAAAAGCATATGGTTCTCTGCTTTTTCTGTCTGATTTGTTTCGCTTAGCGTTATAGTCTCAAGAGCCATACATGTTGTCACAAACGGTCCTATTTCATCCTTTCTTACTGCCGAATAGTAGTCGTTGTGTATATATACCACGACTTCTTTAGCTAGACTTCTTTAGATGGATATTCGTCTATCGAAGGACGTTTCGGTTGTTTCCATGTCTTGGCCAGCATAAATAAAGCTGCAGTGAAGATCGGAGCACATGTGTCTTTATGGATAAATGTTATCAGATTTTTTTGGTAGACAACTAGGAGTGGGATTGCTGGGTCATACGGTAATTCTGTTTGTAATTTCTTTGAAGACCCTCCACACTGCCTTCCATAGCAGCTGCACCAATCTGCGTTCCCACCAACAGAGTATTGAGGGTTCCTTCTTCTCCACAGCGTCTCTAACACTCTCTAGCAGTCCAATTTCATTCTTTTGGACGCGGCTATCCAATTCTGCCAGCACCATTTATCCACGAGGCTGTCTTTTCCCTTTGTGAAACATTATCGGTCCATATCTATGTGGTTTTATTTCTGGGTTCTCAATTCTATTGCATTAACCTATGTGTCTGTCTTTCTGCCAATACCCTGCTGTTTTGATTATTGTAGCCCTGTAGTACAAGGTAAAGTCAGGGAGTGTGATACCTCCAGTATTGTTCCCTTCTCTTAAGATTGCTTTGGCTATTCGGGCGCTTTTGTGGTTCCAAAAAAATCTGATGACTTTTTTGTGCTACTTCTTTAAAAAAATGTCCTTGGGATTTTGATGGGGATTGCATTAAATCTGTATGTTGCTTTGGGTAATATGGCCATTTCATGAGCACGGAATGTCGCTCCATTTCTTTGCGTCTTCAATTTCTTTGAAAAAATGTCTTGTAGTTTTCAGCACAATGGTCTTTCACCTCCTTGGTTAAGTTTATTCCTAGGTATGTTATTCTTCTTGCTGCAATTGCAAAAGGAATTGTTTTTTGTGTTTCTTTTTCTGAGATTACATTGTCAGTATCTAGGAATGCAGTGGACTTTTCTACGTGGATTTTGTAGCCAGCAACTGTACTGTATTCCTTGATTGTACTGTACTGTATTCCTTGATTGTTTCCAATAGCTTTTTGATGGAGTCTTTAGGGTTTTCTACATATAGCATCATGTCATCTGCAGAGTGGTAATTTAACTTCTTCATTCCCCATTTGGACGCCTTTGATTTCTTTCTCTTGCCTGATTGCTCTGGCAAGGACTTCCAACACTACGTTGAAAAGCAGAGGTGACAGGGGACAGCCCTGTCGTTTTCCTGAACGTAGAGCCAAGGGCTTTCGTTTTTCACCATTAATTATGAGATTAGCTGAGGGCTTGTCATATATGGCCCTTATTATGCGAAGGTATTCTTCCTTCTATACCTATTTTAGTAAGTGTTTTAATCATGAATGGATGTTGATGCTTTTTCTGCATCAATTGTTAAAATCATATGCTTTTTTTTCCTTTATGTGACGGATTTTTTTTTTTTTGTATATGTGATGGATTTCCGGATGTTGAACCATCCTTGTGCCACGGGGATGAACCCCACTTGGTCACGATGATCTTTTTAATGCATTGTTGTATTCGATTTGCTATAAATTTGTTTAGGACTTTTGCATCTGTATTCATCAGAGATATTGGTGTGTAGTTTTCTTTATGTGTGTGTGGTCCTTCCCAGGTTTTGGTATCAGGGTAATGTTGGTTTCACAAAATGAGCTGGATTGTACTGTCTCATCTTCAATTTTTTGGAAGAGGTTGAGCAGGATTGGTATTAGATCTTCTTTGAAGGTTCGGTAGAATTCACCAGTAAAGCCCTCCGGTCCCGGACTTTTGCCTTTGGAAGGTTTTGGATGACTGATTCAATTTCGTTACTGGCGATCGTTCTGTTTAGATTTTCCAGTTCTTCGTGGTTCAGCCTTGTTTCTAAGGACTTGTCCATTTCTTCTAGGTTATTGAATTTGGTGGCATATAGACTTAGTATTCTTCGATGATCCTTTGTATTTCTGTGGTGTCCGTGATAACGTCCCCTTTTCCATTTCTGATTTTGTTAATTAGTGTCTTCTCTCTTTTTTATGTTAGTGAGTCTATCCAAGGGTTTGTCAATTTTGTTCATCTTTTCAAGGAACCAGCTCTTCGTCACGTTAATTTCTTTCTATTGTCTTTTTGTTCCCTATTTCATTTATTTCTGGTCTGGTCCTTGTTATTTCCTTTCTTCTGCTGACCTTGGGTTTCGCTTCTTCTTGTTGTAGTTCTTGAAGGTCTAACAGGAGGTTGTTTGTTTGGGATTTTTCTTGTTTCTTGGGATAGGCCTGTAATGACATACATTTCCCTCTTGAAAGTGCTTTCGCTGCATCCCAAAACTTTTGGTAGGATGTATTTTCACTGTCGTTTGTCGCTAGGTATCTTTTGATCTCTCCTTTAATTCTAAAGAACCCAGTCGTTCTTTAAAAGTATGTTGTAATTGTGTTTTTTCCTGCTTTCTTTTTGTAGTTGCTATCCCATTTCAAAGCCTTGGGATCAGAGGATGTGCTTCGTATGATTTCAGTCTTCTTAAATTTGCTGAGGCTGATTTTATGTCCCAATATATGGTCTATATCCTTGAGAATGTTCCATGCACACTAGAAAAGAATGTCTAGTCTGATGTTTCAGAATGAAGTGCTCTTTGTACGTCAATTGTGTCCATTTCATCTACTGTGTCATTTGGGGCTGCTATTTCATTATTTGTTTTCTGTTTGGATGATCTACCCATAGCTGACAGTGATGTTATTTAAGTCCCCTAGTATAATTGTGCTTTGGTCAATTTCTCCCTTTCGTTCTGTTAATAGGTGCTTGGTATATTTCGGTGCTCCCTGATTGGGGGCATGAAATGTCCATCTTTGTCTCGTATCATCTTTTTCACCCTGAAGTCTGTTTCATCTGATATCATTATGGCTACACCTGATTTTCTCTGGGTACCCTCTGCGTGGAATGCCCATTTCCCCCCTTTCATTTTGAATCTATGCTTGTCTTTGTAGCTGAGATGTGTCTCTTGGACATAGTTGGGTTTATTTTTCTGATTTAGAGTTTTGGGTTTCGCTTTTTGATCCAATCTGCTACTCTGTGCCTTTATATTGGTGAGTTCAGTCCACTTACATTTAGAATGATTATTGATATATGAGGATATCTTGTCACTCTATCTTCAGTTTTGTCGTAAGACTGTGTCTCCATTGTTTCTTTGCCTTTGAGTTGTCTATTAATTCTGTGTGATGGTATTCTATGATGTTTCCCTCTGTTTTTTTTTTTTTTATTATTACAGTCTATATTTCAGTTCTGGATTTTGTTTTTTTTTTTTTTTTTTGAGTGGTTACCCTTAAGTTTATGTAAAAGAAAGTTTGATATTTAGAGTATTCCATTTTCTTCAGTTCGCTTACTTTCTCCATTCCCTTATTCCGGTTCAGGCCTTTACTCTCCCCGTTTTTGTGTTGCCACAAATTGTCCCAGTTGATGGTGGTCGAATAGCCTCCTTTAGTATTTCTTGTAGTGCAGGTCGTGTATTGGAAAATCCCCTCAGCTTCTGTATGTCCTCCTTCATATCTAAAGGATATCTTTGCTGGATATATTATTCTTGGCTCCAAGTTTCTCTCTTTCAATAGTTTGAATATTTGGTTCCACTCCCTCCTGCCTTGCAGAGTTTCCGCTGAAAAATCTGGTGATAATCTAATGGGCTTTCCTTTGTAGGTTACCGTCTCCTTTACCCTGGCTGCCTCGAGGATTGTTTCTTTTTGTTGATTTTAGACAGCTTCAATACAATGTGCCTTGCAGAAGGTCTGTTGGGATTGAGGTAATTAGGTGTTGTATTTGCTTCTTGGATTCGAGGATCCAGTTCTGTCCACAAGTTTGGGGAAGTTCTCTTCGACAATTTTTGTGCATATATTCTCTGTTCCCTTCTCTCTTTCTTCTCCTTCTGGTATGCCCATTATTCTTATGGTGCTCTTTCTGACGGAGTCAGAAAGTTCTCGTTAGAGGTCTTCCGTTTCTTTTAAGTCTCAAGTCTGTTTCTTCTAACATCTGTGTAATTCCCAGGTTTCTATCTTCGATGTCACGGATTCTTTCCTCTTACTAGGTAGTAGTCAACTCTACTACCTAAGCTGGTTATTTCATTCTTAATTTCTTCTATTGAGTTCTTCATCTCTAGAAACTCTATTTGGTTCCTTTGAAAATTTCAATCTCTTTCGTTAAATGCTCATGTTGGTCGTTGATTGTGTGTCAGAGTTCCTTAAACTGCCTTCCTGTGTTGTCTTGCATCTCGTTGGGTTTTTTCAGAACTGCAATCCTGAATTCTCTCTCATTGAAGCCACATGTTTCCATATCTTTAAGTTCCCTTTCTGGGGACTTGTCACTTTCTTTCTCAGCTGTCTCGTTGCCTTGGTTATTCATGGCAATTGCTGATGTATCATTTCTCCCAGAGCTGGGTCTTCCCAGATCCTGAGCACCACTGCTTCTCTGTAATCCGACGACTACTCCTCAGTTCAGGGGCCAGCTTGAGTCTCTGGGAAGTCGGGCAAGGATTGGGTGAGTGCGGTGTGGTCCAAGGTATGGTGTTTATCTCCTTTGTCCATCCAATGTTCCAGCTGTACGTCTCAGCTGAGGTTACTGCCTCAAACGCTGGATGTTTTGCTCTCTCAGCAGGAGAGATCAGGGAAATAGACCACCTCCTGGTTTTTGTTTGTTTCTGTCTTACCTAGGAATCCCCACCCCTCCACAGCTGTGGATGTGGGCAGCCTCTCTATTCCTCTCCTTCCTTCTTCCCTCACTCGCCCAGTGTATGCTCGCCTTCCAGAAACCCTCGTATGAGTCTCTTAACCGTTCTGTGAGTGCGCAGAGTAATTTGACGTTCAATATGTGGTAAGTTCCAGAGAACTCAAGAAGACCACCTCGCTGCCACTGACGTCACTCGGTAAATTCTATTCTTAACAAGACAGTGATTTCCAAGATAGTATGAAAAGTCAGAGCAATCAAGCAAGAGAAAGAAATAAAAGGCATCCAACTTGGGAATGAAGAAGTCAAATTGTCACGTATTGCAGGTGCCAAGATGATATGTATACAGAAACCCCAAAAGATATTAAAAAGAGTAAACGAATATAGTAAAGGGGCCAGATACCAAAATCTACAAAAATCCATTGATTTCCTATATACGAACAACGAAATCGCAGAGAAAAGAATGTTTAAAAATTCCTGTTGCAACTACAACAAAAATAATAAAATGCTTAGAAGTAAACTTGCCAACCATGTGAAAGACCTAAGGTCTTCTTGCTGAAGACGAAAAGGTACACTGCACGGAAAACCTTAAGGTGTTTTCAAAAGAATTGAATACCCAAAGAAATAGAATGGCACTCCTTGTTCATGGCTGGAAAGAATCAACATAATTAAAATGGTCATCACTGGCCAGCATGAGAACGCCCGACTTCCGATTTGAAACTCGCCTCTGTTGGCCTGGGTCCACCCCAGGACCATTACCAAACCCAGCCTGGGTCAGCCTAGGCACCCGCAGAGGTCAGTCAGAGGACCGCCCAGGTCACCGCAAGCATACCCTGGGGCTGTTCCCACGGTGAGACAGGGTCAGCCCCAGAAACCCCCATTGTCAGTCACAGAAACTGCCCTGGATCGTCAAGGATCAGCGCAGCGCAAGTCACAAGATCCCCCCCCCCGAGTTCAGCCCGTGAAAGTCGAAGTTTGGTCCTGGGACACGGTGCGATGTCTCTCTTTACCCCGTATGGGTGGTCCTGGAACGCATCGAGTTCGGATTGGATACCCGCACGGATTGGTCTTGTTCCCTGCAGGTGCCAGTCTGGGCAAGCTTGGGTTGTCCCAGGAACCCCAGAGACTAGTCACAGAACCCTCCCATGTAGATAGATGCTGCTGGGACGAGACTGTCTTGGCCTAGGCACCTCTTAATCCAGAAGGAGCATGGGCTTGTCCCAGGCACACCCTTTTTCGAAAGAGGCTGCCCCTAGGGCTGGTGCTGAGACACATCCTGGTCAGCCCAATCAATCCCCATGGCCGAACACATCGCAGAGCAAGTCCTGGACTTTCCCGCCTCGGTCCTGGCACCTGCTGTGTCCAGGGCCAGGACCTGTCTCGGTGGTCCTAGGAACTAGTTCCAGGACCCACCCAGTAGGTCTGTGCACACCCTGGTGACAGAGACAGGACCTGAATGGGTCGGAAACGGAGACAGCCCAGTTCTGGTCCTGGGACCCACCCGGTTCCGGCCTAGGCACACCATGGGGCACGGAAGGGTGGTCCCAGGCACCACCTGGGTCCAGACACTGGCTATCCGGAGGTCTGTCCTTGGATGTGAACGGGAGGTCTGGTTCACCTGGGACAACCACGAATTGGCCAGGGCATCCCTGAGGCGGCTGGTTCTGGGACAAGCGTTGGAGGCACATGACACCACCATGGACTGTCCCGGGATCCAGCAAGTTGGCTCCGGTCAACCCCTCATGGACAATCCCGTGACCCGCCCTTGAGGCCCCGGGCATTCCCAGGGAGAGTCCATGGCCAACCAGGATTGCGCTGGGCGTATTCCAGTGGCGGTATTGGGAAGTGTCAGTGTGACCCCTGGTCCCGACAGGTTCATTCACTGGACCGCCACTACGTCAGTTCCAGGACGCTGTTGTGTGAACGGGGACACCATCTCTAAGACTGTCCTGGACACAGCCAGGTGGCCCTGGTCACCTTTTGGGGACAGTCCACGGACTCACCCCGATAGCCTTGAGCATCCCTGCGTGATGGTCTCAGTACCCACTCATTGGCCCTCAACCCACCTTGGGGACAATCTCAGGACCCACTAGGGTAGATTCAGGCCTCCCTAGGGACAGTCACAAGACCAGCCCAGTGTACCCTGGGCACCCGGTTTGGAATGTCTCAACATAATGTTGGTACACAGGTGACACCAGCATCCCCCAGGCAGAGTCCTGGGAACAGGTTGGGTGGCTCCTGGTAACCCCCGAGGAAGGTATTGAAACCCACTTGGGTGCCCAAGTGCACCTCACATGGGGCAGGTATGGGAACCTCCTGGGTTTCCCGTAGAGACCACAGGAGATGGTGCTGGCAACCACCTAATTGCCCCTGGCACGTCCTAGTGACATTCCCAAGACGCGTTTGTAGCCTCAGGCATCTCCTGGAGACAGCACAGATACCTGTACTAGACCTTTCTGGCTCTCCCCGGGCACCTCCCAGGGATGGTCCCGTGTCTAGTCCCTGTGGCCTCTGTATCCACCAGGTAGTGTCCAAGGACCTGCCTGCGTGGCCCTGGGCCCACCCCGAGGACGGTCCCAGGACCTCAATTCCCTCTGGGAAACGGTCCTGGAATCCACACTGACGGACATGTGCATCATGTGCAGCCTTGATGGGATGGTCCTGGCCTGCGCCAGTGGCACCGGTGACGATTCTGGAACACACCCTGACGGCCCGGAGAATATCTCGGGGATGGTCCTCAGATAGGACCACGCTAGGATAGGTATGTCTAGACAAGGGGCTCAGAATGCACTGCATAGAAAGGAACAGTTGGAGAAGGGGTAGGGAGAATGGGGTGTTGGCATTTATCAGCTTCAGAACCCTTCTAGACAGATAATAGAATTTTCTATTGTAGCTTATTGTAGCTTATTGTAGGGAAAGAAGTTTATCTGTGCTGCTCCTAGAAACTTGTCCTTTTCTTTCCTCTTTTTAATTTAAGTTTACTGGGGTGACAAATGGTAGTAAACTTACATAGATTTCAGGCGTACAATCAGGTATTGCATCATCTATAAGTCCCATTGTGTGTTCACCACCCAGAGTCAGTTTTCCTTCCATCACCATATGCTTGATCCCCTTTACAATCCCCATCTACCATCCCGCCCTCCCCCCTTACCCTCTGGTAAGGACTAAACTATTGTCAGTGTCTGTGAGTTTTTGTTTCTCCTTTGTTTGTCTTGCTCTTTTGCAGTTTTGGGTTTATATATCACATATCGGTAAAAGCATATGGTTCTCTGCTTTTTCTGTCTGATTTGTTTCGCTTAGCGTTATAGTCTCAAGAGCCATACATGTTGTCACAAACGGTCCTATTTCATCCTTTCTTACTGCCGAATAGTAGTCGTTGTGTATATATACCACGACTTCTTTAGCTAGACTTCTTTAGATGGATATTCGTCTATCGAAGGACGTTTCGGTTGTTTCCATGTCTTGGCCAGCATAAATAAAGCTGCAGTGAAGATCGGAGCACATGTGTCTTTATGGATAAATGTTATCAGATTTTTTTGGTAGACAACTAGGAGTGGGATTGCTGGGTCATACGGTAATTCTGTTTGTAATTTCTTTGAAGACCCTCCACACTGCCTTCCATAGCAGCTGCACCAATCTGCGTTCCCACCAACAGAGTATTGAGGGTTCCTTCTTCTCCACAGCGTCTCTAACACTCTCTAGCAGTCCAATTTCATTCTTTTGGACGCGGCTATCCAATTCTGCCAGCACCATTTATCCACGAGGCTGTCTTTTCCCTTTGTGAAACATTATCGGTCCATATCTATGTGGTTTTATTTCTGGGTTCTCAATTCTATTGCATTAACCTATGTGTCTGTCTTTCTGCCAATACCCTGCTGTTTTGATTATTGTAGCCCTGTAGTACAAGGTAAAGTCAGGGAGTGTGATACCTCCAGTATTGTTCCCTTCTCTTAAGATTGCTTTGGCTATTCGGGCGCTTTTGTGGTTCCAAAAAAATCTGATGACTTTTTTGTGCTACTTCTTTAAAAAAATGTCCTTGGGATTTTGATGGGGATTGCATTAAATCTGTATGTTGCTTTGGGTAATATGGCCATTTCATGAGCACGGAATGTCGCTCCATTTCTTTGCGTCTTCAATTTCTTTGAAAAAATGTCTTGTAGTTTTCAGCACAATGGTCTTTCACCTCCTTGGTTAAGTTTATTCCTAGGTATGTTATTCTTCTTGCTGCAATTGCAAAAGGAATTGTTTTTTGTGTTTCTTTTTCTGAGATTACATTGTCAGTATCTAGGAATGCAGTGGACTTTTCTACGTGGATTTTGTAGCCAGCAACTGTACTGTATTCCTTGATTGTACTGTACTGTATTCCTTGATTGTTTCCAATAGCTTTTTGATGGAGTCTTTAGGGTTTTCTACATATAGCATCATGTCATCTGCAGAGTGGTAATTTAACTTCTTCATTCCCCATTTGGACGCCTTTGATTTCTTTCTCTTGCCTGATTGCTCTGGCAAGGACTTCCAACACTACGTTGAAAAGCAGAGGTGACAGGGGACAGCCCTGTCGTTTTCCTGAACGTAGAGCCAAGGGCTTTCGTTTTTCACCATTAATTATGAGATTAGCTGAGGGCTTGTCATATATGGCCCTTATTATGCGAAGGTATTCTTCCTTCTATACCTATTTTAGTAAGTGTTTTAATCATGAATGGATGTTGATGCTTTTTCTGCATCAATTGTTAAAATCATATGCTTTTTTTTCCTTTATGTGACGGATTTTTTTTTTTTTGTATATGTGATGGATTTCCGGATGTTGAACCATCCTTGTGCCACGGGGATGAACCCCACTTGGTCACGATGATCTTTTTAATGCATTGTTGTATTCGATTTGCTATAAATTTGTTTAGGACTTTTGCATCTGTATTCATCAGAGATATTGGTGTGTAGTTTTCTTTATGTGTGTGTGGTCCTTCCCAGGTTTTGGTATCAGGGTAATGTTGGTTTCACAAAATGAGCTGGATTGTACTGTCTCATCTTCAATTTTTTGGAAGAGGTTGAGCAGGATTGGTATTAGATCTTCTTTGAAGGTTCGGTAGAATTCACCAGTAAAGCCCTCCGGTCCCGGACTTTTGCCTTTGGAAGGTTTTGGATGACTGATTCAATTTCGTTACTGGCGATCGTTCTGTTTAGATTTTCCAGTTCTTCGTGGTTCAGCCTTGTTTCTAAGGACTTGTCCATTTCTTCTAGGTTATTGAATTTGGTGGCATATAGACTTAGTATTCTTCGATGATCCTTTGTATTTCTGTGGTGTCCGTGATAACGTCCCCTTTTCCATTTCTGATTTTGTTAATTAGTGTCTTCTCTCTTTTTTATGTTAGTGAGTCTATCCAAGGGTTTGTCAATTTTGTTCATCTTTTCAAGGAACCAGCTCTTCGTCACGTTAATTTCTTTCTATTGTCTTTTTGTTCCCTATTTCATTTATTTCTGGTCTGGTCCTTGTTATTTCCTTTCTTCTGCTGACCTTGGGTTTCGCTTCTTCTTGTTGTAGTTCTTGAAGGTCTAACAGGAGGTTGTTTGTTTGGGATTTTTCTTGTTTCTTGGGATAGGCCTGTAATGACATACATTTCCCTCTTGAAAGTGCTTTCGCTGCATCCCAAAACTTTTGGTAGGATGTATTTTCACTGTCGTTTGTCGCTAGGTATCTTTTGATCTCTCCTTTAATTCTAAAGAACCCAGTCGTTCTTTAAAAGTATGTTGTAATTGTGTTTTTTCCTGCTTTCTTTTTGTAGTTGCTATCCCATTTCAAAGCCTTGGGATCAGAGGATGTGCTTCGTATGATTTCAGTCTTCTTAAATTTGCTGAGGCTGATTTTATGTCCCAATATATGGTCTATATCCTTGAGAATGTTCCATGCACACTAGAAAAGAATGTCTAGTCTGATGTTTCAGAATGAAGTGCTCTTTGTACGTCAATTGTGTCCATTTCATCTACTGTGTCATTTGGGGCTGCTATTTCATTATTTGTTTTCTGTTTGGATGATCTACCCATAGCTGACAGTGATGTTATTTAAGTCCCCTAGTATAATTGTGCTTTGGTCAATTTCTCCCTTTCGTTCTGTTAATAGGTGCTTGGTATATTTCGGTGCTCCCTGATTGGGGGCATGAAATGTCCATCTTTGTCTCGTATCATCTTTTTCACCCTGAAGTCTGTTTCATCTGATATCATTATGGCTACACCTGATTTTCTCTGGGTACCCTCTGCGTGGAATGCCCATTTCCCCCCTTTCATTTTGAATCTATGCTTGTCTTTGTAGCTGAGATGTGTCTCTTGGACATAGTTGGGTTTATTTTTCTGATTTAGAGTTTTGGGTTTCGCTTTTTGATCCAATCTGCTACTCTGTGCCTTTATATTGGTGAGTTCAGTCCACTTACATTTAGAATGATTATTGATATATGAGGATATCTTGTCACTCTATCTTCAGTTTTGTCGTAAGACTGTGTCTCCATTGTTTCTTTGCCTTTGAGTTGTCTATTAATTCTGTGTGATGGTATTCTATGATGTTTCCCTCTGTTTTTTTTTTTTTATTATTACAGTCTATATTTCAGTTCTGGATTTTGTTTTTTTTTTTTTTTGAGTGGTTACCCTTAAGTTTATGTAAAAGAAAGTTTGATATTTAGAGTATTCCATTTTCTTCAGTTCGCTTACTTTCTCCATTCCCTTATTCCGGTTCAGGCCTTTACTCTCCCCGTTTTTGTGTTGCCACAAATTGTCCCAGTTGATGGTGGTCGAATAGCCTCCTTTAGTATTTCTTGTAGTGCAGGTCGTGTATTGGAAAATCCCCTCAGCTTCTGTATGTCCTCCTTCATATCTAAAGGATATCTTTGCTGGATATATTATTCTTGGCTCCAAGTTTCTCTCTTTCAATAGTTTGAATATTTGGTTCCACTCCCTCCTGCCTTGCAGAGTTTCCGCTGAAAAATCTGGTGATAATCTAATGGGCTTTCCTTTGTAGGTTACCGTCTCCTTTACCCTGGCTGCCTCGAGGATTGTTTCTTTTTGTTGATTTTAGACAGCTTCAATACAATGTGCCTTGCAGAAGGTCTGTTGGGATTGAGGTAATTAGGTGTTGTATTTGCTTCTTGGATTCGAGGATCCAGTTCTGTCCACAAGTTTGGGGAAGTTCTCTTCGACAATTTTTGTGCATATATTCTCTGTTCCCTTCTCTCTTTCTTCTCCTTCTGGTATGCCCATTATTCTTATGGTGCTCTTTCTGACGGAGTCAGAAAGTTCTCGTTAGAGGTCTTCCGTTTCTTTTAAGTCTCAAGTCTGTTTCTTCTAACATCTGTGTAATTCCCAGGTTTCTATCTTCGATGTCACGGATTCTTTCCTCTTACTAGGTAGTAGTCAACTCTACTACCTAAGCTGGTTATTTCATTCTTAATTTCTTCTATTGAGTTCTTCATCTCTAGAAACTCTATTTGGTTCCTTTGAAAATTTCAATCTCTTTCGTTAAATGCTCATGTTGGTCGTTGATTGTGTGTCAGAGTTCCTTAAACTGCCTTTCTGTGTTGTCTTGCATCTCGTTGGGTTTTTTCAGAACTGCAATCCTGAATTCTCTCTCATTGAAGCCACATGTTTCCATATCTTTAAGTTCCCTTTCTGGGGACTTGTCACTTTCTTTCTCAGCTGTCTCGTTGCCTTGGTTATTCATGGCAATTGCTGATGTATCATTTCTCCCAGAGCTGGGTCTTCCCAGATCCTGAGCACCACTGCTTCTCTGTAATCCGACGACTACTCCTCAGTTCAGGGGCCAGCTTGAGTCTCTGGGAAGTCGGGCAAGGATTGGGTGAGTGCGGTGTGGTCCAAGGTATGGTGTTTATCTCCTTTGTCCATCCAATGTTCCAGCTGTACGTCTCAGCTGAGGTTACTGCCTCAAACGCTGGATGTTTTGCTCTCTCAGCAGGAGAGATCAGGGAAATAGACCACCTCCTGGTTTTTGTTTGTTTCTGTCTTACCTAGGAATCCCCACCCCTCCACAGCTGTGGATGTGGGCAGCCTCTCTATTCCTCTCCTTCCTTCTTCCCTCACTCGCCCAGTGTATGCTCGCCTTCCAGAAACCCTCGTATGAGTCTCTTAACCGTTCTGTGAGTGCGCAGAGTAATTTGACGTTCAATATGTGGTAAGTTCCAGAGAACTCAAGAAGACCACCTCGCTGCCACTGACGTCACTCGGTAAATTCTATTCTTAACAAGACAGTGATTTCCAAGATAGTATGAAAAGTCAGAGCAATCAAGCAAGAGAAAGAAATAAAAGGCATCCAACTTGGGAATGAAGAAGTCAAATTGTCACGTATTGCAGGTGCCAAGATGATATGTATACAGAAACCCCAAAAGATATTAAAAAGAGTAAACGAATATAGTAAAGGGGCCAGATACCAAAATCTACAAAAATCCATTGATTTCCTATATACGAACAACGAAATCGCAGAGAAAAGAATGTTTAAAAATTCCTGTTGCAACTACAACAAAAATAATAAAATGCTTAGAAGTAAACTTGCCAACCATGTGAAAGACCTAAGGTCTTCTTGCTGAAGACGAAAAGGTACACTGCACGGAAAACCTTAAGGTGTTTTCAAAAGAATTGAATACCCAAAGAAATAGAATGGCACTCCTTGTTCATGGCTGGAAAGAATCAACATAATTAAAATGGTCATCACTGGCCAGCATGAGAACGCCCGACTTCCGATTTGAAACTCGCCTCTGTTGGCCTGGGTCCACCCCAGGACCATTACCAAACCCAGCCTGGGTCAGCCTAGGCACCCGCAGAGGTCAGTCAGAGGACCGCCCAGGTCACCGCAAACATACCCTGGGGCTGTTCCCACGGTGAGACAGGGTCAGCCCCAGAAACCCCCATTGTCAGTCACAGAAACTGCCCTGGATCGTCAAGGATCAGCGCAGCGCAAGTCACAAGATCCCCCCCCCCCCGAGTTCAGCCCGTGAAAGTCGAAGTTTGGTCCTGGGACACGGTGCGATGTCTCTCTTTACCCCGTATGGGTGGTCCTGGAACGCATCGAGTTCGGATTGGATACCCGCACGGATTGGTCTTGTTCCCTGCAGGTGCCAGTCTGGGCAAGCTTGGGTTGTCCCAGGAACCCCAGAGACTAGTCACAGAACCCTCCCATGTAGATAGATGCTGCTGGGACGAGACTGTCTTGGCCTAGGCACCTCTTAATCCAGAAGGAGCATGGGCTTGTCCCAGGCACACCCTTTTTCGAAAGAGGCTGCCCCTAGGGCTGGTGCTGAGACACATCTTGGTCAGCCCAATCAATCCCCATGGCCGAACACATCGCAGAGCAAGTCCTGGACTTTCCCGCCTCGGTCCTGGCACCTGCTGTGTCCAGGGCCAGGACCTGTCTCGGTGGTCCTAGGAACTAGTTCCAGGACCCACCCAGTAGGTCTGTGCACACCCTGGTGACAGAGACAGGACCTGAATGGGTCGGAAACGGAGACAGCCCAGTTCTGGTCCTGGGACCCACCCGGTTCCGGCCTAGGCACACCATGGGGCACGGAAGGGTGGTCCCAGGCACCACCTGGGTCCAGACACTGGCTATCCGGAGGTCTGTCCTTGGATGTGAACGGGAGGTCTGGTTCACCTGGGACAACCACGAATTGGCCAGGGCATCCCTGAGGCGGCTGGTTCTGGGACAAGCGTTGGAGGCACATGACACCACCATGGACTGTCCCGGGATCCAGCAAGTTGGCTCCGGTCAACCCCTCATGGACAATCCCGTGACCCGCCCTTGAGGCCCCGGGCATTCCCAGGGAGAGTCCATGGCCAACCAGGATTGCGCTGGGCGTATTCCAGTGGCTGTATTTGGAAGTGTCAGTGTGACCCCTGGTCCCGACAGGTTCATTCACTGGACCGCCACTACGTCAGTTCCAGGACGCTGTTGTGTGAACGGGGACACCATCTCTAAGACTGTCCTGGACACAGCCAGGTGGCCCTGGTCACCTTTTGGGGACAGTCCACGGACTCACCCCGATAGCCTTGAGCATCCCTGCGTGATGGTCTCAGTACCCACTCATTGGCCCTCAACCCACCTTGGGGACAATCTCAGGACCCACTAGGGTAGATTCAGGCCTCCCTAGGGACAGTCACAAGACCAGCCCAGTGTACCCTGGGCACCCGGTTTGGAATGTCTCAACATAATGTTGGTACACAGGTGACACCAGCATCCCCCAGGCAGAGTCCTGGGAACAGGTTGGGTGGCTCCTGGTAACCCCCGAGGAAGGTATTGAAACCCACTTGGGTGCCCAAGTGCACCTCACATGGGGCAGGTATGGGAACCTCCTGGGTTTCCCGTAGAGACCACAGGAGATGGTGCTGGCAACCACCTAATTGCCCCTGGCACGTCCTAGTGACATTCCCAAGACGCGTTTGTAGCCTCAGGCATCTCCTGGAGACAGCACAGATACCTGTACTAGACCTTTCTGGCTCTCCCCGGGCACCTCCCAGGGATGGTCCCGTGTCTAGTCCCTGTGGCCTCTGTATCCACCAGGTAGTGTCCAAGGACCTGCCTGCGTGGCCCTGGGCCCACCCCGAGGACGGTCCCAGGACCTCAATTCCCTCTGGGAAACGGTCCTGGAATCCACACTGACGGACATGTGCATCATGTGCAGCCTTGATGGGATGGTCCTGGCCTGCGCCAGTGGCACCGGTGACGATTCTGGAACACACCCTGACGGCCCGGAGAATATCTCGGGGATGGTCCTCAGATAGGACCACGCTAGGATAGGTATGTCTAGACAAGGGGCTCAGAATGCACTGCATAGAAAGGAACAGTTGGAGAAGGGGTAGGGAGAATGGGGTGTTGGCATTTATCAGCTTCAGAACCCTTCTAGACAGATAATAGAATTTTCTATTGTAGCTTATTGTAGCTTATTGTAGGGAAAGAAGTTTATCTGTGCTGCTCCTAGAAACTTGTCCTTTTCTTTCCTCTTTTTAATTTAAGTTTACTGGGGTGACAAATGGTAGTAAACTTACATAGATTTCAGGCGTACAATCAGGTATTGCATCATCTATAAGTCCCATTGTGTGTTCACCACCCAGAGTCAGTTTTCCTTCCATCACCATATGCTTGATCCCCTTTACAATCCCCATCTACCATCCCGCCCTCCCCCCTTACCCTCTGGTAAGGACTAAACTATTGTCAGTGTCTGTGAGTTTTTGTTTCTCCTTTGTTTGTCTTGCTCTTTTGCAGTTTTGGGTTTATATATCACATATCGGTAAAAGCATATGGTTCTCTGCTTTTTCTGTCTGATTTGTTTCGCTTAGCGTTATAGTCTCAAGAGCCATACATGTTGTCACAAACGGTCCTATTTCATCCTTTCTTACTGCCGAATAGTAGTCGTTGTGTATATATACCACGACTTCTTTAGCTAGCCTTCTTTAGATGGATATTCGTCTATCGAAGGACGTTTCGGTTGTTTCCATGTCTTGGCCAGCATAAATAAAGCTGCAGTGAAGATCGGAGCACATGTGTCTTTATGGATAAATGTTATCAGATTTTTTTGGTAGACAACTAGGAGTGGGATTGCTGGGTCATACGGTAATTCTGTTTGTAATTTCTTTGAAGACCCTCCACACTGCCTTCCATAGCAGCTGCACCAATCTGCGTTCCCACCAACAGAGTATTGAGGGTTCCTTCTTCTCCACAGCGTCTCTAACACTCTCTAGCAGTCCAATTTCATTCTTTTGGACGCGGCTATCCAATTCTGCCAGCACCATTTATCCACGAGGCTGTCTTTTCCCTTTGTGAAACATTATCGGTCCATATCTATGTGGTTTTATTTCTGGGTTCTCAATTCTATTGCATTAACCTATGTGTCTGTCTTTCTGCCAATACCCTGCTGTTTTGATTATTGTAGCCCTGTAGTACAAGGTAAAGTCAGGGAGTGTGATACCTCCAGTATTGTTCCCTTCTCTTAAGATTGCTTTGGCTATTCGGGCGCTTTTGTGGTTCCAAAAAAATCTGATGACTTTTTTGTGCTACTTCTTTAAAAAAATGTCCTTGGGATTTTGATGGGGATTGCATTAAATCTGTATGTTGCTTTGGGTAATATGGCCATTTCATGAGCACGGAATGTCGCTCCATTTCTTTGCGTCTTCAATTTCTTTGAAAAAATGTCTTGTAGTTTTCAGCACAATGGTCTTTCACCTCCTTGGTTAAGTTTATTCCTAGGTATTTTATTCTTCTTGCTGCAATTGCAAAAGGAATTGTTTTTTGTGTTTCTTTTTCTGAGATTACATTGTCAGTATCTAGGAATGCAGTGGACTTTTCTACGTGGATTTTGTAGCCAGCAACTGTACTGTATTCCTTGATTGTTTCCAATAGCTTTTTCATGGAGTCTTTAGGGTTTTCTACATATAGCATCATGTCATCTGCAGAGTGGTAATTTAACTTCTTCATTCCCCATTTGGACGCCTTTGATTTCTTTCTCTTGCCTGATTGCTCTGGCAAGGACTTCCAACACTACGTTGAAAAGCAGAGGTGACAGGGGACAGCCCTGTCGTTTTCCTGAACGTAGAGCCAAGGGCTTTCGTTTTTCACCATTAATTATGAGATTAGCTGAGGGCTTGTCATATATGGCCCTTATTATGCGAAGGTATTCTTCCTTCTATACCTATTTTAGTAAGTGTTTTAATCATGAATGGATGTTGATGCTTTTTCTGCATCAATTGTTAAAATCATATGCTTTTTTTTCCTTTATGTGACGGATTTTTTTTTTTTTGTATATGTGATGGATTTCCGGATGTTGAACCATCCTTGTGCCACGGGGATGAACCCCACTTGGTCACGATGATCTTTTTAATGCATTGTTGTATTCGATTTGCTATAAATTTGTTTAGGACTTTTGCATCTGTATTCATCAGAGATATTGGTGTGTAGTTTTCTTTATGTGTGTGTGGTCCTTCCCAGGTTTTGGTATCAGGGTAATGTTGGTTTCACAAAATGAGCTGGATTGTACTGTCTCATCTTCAATTTTTTGGAAGAGGTTGAGCAGGATTGGTATTAGATCTTCTTTGAAGGTTCGGTAGAATTCACCAGTAAAGCCCTCCGGTCCCGGACTTTTGCCTTTGGAAGGTTTTGGATGACTGATTCAATTTCGTTACTGGCGATCGTTCTGTTTAGATTTTCCAGTTCTTCGTGGTTCAGCCTTGTTTCTAAGGACTTGTCCATTTCTTCTAGGTTATTGAATTTGGTGGCATATAGACTTAGTATTCTTCGATGATCCTTTGTATTTCTGTGGTGTCCGTGATAACGTCCCCTTTTCCATTTCTGATTTTGTTAATTAGTGTCTTCTCTCTTTTTTATGTTAGTGAGTCTATCCAAGGGTTTGTCAATTTTGTTCATCTTTTCAAGGAACCAGCTCTTCGTCACGTTAATTTCTTTCTATTGTCTTTTTGTTCCCTATTTCATTTATTTCTGGTCTGGTCCTTGTTATTTCCTTTCTTCTGCTGACCTTGGGTTTCGCTTCTTCTTGTTGTAGTTCTTGAAGGTCTAACAGGAGGTTGTTTGTTTGGGATTTTTCTTGTTTCTTGGGATAGGCCTGTAATGACATACATTTCCCTCTTGAAAGTGCTTTCGCTGCATCCCAAAACTTTTGGTAGGATGTATTTTCACTGTCGTTTGTCGCTAGGTATCTTTTGATCTCTCCTTTAATTCTAAAGAACCCAGTCGTTCTTTAAAAGTATGTTGTAATTGTGTTTTTTCCTGCTTTCTTTTTGTAGTTGCTATCCCATTTCAAAGCCTTGGGATCAGAGGATGTGCTTCGTATGATTTCAGTCTTCTTAAATTTGCTGAGGCTGATTTTATGTCCCAATATATGGTCTATATCCTTGAGAATGTTCCATGCACACTAGAAAAGAATGTCTAGTCTGATGTTTCAGAATGAAGTGCTCTTTGTACGTCAATTGTGTCCATTTCATCTACTGTGTCATTTGGGGCTGCTATTTCATTATTTGTTTTCTGTTTGGATGATCTACCCATAGCTGACAGTGATGTTATTTAAGTCCCCTAGTATAATTGTGCTTTGGTCAATTTCTCCCTTTCGTTCTGTTAATAGGTGCTTGGTATATTTCGGTGCTCCCTGATTGGGGGCATGAAATGTCCATCTTTGTCTCGTATCATCTTTTTCACCCTGAAGTCTGTTTCATCTGATATCATTATGGCTACACCTGATTTTCTCTGGGTACCCTCTGCGTGGAATGCCCATTTCCCCCCTTTCATTTTGAATCTATGCTTGTCTTTGTAGCTGAGATGTGTCTCTTGGACATAGTTGGGTTTATTTTTCTGATTTAGAGTTTTGGGTTTCGCTTTTTGATCCAATCTGCTACTCTGTGCCTTTATATTGGTGAGTTCAGTCCACTTACATTTAGAATGATTATTGATATATGAGGATATCTTGTCACTCTATCTTCAGTTTTGTCGTAAGACTGTGTCTCCATTGTTTCTTTGCCTTTGAGTTGTCTATTAATTCTGTGTGATGGTATTCTATGATGTTTCCCTCTGTTTTTTTTTTTTTTATTATTACAGTCTATATTTCAGTTCTGGATTTTGTTTTTTTTTTTTTTGAGTGGTTACCCTTAAGTTTATGTAAAAGAAAGTTTGATATTTAGAGTATTCCATTTTCTTCAGTTCGCTTACTTTCTCCATTCCCTTATTCCGGTTCAGGCCTTTACTCTCCCCGTTTTTGTGTTGCCACAAATTGTCCCAGTTGATGGTGGTCGAATAGCCTCCTTTAGTATTTCTTGTAGTGCAGGTCGTGTATTGGAAAATCCCCTCAGCTTCTGTATGTCCTCCTTCATATCTAAAGGATATCTTTGCTGGATATATTATTCTTGGCTCCAAGTTTCTCTCTTTCAATAGTTTGAATATTTGGTTCCACTCCCTCCTGCCTTGCAGAGTTTCCGCTGAAAAATCTGGTGATAATCTAATGGGCTTTCCTTTGTAGGTTACCGTCTCCTTTACCCTGGCTGCCTCGAGGATTGTTTCTTTTTGTTGATTTTAGACAGCTTCAATACAATGTGCCTTGCAGAAGGTCTGTTGGGATTGAGGTAATTAGGTGTTGTATTTGCTTCTTGGATTCGAGGATCCAGTTCTGTCCACAAGTTTGGGGAAGTTCTCTTCGACAATTTTTGTGCATATATTCTCTGTTCCCTTCTCTCTTTCTTCTCCTTCTGGTATGCCCATTATTCTTATGGTGCTCTTTCTGACGGAGTCAGAAAGTTCTCGTTAGAGGTCTTCCGTTTCTTTTAAGTCTCAAGTCTGTTTCTTCTAACATCTGTGTAATTCCCAGGTTTCTATCTTCGATGTCACGGATTCTTTCCTCTTACTAGGTAGTAGTCAACTCTACTACCTAAGCTGGTTATTTCATTCTTAATTTCTTCTATTGAGTTCTTCATCTCTAGAAACTCTATTTGGTTCCTTTGAAAATTTCAATCTCTTTCGTTAAATGCTCACGTTGGTCGTTGATTGTGTGTCAGAGTTCCTTAAACTGCCTTCCTGTGTTGTCTTGCATCTCGTTGGGTTTTTTCAGAACTGCAATCCTGAATTCTCTCTCATTGAAGCCACATGTTTCCATATCTTTAAGTTCCCTTTCTGGGGACTTGTCACTTTCTTTCTCAGCTGTCTCGTTGCCTTGGTTATTCATGGCAATTGCTGATGTATCATTTCTCCCAGAGCTGGGTCTTCCCAGATCCTGAGCACCACTGCTTCTCTGTAATCCGACGACTACTCCTCAGTTCAGGGGCCAGCTTGAGTCTCTGGGAAGTCGGGCAAGGATTGGGTGAGTGCGGTGTGGTCCAAGGTATGGTGTTTATCTCCTTTGTCCATCCAATGTTCCAGCTGTACGTCTCAGCTGAGGTTACTGCCTCAAACGCTGGATGTTTTGCTCTCTCAGCAGGAGAGATCAGGGAAATAGACCACCTCCTGGTTTTTGTTTGTTTCTGTCTTACCTAGGAATCCCCACCCCTCCACAGCTGTGGATGTGGGCAGCCTCTCTATTCCTCTCCTTCCTTCTTCCCTCACTCGCCCAGTGTATGCTCGCCTTCCAGAAACCCTCGTATGAGTCTCTTAACCGTTCTGTGAGTGCGCAGAGTAATTTGACGTTCAATATGTGGTAAGTTCCAGAGAACTCAAGAAGACCACCTCGCTGCCACTGACGTCACTCGGTAAATTCTATTCTTAACAAGACAGTGATTTCCAAGATAGTATGAAAAGTCAGAGCAATCAAGCAAGAGAAAGAAATAAAAGGCATCCAACTTGGGAATGAAGAAGTCAAATTGTCACGTATTGCAGGTGCCAAGATGATATGTATACAGAAACCCCAAAAGATATTAAAAAGAGTAAACGAATATAGTAAAGGGGCCAGATACCAAAATCTACAAAAATCCATTGATTTCCTATATACGAACAACGAAATCGCAGAGAAAAGAATGTTTAAAAATTCCTGTTGCAACTACAACAAAAATAATAAAATGCTTAGAAGTAAACTTGCCAACCATGTGAAAGACCTAAGGTCTTCTTGCTGAAGACGAAAAGGTACACTGCACGGAAAACCTTAAGGTGTTTTCAAAAGAATTGAATACCCAAAGAAATAGAATGGCACTCCTTGTTCATGGCTGGAAAGAATCAACATAATTAAAATGGTCATCACTGGCCAGCATGAGAACGCCCGACTTCCGATTTGAAACTCGCCTCTGTTGGCCTGGGTCCACCCCAGGACCATTACCAAACCCAGCCTGGGTCAGCCTAGGCACCCGCAGAGGTCAGTCAGAGGACCGCCCAGGTCACCGCAAGCATACCCTGGGGCTGTTCCCACGGTGAGACAGGGTCAGCCCCAGAAACCCCCATTGTCAGTCACAGAAACTGCCCTGGATCGTCAAGGATCAGCGCAGCGCAAGTCACAAGATCCCCCCCCCCGAGTTCAGCCCGTGAAAGTCGAAGTTTGGTCCTGGGACACGGTGCGATGTCTCTCTTTACCCCGTATGGGTGGTCCTGGAACGCATCGAGTTCGGATTGGATACCCGCACGGATTGGTCTTGTTCCCTGCAGGTGCCAGTCTGGGCAAGCTTGGGTTGTCCCAGGAACCCCAGAGACTAGTCACAGAACCCTCCCATGTAGATAGATGCTGCTGGGACGAGACTGTCTTGGCCTAGGCACCTCTTAATCCAGAAGGAGCATGGGCTTGTCCCAGGCACACCCTTTTTCGAAAGAGGCTGCCCCTAGGGCTGGTGCTGAGACACATCCTGGTCAGCCCAATCAATCCCCATGGCCGAACACATCGCAGAGCAAGTCCTGGACTTTCCCGCCTCGGTCCTGGCACCTGCTGTGTCCAGGGCCAGGACCTGTCTCGGTGGTCCTAGGAACTAGTTCCAGGACCCACCCAGTAGGTCTGTGCACACCCTGGTGACAGAGACAGGACCTGAATGGGTCGGAAACGGAGACAGCCCAGTTCTGGTCCTGGGACCCACCCGGTTCCGGCCTAGGCACACCATGGGGCACGGAAGGGTGGTCCCAGGCACCACCTGGGTCCAGACACTGGCTATCCGGAGGTCTGTCCTTGGATGTGAACGGGAGGTCTGGTTCACCTGGGACAACCACGAATTGGCCAGGGCATCCCTGAGGCGGCTGGTTCTGGGACAAGCGTTGGAGGCACATGACACCACCATGGACTGTCCCGGGATCCAGCAAGTTGGCTCCGGTCAACCCCTCATGGACAATCCCGTGACCCGCCCTTGAGGCCCCGGGCATTCCCAGGGAGAGTCCATGGCCAACCAGGATTGCGCTGGGCGTATTCCAGTGGCGGTATTGGGAAGTGTCAGTGTGACCCCTGGTCCCGACAGGTTCATTCACTGGACCGCCACTACGTCAGTTCCAGGACGCTGTTGTGTGAACGGGGACACCATCTCTAAGACTGTCCTGGACACAGCCAGGTGGCCCTGGTCACCTTTTGGGGACAGTCCACGGACTCACCCCGATAGCCTTGAGCATCCCTGCGTGATGGTCTCAGTACCCACTCATTGGCCCTCAACCCACCTTGGGGACAATCTCAGGACCCACTAGGGTAGATTCAGGCCTCCCTAGGGACAGTCACAAGACCAGCCCAGTGTACCCTGGGCACCCGGTTTGGAATGTCTCAACATAATGTTGGTACACAGGTGACACCAGCATCCCCCAGGCAGAGTCCTGGGAACAGGTTGGGTGGCTCCTGGTAACCCCCGAGGAAGGTATTGAAACCCACTTGGGTGCCCAAGTGCACCTCACATGGGGCAGGTATGGGAACCTCCTGGGTTTCCCGTAGAGACCACAGGAGATGGTGCTGGCAACCACCTAATTGCCCCTGGCACGTCCTAGTGACATTCCCAAGACGCGTTTGTAGCCTCAGGCATCTCCTGGAGACAGCACAGATACCTGTACTAGACCTTTCTGGCTCTCCCCGGGCACCTCCCAGGGATGGTCCCGTGTCTAGTCCCTGTGGCCTCTGTATCCACCAGGTAGTGTCCAAGGACCTGCCTGCGTGGCCCTGGGCCCACCCCGAGGACGGTCCCAGGACCTCAATTCCCTCTGGGAAACGGTCCTGGAATCCACACTGACGGACATGTGCATCATGTGCAGCCTTGATGGGATGGTCCTGGCCTGTGCCAGTGGCACCGGTGACGATTCTGGAACACACCCTGACGGCCCGGAGAATATCTCGGGGATGGTCCTCAGATAGGACCACGCTAGGATAGGTATGTCTAGACAAGGGGCTCAGAATGCACTGCATAGAAAGGAACAGTTGGAGAAGGGGTAGGGAGAATGGGGTGTTGGCATTTATCAGCTTCAGAACCCTTCTAGACAGATAATAGAATTTTCTATTGTAGCTTATTGTAGCTTATTGTAGGGAAAGAAGTTTATCTGTGCTGCTCCTAGAAACTTGTCCTTTTCTTTCCTCTTTTTAATTTAAGTTTACTGAGGTGACAAATGGTAGTAAACTTACATAGATTTCAGGCGTACAATCAGGTATTGCATCATCTATAAGTCCCATTGTGTGTTCACCACCCAGAGTCAGTTTTCCTTCCATCACCATATGCTTGATCCCCTTTACAATCCCCATCTACCATCCCGCCCTCCCCCCTTACCCTCTGGTAAGGACTAAACTATTGTCAGTGTCTGTGAGTTTTTGTTTCTCCTTTGTTTGTCTTGCTCTTTTGCAGTTTTGGGTTTATATATCACATATCGGTAAAAGCATATGGTTCTCTGCTTTTTCTGTCTGATTTGTTTCGCTTAGCGTTATAGTCTCAAGAGCCATACATGTTGTCACAAACGGTCCTATTTCATCCTTTCTTACTGCCGAATAGTAGTCGTTGTGTATATATACCACGACTTCTTTAGCTAGACTTCTTTAGATGGATATTCGTCTATCGAAGGACGTTTCGGTTGTTTCCATGTCTTGGCCAGCATAAATAAAGCTGCAGTGAAGATCGGAGCACATGTGTCTTTATGGATAAATGTTATCAGATTTTTTTGGTAGACAACTAGGAGTGGGATTGCTGGGTCATACGGTAATTCTGTTTGTAATTTCTTTGAAGACCCTCCACACTGCCTTCCATAGCAGCTGCACCAATCTGCGTTCCCACCAACAGAGTATTGAGGGTTCCTTCTTCTCCACAGCGTCTCTAACACTCTCTAGCAGTCCAATTTCATTCTTTTGGACGCGGCTATCCAATTCTGCCAGCACCATTTATCCACGAGGCTGTCTTTTCCCTTTGTGAAACATTATCGGTCCATATCTATGTGGTTTTATTTCTGGGTTCTCAATTCTATTGCATTAACCTATGTGTCTGTCTTTCTGCCAATACCCTGCTGTTTTGATTATTGTAGCCCTGTAGTACAAGGTAAAGTCAGGGAGTGTGATACCTCCAGTATTGTTCCCTTCTCTTAAGATTGCTTTGGCTATTCGGGCGCTTTTGTGGTTCCAAAAAAATCTGATGACTTTTTTGTGCTACTTCTTTAAAAAAATGTCCTTGGGATTTTGATGGGGATTGCATTAAATCTGTATGTTGCTTTGGGTAATATGGCCATTTCATGAGCACGGAATGTCGCTCCATTTCTTTGCGTCTTCAATTTCTTTGAAAAAATGTCTTGTAGTTTTCAGCACAATGGTCTTTCACCTCCTTGGTTAAGTTTATTCCTAGGTATTTTATTCTTCTTGCTGCAATTGCAAAAGGAATTGTTTTTTGTGTTTCTTTTTCTGAGATTACATTGTCAGTATCTAGGAATGCAGTGGACTTTTCTACGTGGATTTTGTAGCCAGCAACTGTACTGTATTCCTTGATTGTACTGTACTGTATTCCTTGATTGTTTCCAATAGCTTTTTGATGGAGTCTTTAGGGTTTTCTACATATAGCATCATGTCATCTGCAGAGTGGTAATTTAACTTCTTCATTCCCCATTTGGACGCCTTTGATTTCTTTCTCTTGCCTGATTGCTCTGGCAAGGACTTCCAACACTACGTTGAAAAGCAGAGGTGACAGGGGACAGCCCTGTCGTTTTCCTGAACGTAGAGCCAAGGGCTTTCGTTTTTCACCATTAATTATGAGATTAGCTGAGGGCTTGTCATATATGGCCCTTATTATGCGAAGGTATTCTTCCTTCTATACCTATTTTAGTAAGTGTTTTAATCATGAATGGATGTTGATGCTTTTTCTGCATCAATTGTTAAAATCATATGCTTTTTTTTCCTTTATGTGACGGATTTTTTTTTTTTTGTATATGTGATGGATTTCCGGATGTTGAACCATCCTTGTGCCACGGGGATGAACCCCACTTGGTCACGATGATCTTTTTAATGCATTGTTGTATTCGATTTGCTATAAATTTGTTTAGGACTTTTGCATCTGTATTCATCAGAGATATTGGTGTGTAGTTTTCTTTATGTGTGTGTGGTCCTTCCCAGGTTTTGGTATCAGGGTAATGTTGGTTTCACAAAATGAGCTGGATTGTACTGTCTCATCTTCAATTTTTTGGAAGAGGTTGAGCAGGATTGGTATTAGATCTTCTTTGAAGGTTCGGTAGAATTCACCAGTAAAGCCCTCCGGTCCCGGACTTTTGCCTTTGGAAGGTTTTGGATGACTGATTCAATTTCGTTACTGGCGATCGTTCTGTTTAGATTTTCCAGTTCTTCGTGGTTCAGCCTTGTTTCTAAGGACTTGTCCATTTCTTCTAGGTTATTGAATTTGGTGGCATATAGACTTAGTATTCTTCGATGATCCTTTGTATTTCTGTGGTGTCCGTGATAACGTCCCCTTTTCCATTTCTGATTTTGTTAATTAGTGTCTTCTCTCTTTTTTATGTTAGTGAGTCTATCCAAGGGTTTGTCAATTTTGTTCATCTTTTCAAGGAACCAGCTCTTCGTCACGTTAATTTCTTTCTATTGTCTTTTTGTTCCCTATTTCATTTATTTCTGGTCTGGTCCTTGTTATTTCCTTTCTTCTGCTGACCTTGGGTTTCGCTTCTTCTTGTTGTAGTTCTTGAAGGTCTAACAGGAGGTTGTTTGTTTGGGATTTTTCTTGTTTCTTGGGATAGGCCTGTAATGACATACATTTCCCTCTTGAAAGTGCTTTCGCTGCATCCCAAAACTTTTGGTAGGATGTATTTTCACTGTCGTTTGTCGCTAGGTATCTTTTGATCTCTCCTTTAATTCTAAAGAACCCAGTCGTTCTTTAAAAGTATGTTGTAATTGTGTTTTTTCCTGCTTTCTTTTTGTAGTTGCTATCCCATTTCAAAGCCTTGGGATCAGAGGATGTGCTTCGTATGATTTCAGTCTTCTTAAATTTGCTGAGGCTGATTTTATGTCCCAATATATGGTCTATATCCTTGAGAATGTTCCATGCACACTAGAAAAGAATGTCTAGTCTGATGTTTCAGAATGAAGTGCTCTTTGTACGTCAATTGTGTCCATTTCATCTACTGTGTCATTTGGGGCTGCTATTTCATTATTTGTTTTCTGTTTGGATGATCTACCCATAGCTGACAGTGATGTTATTTAAGTCCCCTAGTATAATTGTGCTTTGGTCAATTTCTCCCTTTCGTTCTGTTAATAGGTGCTTGGTATATTTCGGTGCTCCCTGATTGGGGGCATGAAATGTCCATCTTTGTCTCGTATCATCTTTTTCACCCTGAAGTCTGTTTCATCTGATATCATTATGGCTACACCTGATTTTCTCTGGGTACCCTCTGCGTGGAATGCCCATTTCCCCCCTTTCATTTTGAATCTATGCTTGTCTTTGTAGCTGAGATGTGTCTCTTGGACATAGTTGGGTTTATTTTTCTGATTTAGAGTTTTGGGTTTCGCTTTTTGATCCAATCTGCTACTCTGTGCCTTTATATTGGTGAGTTCAGTCCACTTACATTTAGAATGATTATTGATATATGAGGATATCTTGTCACTCTATCTTCAGTTTTGTCGTAAGACTGTGTCTCCATTGTTTCTTTGCCTTTGAGTTGTCTATTAATTCTGTGTGATGGTATTCTATGATGTTTCCCTCTGTTTTTTTTTTTTTTTATTATTACAGTCTATATTTCAGTTCTGGATTTTGTTTTTTTTTTTTTTTGAGTGGTTACCCTTAAGTTTATGTAAAAGAAAGTTTGATATTTAGAGTATTCCATTTTCTCCAGTTCGCTTACTTTCTCCATTCCCTTATTCCGGTTCAGGCCTTTACTCTCCCCGTTTTTGTGTTGCCACAAATTGTCCCAGTTGATGGTGGTCGAATAGCCTCCTTTAGTATTTCTTGTAGTGCAGGTCGTGTATTGGAAAATCCCCTCAGCTTCTGTATGTCCTCCTTCATATCTAAAGGATATCTTTGCTGGATATATTATTCTTGGCTCCAAGTTTCTCTCTTTCAATAGTTTGAATATTTGGTTCCACTCCCTCCTGCCTTGCAGAGTTTCCGCTGAAAAATCTGGTGATAATCTAATGGGCTTTCCTTTGTAGGTTACCGTCTCCTTTACCCTGGCTGCCTCGAGGATTGTTTCTTTTTGTTGGTTTTAGACAGCTTCAATACAATGTGCCTTGCAGAAGGTCTGTTGGGATTGAGGTAATTAGGTGTTGTATTTGCTTCTTGGATTCGAGGATCCAGTTCTGTCCACAAGTTTGGGGAAGTTCTCTTCGACAATTTTTGTGCATATATTCTCTGTTCCCTTCTCTCTTTCTTCTCCTTCTGGTATGCCCATTATTCTTATGGTGCTCTTTCTGACGGAGTCAGAAAGTTCTCGTTAGAGGTCTTCCGTTTCTTTTAAGTCTCAAGTCTGTTTCTTCTAACATCTGTGTAATTCCCAGGTTTCTATCTTCGATGTCACGGATTCTTTCCTCTTACTAGGTAGTAGTCAACTCTACTACCTAAGCTGGTTATTTCATTCTTAATTTCTTCTATTGAGTTCTTCATCTCTAGAAACTCTATTTGGTTCCTTTGAAAATTTCAATCTCTTTCGTTAAATGCTCACGTTGGTCGTTGATTGTGTGTCAGAGTTCCTTAAACTGCCTTCCTGTGTTGTCTTGCATCTCGTTGGGTTTTTTCAGAACTGCAATCCTGAATTCTCTCTCATTGAAGCCACATGTTTCCATATCTTTAAGTTCCCTTTCTGGGGACTTGTCACTTTCTTTCTCAGCTGTCTCGTTGCCTTGGTTATTCATGGCAATTGCTGATGTATCATTTCTCCCAGAGCTGGGTCTTCCCAGATCCTGAGCACCACTGCTTCTCTGTAATCCGACGACTACTCCTCAGTTCAGGGGCCAGCTTGAGTCTCTGGGAAGTCGGGCAAGGATTGGGTGAGTGCGGTGTGGTCCAAGGTATGGTGTTTATCTCCTTTGTCCATCCAATGTTCCAGCTGTACGTCTCAGCTGAGGTTACTGCCTCAAACGCTGGATGTTTTGCTCTCTCAGCAGGAGAGATCAGGGAAATAGACCACCTCCTGGTTTTTGTTTGTTTCTGTCTTACCTAGGAATCCCCACCCCTCCACAGCTGTGGATGTGGGCAGCCTCTCTATTCCTCTCCTTCCTTCTTCCCTCACTCGCCCAGTGTATGCTCGCCTTCCAGAAACCCTCGTATGAGTCTCTTAACCGTTCTGTGAGTGCGCAGAGTAATTTGACGTTCAATATGTGGTAAGTTCCAGAGAACTCAAGAAGACCACCTCGCTGCCACTGACGTCACTCGGTAAATTCTATTCTTAACAAGACAGTGATTTCCAAGATAGTATGAAAAGTCAGAGCAATCAAGCAAGAGAAAGAAATAAAAGGCATCCAACTTGGGAATGAAGAAGTCAAATTGTCACGTATTGCAGGTGCCAAGATGATATGTATACAGAAACCCCAAAAGATATTAAAAAGAGTAAACGAATATAGTAAAGGGGCCAGATACCAAAATCTACAAAAATCCATTGATTTCCTATATACGAACAACGAAATCGCAGAGAAAAGAATGTTTAAAAATTCCTGTTGCAACTACAACAAAAATAATAAAATGCTTAGAAGTAAACTTGCCAACCATGTGAAAGACCTAAGGTCTTCTTGCTGAAGACGAAAAGGTACACTGCACGGAAAACCTTAAGGTGTTTTCAAAAGAATTGAATACCCAAAGAAATAGAATGGCACTCCTTGTTCATGGCTGGAAAGAATCAACATAATTAAAATGGTCATCACTGGCCAGCATGAGAACGCCCGACTTCCGATTTGAAACTCGCCTCTGTTGGCCTGGGTCCACCCCAGGACCATTACCAAACCCAGCCTGGGTCAGCCTAGGCACCCGCAGAGGTCAGTCAGAGGACCGCCCAGGTCACCGCAAGCATACCCTGGGGCTGTTCCCACGGTGAGACAGGGTCAGCCCCAGAAACCCCCATTGTCAGTCACAGAAACTGCCCTGGATCGTCAAGGATCAGCGCAGCGCAAGTCACAAGATCCCCCCCCCCGAGTTCAGCCCGTGAAAGTCGAAGTTTGGTCCTGGGACACGGTGCGATGTCTCTCTTTACCCCGTATGGGTGGTCCTGGAACGCATCGAGTTCGGATTGGATACCCGCACGGATTGGTCTTGTTCCCTGCAGGTGCCAGTCTGGGCAAGCTTGGGTTGTCCCAGGAACCCCAGAGACTAGTCACAGAACCCTCCCATGTAGATAGATGCTGCTGGGACGAGACTGTCTTGGCCTAGGCACCTCTTAATCCAGAAGGAGCATGGGCTTGTCCCAGGCACACCCTTTTTCGAAAGAGGCTGCCCCTAGGGCTGGTGCTGAGACACATCCTGGTCAGCCCAATCAATCCCCATGGCCGAACACATCGCAGAGCAAGTCCTGGACTTTCCCGCCTCGGTCCTGGCACCTGCTGTGTCCAGGGCCAGGACCTGTCTCGGTGGTCCTAGGAACTAGTTCCAGGACCCACCCAGTAGGTCTGTGCACACCCTGGTGACAGAGACAGGACCTGAATGGGTCGGAAACGGAGACAGCCCAGTTCTGGTCCTGGGACCCACCCGGTTCCGGCCTAGGCACACCATGGGGCACGGAAGGGTGGTCCCAGGCACCACCTGGGTCCAGACACTGGCTATCCGGAGGTCTGTCCTTGGATGTGAACGGGAGGTCTGGTTCACCTGGGACAACCACGAATTGGCCAGGGCATCCCTGAGGCGGCTGGTTCTGGGACAAGCGTTGGAGGCACATGACACCACCATGGACTGTCCCGGGATCCAGCAAGTTGGCTCCGGTCAACCCCTCATGGACAATCCCGTGACCCGCCCTTGAGGCCCCGGGCATTCCCAGGGAGAGTCCATGGCCAACCAGGATTGCGCTGGGCGTATTCCAGTGGCGGTATTGGGAAGTGTCAGTGTGACCCCTGGTCCCGACAGGTTCATTCACTGGACCGCCACTACGTCAGTTCCAGGACGCTGTTGTGTGAACGGGGACACCATCTCTAAGACTGTCCTGGACACAGCCAGGTGGCCCTGGTCACCTTTTGGGGACAGTCCACGGACTCACCCCGATAGCCTTGAGCATCCCTGCGTGATGGTCTCAGTACCCACTCATTGGCCCTCAACCCACCTTGGGGACAATCTCAGGACCCACTAGGGTAGATTCAGGCCTCCCTAGGGACAGTCACAAGACCAGCCCAGTGTACCCTGGGCACCCGGTTTGGAATGTCTCAACATAATGTTGGTACACAGGTGACACCAGCATCCCCCAGGCAGAGTCCTGGGAACAGGTTGGGTGGCTCCTGGTAACCCCCGAGGAAGGTATTGAAACCCACTTGGGTGCCCAAGTGCACCTCACATGGGGCAGGTATGGGAACCTCCTGGGTTTCCCGTAGAGACCACAGGAGATGGTGCTGGCAACCACCTAATTGCCCCTGGCACGTCCTAGTGACATTCCCAAGACGCGTTTGTAGCCTCAGGCATCTCCTGGAGACAGCACAGATACCTGTACTAGACCTTTCTGGCTCTCCCCGGGCACCTCCCAGGGATGGTCCCGTGTCTAGTCCCTGTGGCCTCTGTATCCACCAGGTAGTGTCCAAGGACCTGCCTGCGTGGCCCTGGGCCCACCCCGAGGACGGTCCCAGGACCTCAATTCCCTCTGGGAAACGGTCCTGGAATCCACACTGACGGACATGTGCATCATGTGCAGCCTTGATGGGATGGTCCTGGCCTGCGCCAGTGGCACCGGTGACGATTCTGGAACACACCCTGACGGCCCGGAGAATATCTCGGGGATGGTCCTCAGATAGGACCACGCTAGGATAGGTATGTCTAGACAAGGGGCTCAGAATGCACTGCATAGAAAGGAACAGTTGGAGAAGGGGTAGGGAGAATGGGGTGTTGGCATTTATCAGCTTCAGAACCCTTCTAGACAGATAATAGAATTTTCTATTGTAGCTTATTGTAGCTTATTGTAGGGAAAGAAGTTTATCTGTGCTGCTCCTAGAAACTTGTCCTTTTCTTTCCTCTTTTTAATTTAAGTTTACTGGGGTGACAAATGGTAGTAAACTTACATAGATTTCAGGCGTACAATCAGGTATTGCATCATCTATAAGTCCCATTGTGTGTTCACCACCCAGAGTCAGTTTTCCTTCCATCACCATATGCTTGATCCCCTTTACAATCCCCATCTACCATCCCGCCCTCCCCCCTTACCCTCTGGTAAGGACTAAACTATTGTCAGTGTCTGTGAGTTTTTGTTTCTCCTTTGTTTGTCTTGCTCTTTTGCAGTTTTGGGTTTATATATCACATATCGGTAAAAGCATATGGTTCTCTGCTTTTTCTGTCTGATTTGTTTCGCTTAGCGTTATAGTCTCAAGAGCCATACATGTTGTCACAAACGGTCCTATTTCATCCTTTCTTACTGCCGAATAGTAGTCGTTGTGTATATATACCACGACTTCTTTAGCTAGACTTCTTTAGATGGATATTCGTCTATCGAAGGACGTTTCGGTTGTTTCCATGTCTTGGCCAGCATAAATAAAGCTGCAGTGAAGATCGGAGCACATGTGTCTTTATGGATAAATGTTATCAGATTTTTTTGGTAGACAACTAGGAGTGGGATTGCTGGGTCATACGGTAATTCTGTTTGTAATTTCTTTGAAGACCCTCCACACTGCCTTCCATAGCAGCTGCACCAATCTGCGTTCCCACCAACAGAGTATTGAGGGTTCCTTCTTCTCCACAGCGTCTCTAACACTCTCTAGCAGTCCAATTTCATTCTTTTGGACGCGGCTATCCAATTCTGCCAGCACCATTTATCCACGAGGCTGTCTTTTCCCTTTGTGAAACATTATCGGTCCATATCTATGTGGTTTTATTTCTGGGTTCTCAATTCTATTGCATTAACCTATGTGTCTGTCTTTCTGCCAATACCCTGCTGTTTTGATTATTGTAGCCCTGTAGTACAAGGTAAAGTCAGGGAGTGTGATACCTCCAGTATTGTTCCCTTCTCTTAAGATTGCTTTGGCTATTCGGGCGCTTTTGTGGTTCCAAAAAAATCTGATGACTTTTTTGTGCTACTTCTTTAAAAAAATGTCCTTGGGATTTTGATGGGGATTGCATTAAATCTGTATGTTGCTTTGGGTAATATGGCCATTTCATGAGCACGGAATGTCGCTCCATTTCTTTGCGTCTTCAATTTCTTTGAAAAAATGTCTTGTAGTTTTCAGCACAATGGTCTTTCACCTCCTTGGTTAAGTTTATTCCTAGGTATGTTATTCTTCTTGCTGCAATTGCAAAAGGAATTGTTTTTTGTGTTTCTTTTTCTGAGATTACATTGTCAGTATCTAGGAATGCAGTGGACTTTTCTACGTGGATTTTGTAGCCAGCAACTGTACTGTATTCCTTGATTGTACTGTACTGTATTCCTTGATTGTTTCCAATAGCTTTTTGATGGAGTCTTTAGGGTTTTCTACATATAGCATCATGTCATCTGCAGAGTGGTAATTTAACTTCTTCATTCCCCATTTGGACGCCTTTGATTTCTTTCTCTTGCCTGATTGCTCTGGCAAGGACTTCCAACACTACGTTGAAAAGCAGAGGTGACAGGGGACAGCCCTGTCGTTTTCCTGAACGTAGAGCCAAGGGCTTTCGTTTTTCACCATTAATTATGAGATTAGCTGAGGGCTTGTCATATATGGCCCTTATTATGCGAAGGTATTCTTCCTTCTATACCTATTTTAGTAAGTGTTTTAATCATGAATGGATGTTGATGCTTTTTCTGCATCAATTGTTAAAATCATATGCTTTTTTTTCCTTTATGTGACGGATTTTTTTTTTTTTGTATATGTGATGGATTTCCGGATGTTGAACCATCCTTGTGCCACGGGGATGAACCCCACTTGGTCACGATGATCTTTTTAATGCATTGTTGTATTCGATTTGCTATAAATTTGTTTAGGACTTTTGCATCTGTATTCATCAGAGATATTGGTGTGTAGTTTTCTTTATGTGTGTGTGGTCCTTCCCAGGTTTTGGTATCAGGGTAATGTTGGTTTCACAAAATGAGCTGGATTGTACTGTCTCATCTTCAATTTTTTGGAAGAGGTTGAGCAGGATTGGTATTAGATCTTCTTTGAAGGTTCGGTAGAATTCACCAGTAAAGCCCTCCGGTCCCGGACTTTTGCCTTTGGAAGGTTTTGGATGACTGATTCAATTTCGTTACTGGCGATCGTTCTGTTTAGATTTTCCAGTTCTTCGTGGTTCAGCCTTGTTTCTAAGGACTTGTCCATTTCTTCTAGGTTATTGAATTTGGTGGCATATAGACTTAGTATTCTTCGATGATCCTTTGTATTTCTGTGGTGTCCGTGATAACGTCCCCTTTTCCATTTCTGATTTTGTTAATTAGTGTCTTCTCTCTTTTTTATGTTAGTGAGTCTATCCAAGGGTTTGTCAATTTTGTTCATCTTTTCAAGGAACCAGCTCTTCGTCACGTTAATTTCTTTCTATTGTCTTTTTGTTCCCTATTTCATTTATTTCTGGTCTGGTCCTTGTTATTTCCTTTCTTCTGCTGACCTTGGGTTTCGCTTCTTCTTGTTGTAGTTCTTGAAGGTCTAACAGGAGGTTGTTTGTTTGGGATTTTTCTTGTTTCTTGGGATAGGCCTGTAATGACATACATTTCCCTCTTGAAAGTGCTTTCGCTGCATCCCAAAACTTTTGGTAGGATGTATTTTCACTGTCGTTTGTCGCTAGGTATCTTTTGATCTCTCCTTTAATTCTAAAGAACCCAGTCGTTCTTTAAAAGTATGTTGTAATTGTGTTTTTTCCTGCTTTCTTTTTGTAGTTGCTATCCCATTTCAAAGCCTTGGGATCAGAGGATGTGCTTCGTATGATTTCAGTCTTCTTAAATTTGCTGAGGCTGATTTTATGTCCCAATATATGGTCTATATCCTTGAGAATGTTCCATGCACACTAGAAAAGAATGTCTAGTCTGATGTTTCAGAATGAAGTGCTCTTTGTACGTCAATTGTGTCCATTTCATCTACTGTGTCATTTGGGGCTGCTATTTCATTATTTGTTTTCTGTTTGGATGATCTACCCATAGCTGACAGTGATGTTATTTAAGTCCCCTAGTATAATTGTGCTTTGGTCAATTTCTCCCTTTCGTTCTGTTAATAGGTGCTTGGTATATTTCGGTGCTCCCTGATTGGGGGCATGAAATGTCCATCTTTGTCTCGTATCATCTTTTTCACCCTGAAGTCTGTTTCATCTGATATCATTATGGCTACACCTGATTTTCTCTGGGTACCCTCTGCGTGGAATGCCCATTTCCCCCCTTTCATTTTGAATCTATGCTTGTCTTTGTAGCTGAGATGTGTCTCTTGGACATAGTTGGGTTTATTTTTCTGATTTAGAGTTTTGGGTTTCGCTTTTTGATCCAATCTGCTACTCTGTGCCTTTATATTGGTGAGTTCAGTCCACTTACATTTAGAATGATTATTGATATATGAGGATATCTTGTCACTCTATCTTCAGTTTTGTCGTAAGACTGTGTCTCCATTGTTTCTTTGCCTTTGAGTTGTCTATTAATTCTGTGTGATGGTATTCTATGATGTTTCCCTCTGTTTTTTTTTTTTTATTATTACAGTCTATATTTCAGTTCTGGATTTTGTTTTTTTTTTTTTTTGAGTGGTTACCCTTAAGTTTATGTAAAAGAAAGTTTGATATTTAGAGTATTCCATTTTCTTCAGTTCGCTTACTTTCTCCATTCCCTTATTCCGGTTCAGGCCTTTACTCTCCCCGTTTTTGTGTTGCCACAAATTGTCCCAGTTGATGGTGGTCGAATAGCCTCCTTTAGTATTTCTTGTAGTGCAGGTCGTGTATTGGAAAATCCCCTCAGCTTCTGTATGTCCTCCTTCATATCTAAAGGATATCTTTGCTGGATATATTATTCTTGGCTCCAAGTTTCTCTCTTTCAATAGTTTGAATATTTGGTTCCACTCCCTCCTGCCTTGCAGAGTTTCCGCTGAAAAATCTGGTGATAATCTAATGGGCTTTCCTTTGTAGGTTACCGTCTCCTTTACCCTGGCTGCCTCGAGGATTGTTTCTTTTTGTTGATTTTAGACAGCTTCAATACAATGTGCCTTGCAGAAGGTCTGTTGGGATTGAGGTAATTAGGTGTTGTATTTGCTTCTTGGATTCGAGGATCCAGTTCTGTCCACAAGTTTGGGGAAGTTCTCTTCGACAATTTTTGTGCATATATTCTCTGTTCCCTTCTCTCTTTCTTCTCCTTCTGGTATGCCCATTATTCTTATGGTGCTCTTTCTGACGGAGTCAGAAAGTTCTCGTTAGAGGTCTTCCGTTTCTTTTAAGTCTCAAGTCTGTTTCTTCTAACATCTGTGTAATTCCCAGGTTTCTATCTTCGATGTCACGGATTCTTTCCTCTTACTAGGTAGTAGTCAACTCTACTACCTAAGCTGGTTATTTCATTCTTAATTTCTTCTATTGAGTTCTTCATCTCTAGAAACTCTATTTGGTTCCTTTGAAAATTTCAATCTCTTTCGTTAAATGCTCATGTTGGTCGTTGATTGTGTGTCAGAGTTCCTTAAACTGCCTTTCTGTGTTGTCTTGCATCTCGTTGGGTTTTTTCAGAACTGCAATCCTGAATTCTCTCTCATTGAAGCCACATGTTTCCATATCTTTAAGTTCCCTTTCTGGGGACTTGTCACTTTCTTTCTCAGCTGTCTCGTTGCCTTGGTTATTCATGGCAATTGCTGATGTATCATTTCTCCCAGAGCTGGGTCTTCCCAGATCCTGAGCACCACTGCTTCTCTGTAATCCGACGACTACTCCTCAGTTCAGGGGCCAGCTTGAGTCTCTGGGAAGTCGGGCAAGGATTGGGTGAGTGCGGTGTGGTCCAAGGTATGGTGTTTATCTCCTTTGTCCATCCAATGTTCCAGCTGTACGTCTCAGCTGAGGTTACTGCCTCAAACGCTGGATGTTTTGCTCTCTCAGCAGGAGAGATCAGGGAAATAGACCACCTCCTGGTTTTTGTTTGTTTCTGTCTTACCTAGGAATCCCCACCCCTCCACAGCTGTGGATGTGGGCAGCCTCTCTATTCCTCTCCTTCCTTCTTCCCTCACTCGCCCAGTGTATGCTCGCCTTCCAGAAACCCTCGTATGAGTCTCTTAACCGTTCTGTGAGTGCGCAGAGTAATTTGACGTTCAATATGTGGTAAGTTCCAGAGAACTCAAGAAGACCACCTCGCTGCCACTGACGTCACTCGGTAAATTCTATTCTTAACAAGACAGTGATTTCCAAGATAGTATGAAAAGTCAGAGCAATCAAGCAAGAGAAAGAAATAAAAGGCATCCAACTTGGGAATGAAGAAGTCAAATTGTCACGTATTGCAGGTGCCAAGATGATATGTATACAGAAACCCCAAAAGATATTAAAAAGAGTAAACGAATATAGTAAAGGGGCCAGATACCAAAATCTACAAAAATCCATTGATTTCCTATATACGAACAACGAAATCGCAGAGAAAAGAATGTTTAAAAATTCCTGTTGCAACTACAACAAAAATAATAAAATGCTTAGAAGTAAACTTGCCAACCATGTGAAAGACCTAAGGTCTTCTTGCTGAAGACGAAAAGGTACACTGCACGGAAAACCTTAAGGTGTTTTCAAAAGAATTGAATACCCAAAGAAATAGAATGGCACTCCTTGTTCATGGCTGGAAAGAATCAACATAATTAAAATGGTCATCACTGGCCAGCATGAGAACGCCCGACTTCCGATTTGAAACTCGCCTCTGTTGGCCTGGGTCCACCCCAGGACCATTACCAAACCCAGCCTGGGTCAGCCTAGGCACCCGCAGAGGTCAGTCAGAGGACCGCCCAGGTCACCGCAAGCATACCCTGGGGCTGTTCCCACGGTGAGACAGGGTCAGCCCCAGAAACCCCCATTGTCAGTCACAGAAACTGCCCTGGATCGTCAAGGATCAGCGCAGCGCAAGTCACAAGATCCCCCCCCCCCCGAGTTCAGCCCGTGAAAGTCGAAGTTTGGTCCTGGGACACGGTGCGATGTCTCTCTTTACCCCGTATGGGTGGTCCTGGAACGCATCGAGTTCGGATTGGATACCCGCACGGATTGGTCTTGTTCCCTGCAGGTGCCAGTCTGGGCAAGCTTGGGTTGTCCCAGGAACCCCAGAGACTAGTCACAGAACCCTCCCATGTAGATAGATGCTGCTGGGACGAGACTGTCTTGGCCTAGGCACCTCTTAATCCAGAAGGAGCATGGGCTTGTCCCAGGCACACCCTTTTTCGAAAGAGGCTGCCCCTAGGGCTGGTGCTGAGACACATCTTGGTCAGCCCAATCAATCCCCATGGCCGAACACATCGCAGAGCAAGTCCTGGACTTTCCCGCCTCGGTCCTGGCACCTGCTGTGTCCAGGGCCAGGACCTGTCTCGGTGGTCCTAGGAACTAGTTCCAGGACCCACCCAGTAGGTCTGTGCACACCCTGGTGACAGAGACAGGACCTGAATGGGTCGGAAACGGAGACAGCCCAGTTCTGGTCCTGGGACCCACCCGGTTCCGGCCTAGGCACACCATGGGGCACGGAAGGGTGGTCCCAGGCACCACCTGGGTCCAGACACTGGCTATCCGGAGGTCTGTCCTTGGATGTGAACGGGAGGTCTGGTTCACCTGGGACAACCACGAATTGGCCAGGGCATCCCTGAGGCGGCTGGTTCTGGGACAAGCGTTGGAGGCACATGACACCACCATGGACTGTCCCGGGATCCAGCAAGTTGGCTCCGGTCAACCCCTCATGGACAATCCCGTGACCCGCCCTTGAGGCCCCGGGCATTCCCAGGGAGAGTCCATGGCCAACCAGGATTGCGCTGGGCGTATTCCAGTGGCTGTATTTGGAAGTGTCAGTGTGACCCCTGGTCCCGACAGGTTCATTCACTGGACCGCCACTACGTCAGTTCCAGGACGCTGTTGTGTGAACGGGGACACCATCTCTAAGACTGTCCTGGACACAGCCAGGTGGCCCTGGTCACCTTTTGGGGACAGTCCACGGACTCACCCCGATAGCCTTGAGCATCCCTGCGTGATGGTCTCAGTACCCACTCATTGGCCCTCAACCCACCTTGGGGACAATCTCAGGACCCACTAGGGTAGATTCAGGCCTCCCTAGGGACAGTCACAAGACCAGCCCAGTGTACCCTGGGCACCCGGTTTGGAATGTCTCAACATAATGTTGGTACACAGGTGACACCAGCATCCCCCAGGCAGAGTCCTGGGAACAGGTTGGGTGGCTCCTGGTAACCCCCGAGGAAGGTATTGAAACCCACTTGGGTGCCCAAGTGCACCTCACATGGGGCAGGTATGGGAACCTCCTGGGTTTCCCGTAGAGACCACAGGAGATGGTGCTGGCAACCACCTAATTGCCCCTGGCACGTCCTGGTGACATTCCCAAGACGCGTTTGTAGCCTCAGGCATCTCCTGGAGACGGCACAGATACCTGTACTAGACCTTTCTGGCTCTCCCCGGGACCTCCCAGGGATGGTCCCGTGTCTAGTCCCTGTGGCCTCTGTATCCACCAGGTAGTGTCCAAGGACCTGCCTGCGTGGCCCTGGGCCCACCCCGAGGACGGTCCCAGGACCTCAATTCCCTCTGGGAAACGGTCCTGGAATCCACACTGACGGACATGTGCATCATGTGCAGCCTTGATGGGATGGTCCTGGCCTGCGCCAGTGGCACCGGTGACGATTCTGGAACACACCCTGACGGCCCGGAGAATATCTCGGGGATGGTCCTCAGATAGGACCACGCTAGGATAGGTATGTCTAGACAAGGGGCTCAGAATGCACTGCATAGAAAGGAACAGTTGGAGAAGGGGTAGGGAGAATGGGGTGTTGGCATTTATCAGCTTCAGAACCCTTCTAGACAGATAATAGAATTTTCTATTGTAGCTTATTGTAGCTTATTGTAGGGAAAGAAGTTTATCTGTGCTGCTCCTAGAAACTTGTCCTTTTCTTTCCTCTTTTTAATTTAAGTTTACTGGGGTGACAAATGGTAGTAAACTTACATAGATTTCAGGCGTACAATCAGGTATTGCATCATCTATAAGTCCCATTGTGTGTTCACCACCCAGAGTCAGTTTTCCTTCCATCACCATATGCTTGATCCCCTTTACAATCCCCATCTACCATCCCGCCCTCCCCCCTTACCCTCTGGTAAGGACTAAACTATTGTCAGTGTCTGTGAGTTTTTGTTTCTCCTTTGTTTGTCTTGCTCTTTTGCAGTTTTGGGTTTATATATCACATATCGGTAAAAGCATATGGTTCTCTGCTTTTTCTGTCTGATTTGTTTCGCTTAGCGTTATAGTCTCAAGAGCCATACATGTTGTCACAAACGGTCCTATTTCATCCTTTCTTACTGCCGAATAGTAGTCGTTGTGTATATATACCACGACTTCTTTAGCTAGCCTTCTTTAGATGGATATTCGTCTATCGAAGGACGTTTCGGTTGTTTCCATGTCTTGGCCAGCATAAATAAAGCTGCAGTGAAGATCGGAGCACATGTGTCTTTATGGATAAATGTTATCAGATTTTTTTGGTAGACAACTAGGAGTGGGATTGCTGGGTCATACGGTAATTCTGTTTGTAATTTCTTTGAAGACCCTCCACACTGCCTTCCATAGCAGCTGCACCAATCTGCGTTCCCACCAACAGAGTATTGAGGGTTCCTTCTTCTCCACAGCGTCTCTAACACTCTCTAGCAGTCCAATTTCATTCTTTTGGACGCGGCTATCCAATTCTGCCAGCACCATTTATCCACGAGGCTGTCTTTTCCCTTTGTGAAACATTATCGGTCCATATCTATGTGGTTTTATTTCTGGGTTCTCAATTCTATTGCATTAACCTATGTGTCTGTCTTTCTGCCAATACCCTGCTGTTTTGATTATTGTAGCCCTGTAGTACAAGGTAAAGTCAGGGAGTGTGATACCTCCAGTATTGTTCCCTTCTCTTAAGATTGCTTTGGCTATTCGGGCGCTTTTGTGGTTCCAAAAAAATCTGATGACTTTTTTGTGCTACTTCTTTAAAAAAATGTCCTTGGGATTTTGATGGGGATTGCATTAAATCTGTATGTTGCTTTGGGTAATATGGCCATTTCATGAGCACGGAATGTCGCTCCATTTCTTTGCGTCTTCAATTTCTTTGAAAAAATGTCTTGTAGTTTTCAGCACAATGGTCTTTCACCTCCTTGGTTAAGTTTATTCCTAGGTATTTTATTCTTCTTGCTGCAATTGCAAAAGGAATTGTTTTTTGTGTTTCTTTTTCTGAGATTACATTGTCAGTATCTAGGAATGCAGTGGACTTTTCTACGTGGATTTTGTAGCCAGCAACTGTACTGTATTCCTTGATTGTTTCCAATAGCTTTTTCATGGAGTCTTTAGGGTTTTCTACATATAGCATCATGTCATCTGCAGAGTGGTAATTTAACTTCTTCATTCCCCATTTGGACGCCTTTGATTTCTTTCTCTTGCCTGATTGCTCTGGCAAGGACTTCCAACACTACGTTGAAAAGCAGAGGTGACAGGGGACAGCCCTGTCGTTTTCCTGAACGTAGAGCCAAGGGCTTTCGTTTTTCACCATTAATTATGAGATTAGCTGAGGGCTTGTCATATATGGCCCTTATTATGCGAAGGTATTCTTCCTTCTATACCTATTTTAGTAAGTGTTTTAATCATGAATGGATGTTGATGCTTTTTCTGCATCAATTGTTAAAATCATATGCTTTTTTTTCCTTTATGTGACGGATTTTTTTTTTTTTGTATATGTGATGGATTTCCGGATGTTGAACCATCCTTGTGCCACGGGGATGAACCCCACTTGGTCACGATGATCTTTTTAATGCATTGTTGTATTCGATTTGCTATAAATTTGTTTAGGACTTTTGCATCTGTATTCATCAGAGATATTGGTGTGTAGTTTTCTTTATGTGTGTGTGGTCCTTCCCAGGTTTTGGTATCAGGGTAATGTTGGTTTCACAAAATGAGCTGGATTGTACTGTCTCATCTTCAATTTTTTGGAAGAGGTTGAGCAGGATTGGTATTAGATCTTCTTTGAAGGTTCGGTAGAATTCACCAGTAAAGCCCTCCGGTCCCGGACTTTTGCCTTTGGAAGGTTTTGGATGACTGATTCAATTTCGTTACTGGCGATCGTTCTGTTTAGATTTTCCAGTTCTTCGTGGTTCAGCCTTGTTTCTAAGGACTTGTCCATTTCTTCTAGGTTATTGAATTTGGTGGCATATAGACTTAGTATTCTTCGATGATCCTTTGTATTTCTGTGGTGTCCGTGATAACGTCCCCTTTTCCATTTCTGATTTTGTTAATTAGTGTCTTCTCTCTTTTTTATGTTAGTGAGTCTATCCAAGGGTTTGTCAATTTTGTTCATCTTTTCAAGGAACCAGCTCTTCGTCACGTTAATTTCTTTCTATTGTCTTTTTGTTCCCTATTTCATTTATTTCTGGTCTGGTCCTTGTTATTTCCTTTCTTCTGCTGACCTTGGGTTTCGCTTCTTCTTGTTGTAGTTCTTGAAGGTCTAACAGGAGGTTGTTTGTTTGGGATTTTTCTTGTTTCTTGGGATAGGCCTGTAATGACATACATTTCCCTCTTGAAAGTGCTTTCGCTGCATCCCAAAACTTTTGGTAGGATGTATTTTCACTGTCGTTTGTCGCTAGGTATCTTTTGATCTCTCCTTTAATTCTAAAGAACCCAGTCGTTCTTTAAAAGTATGTTGTAATTGTGTTTTTTCCTGCTTTCTTTTTGTAGTTGCTATCCCATTTCAAAGCCTTGGGATCAGAGGATGTGCTTCGTATGATTTCAGTCTTCTTAAATTTGCTGAGGCTGATTTTATGTCCCAATATATGGTCTATATCCTTGAGAATGTTCCATGCACACTAGAAAAGAATGTCTAGTCTGATGTTTCAGAATGAAGTGCTCTTTGTACGTCAATTGTGTCCATTTCATCTACTGTGTCATTTGGGGCTGCTATTTCATTATTTGTTTTCTGTTTGGATGATCTACCCATAGCTGACAGTGATGTTATTTAAGTCCCCTAGTATAATTGTGCTTTGGTCAATTTCTCCCTTTCGTTCTGTTAATAGGTGCTTGGTATATTTCGGTGCTCCCTGATTGGGGGCATGAAATGTCCATCTTTGTCTCGTATCATCTTTTTCACCCTGAAGTCTGTTTCATCTGATATCATTATGGCTACACCTGATTTTCTCTGGGTACCCTCTGCGTGGAATGCCCATTTCCCCCCTTTCATTTTGAATCTATGCTTGTCTTTGTAGCTGAGATGTGTCTCTTGGACATAGTTGGGTTTATTTTTCTGATTTAGAGTTTTGGGTTTCGCTTTTTGATCCAATCTGCTACTCTGTGCCTTTATATTGGTGAGTTCAGTCCACTTACATTTAGAATGATTATTGATATATGAGGATATCTTGTCACTCTATCTTCAGTTTTGTCGTAAGACTGTGTCTCCATTGTTTCTTTGCCTTTGAGTTGTCTATTAATTCTGTGTGATGGTATTCTATGATGTTTCCCTCTGTTTTTTTTTTTTTTATTATTACAGTCTATATTTCAGTTCTGGATTTTGTTTTTTTTTTTTTTGAGTGGTTACCCTTAAGTTTATGTAAAAGAAAGTTTGATATTTAGAGTATTCCATTTTCTTCAGTTCGCTTACTTTCTCCATTCCCTTATTCCGGTTCAGGCCTTTACTCTCCCCGTTTTTGTGTTGCCACAAATTGTCCCAGTTGATGGTGGTCGAATAGCCTCCTTTAGTATTTCTTGTAGTGCAGGTCGTGTATTGGAAAATCCCCTCAGCTTCTGTATGTCCTCCTTCATATCTAAAGGATATCTTTGCTGGATATATTATTCTTGGCTCCAAGTTTCTCTCTTTCAATAGTTTGAATATTTGGTTCCACTCCCTCCTGCCTTGCAGAGTTTCCGCTGAAAAATCTGGTGATAATCTAATGGGCTTTCCTTTGTAGGTTACCGTCTCCTTTACCCTGGCTGCCTCGAGGATTGTTTCTTTTTGTTGATTTTAGACAGCTTCAATACAATGTGCCTTGCAGAAGGTCTGTTGGGATTGAGGTAATTAGGTGTTGTATTTGCTTCTTGGATTCGAGGATCCAGTTCTGTCCACAAGTTTGGGGAAGTTCTCTTCGACAATTTTTGTGCATATATTCTCTGTTCCCTTCTCTCTTTCTTCTCCTTCTGGTATGCCCATTATTCTTATGGTGCTCTTTCTGACGGAGTCAGAAAGTTCTCGTTAGAGGTCTTCCGTTTCTTTTAAGTCTCAAGTCTGTTTCTTCTAACATCTGTGTAATTCCCAGGTTTCTATCTTCGATGTCACGGATTCTTTCCTCTTACTAGGTAGTAGTCAACTCTACTACCTAAGCTGGTTATTTCATTCTTAATTTCTTCTATTGAGTTCTTCATCTCTAGAAACTCTATTTGGTTCCTTTGAAAATTTCAATCTCTTTCGTTAAATGCTCATGTTGGTCGTTGATTGTGTGTCAGAGTTCCTTAAACTGCCTTCCTGTGTTGTCTTGCATCTCGTTGGGTTTTTTCAGAACTGCAATCCTGAATTCTCTCTCATTGAAGCCACATGTTTCCATATCTTTAAGTTCCCTTTCTGGGGACTTGTCACTTTCTTTCTCAGCTGTCTCGTTGCCTTGGTTATTCATGGCAATTGCTGATGTATCATTTCTCCCAGAGCTGGGTCTTCCCAGATCCTGAGCACCACTGCTTCTCTGTAATCCGACGACTACTCCTCAGTTCAGGGGCCAGCTTGAGTCTCTGGGAAGTCGGGCAAGGATTGGGTGAGTGCGGTGTGGTCCAAGGTATGGTGTTTATCTCCTTTGTCCATCCAATGTTCCAGCTGTACGTCTCAGCTGAGGTTACTGCCTCAAACGCTGGATGTTTTGCTCTCTCAGCAGGAGAGATCAGGGAAATAGACCACCTCCTGGTTTTTGTTTGTTTCTGTCTTACCTAGGAATCCCCACCCCTCCACAGCTGTGGATGTGGGCAGCCTCTCTATTCCTCTCCTTCCTTCTTCCCTCACTCGCCCAGTGTATGCTCGCCTTCCAGAAACCCTCGTATGAGTCTCTTAACCGTTCTGTGAGTGCGCAGAGTAATTTGACGTTCAATATGTGGTAAGTTCCAGAGAACTCAAGAAGACCACCTCGCTGCCACTGACGTCACTCGGTAAATTCTATTCTTAACAAGACAGTGATTTCCAAGATAGTATGAAAAGTCAGAGCAATCAAGCAAGAGAAAGAAATAAAAGGCATCCAACTTGGGAATGAAGAAGTCAAATTGTCACGTATTGCAGGTGCCAAGATGATATGTATACAGAAACCCCAAAAGATATTAAAAAGAGTAAACGAATATAGTAAAGGGGCCAGATACCAAAATCTACAAAAATCCATTGATTTCCTATATACGAACAACGAAATCGCAGAGAAAAGAATGTTTAAAAATTCCTGTTGCAACTACAACAAAAATAATAAAATGCTTAGAAGTCAACTTGCCAACCATGTGAAAGACCTAAGGTCTTCTTGCTGAAGACGAAAAGGTACACTGCACGGAAAACCTTAAGGTGTTTTCAAAAGAATTGAATACCCAAAGAAATAGAATGGCACTCCTTGTTCATGGCTGGAAAGAATCAACATAATTAAAATGGTCATCACTGGCCAGCATGAGAACGCCCGACTTCCGATTTGAAACTCGCCTCTGTTGGCCTGGGTCCACCCCAGGACCATTACCAAACCCAGCCTGGGTCAGCCTAGGCACCCGCAGAGGTCAGTCAGAGGACCGCCCAGGTCACCGCAAGCATACCCTGGGGCTGTTCCCACGGTGAGACAGGGTCAGCCCCAGAAACCCCCATTGTCAGTCACAGAAACTGCCCTGGATCGTCAAGGATCAGCGCAGCGCAAGTCACAAGATCCCCCCCCCCCCGAGTTCAGCCCGTGAAAGTCGAAGTTTGGTCCTGGGACACGGTGCGATGTCTCTCTTTACCCCGTATGGGTGGTCCTGGAACGCATCGAGTTCGGATTGGATACCCGCACGGATTGGTCTTGTTCCCTGCAGGTGCCAGTCTGGGCAAGCTTGGGTTGTCCCAGGAACCCCAGAGACTAGTCACAGAACCCTCCCATGTAGATAGATGCTGCTGGGACGAGACTGTCTTGGCCTAGGCACCTCTTAATCCAGAAGGAGCATGGGCTTGTCCCAGGCACACCCTTTTTCGAAAGAGGCTGCCCCTAGGGCTGGTGCTGAGACACATCCTGGTCAGCCCAATCAATCCCCATGGCCGAACACATCGCAGAGCAAGTCCTGGACTTTCCCGCCTCGGTCCTGGCACCTGCTGTGTCCAGGGCCAGGACCTGTCTCGGTGGTCCTAGGAACTAGTTCCAGGACCCACCCAGTAGGTCTGTGCACACCCTGGTGACAGAGACAGGACCTGAATGGGTCGGAAACGGAGACAGCCCAGTTCTGGTCCTGGGACCCACCCGGTTCCGGCCTAGGCACACCATGGGGCACGGAAGGGTGGTCCCAGGCACCACCTGGGTCCAGACACTGGCTATCCGGAGGTCTGTCCTTGGATGTGAACGGGAGGTCTGGTTCACCTGGGACAACCACGAATTGGCCAGGGCATCCCTGAGGCGGCTGGTTCTGGGACAAGCGTTGGAGGCACATGACACCACCATGGACTGTCCCGGGATCCAGCAAGTTGGCTCCGGTCAACCCCTCATGGACAATCCCGTGACCCGCCCTTGAGGCCCCGGGCATTCCCAGGGAGAGTCCATGGCCAACCAGGATTGCGCTGGGCGTATTCCAGTGGCGGTATTGGGAAGTGTCAGTGTGACCCCTGGTCCCGACAGGTTCATTCACTGGACCGCCACTACGTCAGTTCCAGGACGCTGTTGTGTGAACGGGGACACCATCTCTAAGACTGTCCTGGACACAGCCAGGTGGCCCTGGTCACCTTTTGGGGACAGTCCACGGACTCACCCCGATAGCCTTGAGCATCCCTGCGTGATGGTCTCAGTACCCACTCATTGGCCCTCAACCCACCTTGGGGACAATCTCAGGACCCACTAGGGTAGATTCAGGCCTCCCTAGGGACAGTCACAAGACCAGCCCAGTGTACCCTGGGCACCCGGTTTGGAATGTCTCAACATAATGTTGGTACACAGGTGACACCAGCATCCCCCAGGCAGAGTCCTGGGAACAGGTTGGGTGGCTCCTGGTAACCCCCGAGGAAGGTATTGAAACCCACTTGGGTGCCCAAGTGCACCTCACATGGGGCAGGTATGGGAACCTCCTGGGTTTCCCGTAGAGACCACAGGAGATGGTGCTGGCAACCACCTAATTGCCCCTGGCACGTCCTAGTGACATTCCCAAGACGCGTTTGTAGCCTCAGGCATCTCCTGGAGACAGCACAGATACCTGTACTAGACCTTTCTGGCTCTCCCCGGGCACCTCCCAGGGATGGTCCCGTGTCTAGTCCCTGTGGCCTCTGTATCCACCAGGTAGTGTCCAAGGACCTGCCTGCGTGGCCCTGGGCCCACCCCGAGGACGGTCCCAGGACCTCAATTCCCTCTGGGAAACGGTCCTGGAATCCACACTGACGGACATGTGCATCATGTGCAGCCTTGATGGGATGGTCCTGGCCTGTGCCAGTGGCACCGGTGACGATTCTGGAACACACCCTGACGGCCCGGAGAATATCTCGGGGATGGTCCTCAGATAGGACCACGCTAGGATAGGTATGTCTAGACAAGGGGCTCAGAATGCACTGCATAGAAAGGAACAGTTGGAGAAGGGGTAGGGAGAATGGGGTGTTGGCATTTATCAGCTTCAGAACCCTTCTAGACAGATAATAGAATTTTCTATTGTAGCTTATTGTAGCTTATTGTAGGGAAAGAAGTTTATCTGTGCTGCTCCTAGAAACTTGTCCTTTTCTTTCCTCTTTTTAATTTAAGTTTACTGAGGTGACAAATGGTAGTAAACTTACATAGATTTCAGGCGTACAATCAGGTATTGCATCATCTATAAGTCCCATTGTGTGTTCACCACCCAGAGTCAGTTTTCCTTCCATCACCATATGCTTGATCCCCTTTACAATCCCCATCTACCATCCCGCCCTCCCCCCTTACCCTCTGGTAAGGACTAAACTATTGTCAGTGTCTGTGAGTTTTTGTTTCTCCTTTGTTTGTCTTGCTCTTTTGCAGTTTTGGGTTTATATATCACATATCGGTAAAAGCATATGGTTCTCTGCTTTTTCTGTCTGATTTGTTTCGCTTAGCGTTATAGTCTCAAGAGCCATACATGTTGTCACAAACGGTCCTATTTCATCCTTTCTTACTGCCGAATAGTAGTCGTTGTGTATATATACCACGACTTCTTTAGCTAGACTTCTTTAGATGGATATTCGTCTATCGAAGGACGTTTCGGTTGTTTCCATGTCTTGGCCAGCATAAATAAAGCTGCAGTGAAGATCGGAGCACATGTGTCTTTATGGATAAATGTTATCAGATTTTTTTGGTAGACAACTAGGAGTGGGATTGCTGGGTCATACGGTAATTCTGTTTGTAATTTCTTTGAAGACCCTCCACACTGCCTTCCATAGCAGCTGCACCAATCTGCGTTCCCACCAACAGAGTATTGAGGGTTCCTTCTTCTCCACAGCGTCTCTAACACTCTCTAGCAGTCCAATTTCATTCTTTTGGACGCGGCTATCCAATTCTGCCAGCACCATTTATCCACGAGGCTGTCTTTTCCCTTTGTGAAACATTATCGGTCCATATCTATGTGGTTTTATTTCTGGGTTCTCAATTCTATTGCATTAACCTATGTGTCTGTCTTTCTGCCAATACCCTGCTGTTTTGATTATTGTAGCCCTGTAGTACAAGGTAAAGTCAGGGAGTGTGATACCTCCAGTATTGTTCCCTTCTCTTAAGATTGCTTTGGCTATTCGGGCGCTTTTGTGGTTCCAAAAAAATCTGATGACTTTTTTGTGCTACTTCTTTAAAAAAATGTCCTTGGGATTTTGATGGGGATTGCATTAAATCTGTATGTTGCTTTGGGTAATATGGCCATTTCATGAGCACGGAATGTCGCTCCATTTCTTTGCGTCTTCAATTTCTTTGAAAAAATGTCTTGTAGTTTTCAGCACAATGGTCTTTCACCTCCTTGGTTAAGTTTATTCCTAGGTATTTTATTCTTCTTGCTGCAATTGCAAAAGGAATTGTTTTTTGTGTTTCTTTTTCTGAGATTACATTGTCAGTATCTAGGAATGCAGTGGACTTTTCTACGTGGATTTTGTAGCCAGCAACTGTACTGTATTCCTTGATTGTTTCCAATAGCTTTTTCATGGAGTCTTTAGGGTTTTCTACATATAGCATCATGTCATCTGCAGAGTGGTAATTTAACTTCTTCATTCCCCATTTGGACGCCTTTGATTTCTTTCTCTTGCCTGATTGCTCTGGCAAGGACTTCCAACACTACGTTGAAAAGCAGAGGTGACAGGGGACAGCCCTGTCGTTTTCCTGAACGTAGAGCCAAGGGCTTTCGTTTTTCACCATTAATTATGAGATTAGCTGAGGGCTTGTCATATATGGCCCTTATTATGCGAAGGTATTCTTCCTTCTATACCTATTTTAGTAAGTGTTTTAATCATGAATGGATGTTGATGCTTTTTCTGCATCAATTGTTAAAATCATATGCTTTTTTTTCCTTTATGTGACGGATTTTTTTTTTTTTGTATATGTGATGGATTTCCGGATGTTGAACCATCCTTGTGCCACGGGGATGAACCCCACTTGGTCACGATGATCTTTTTAATGCATTGTTGTATTCGATTTGCTATAAATTTGTTTAGGACTTTTGCATCTGTATTCATCAGAGATATTGGTGTGTAGTTTTCTTTATGTGTGTGTGGTCCTTCCCAGGTTTTGGTATCAGGGTAATGTTGGTTTCACAAAATGAGCTGGATTGTACTGTCTCATCTTCAATTTTTTGGAAGAGGTTGAGCAGGATTGGTATTAGATCTTCTTTGAAGGTTCGGTAGAATTCACCAGTAAAGCCCTCCGGTCCCGGACTTTTGCCTTTGGAAGGTTTTGGATGACTGATTCAATTTCGTTACTGGCGATCGTTCTGTTTAGATTTTCCAGTTCTTCGTGGTTCAGCCTTGTTTCTAAGGACTTGTCCATTTCTTCTAGGTTATTGAATTTGGTGGCATATAGACTTAGTATTCTTCGATGATCCTTTGTATTTCTGTGGTGTCCGTGATAACGTCCCCTTTTCCATTTCTGATTTTGTTAATTAGTGTCTTCTCTCTTTTTTATGTTAGTGAGTCTATCCAAGGGTTTGTCAATTTTGTTCATCTTTTCAAGGAACCAGCTCTTCGTCACGTTAATTTCTTTCTATTGTCTTTTTGTTCCCTATTTCATTTATTTCTGGTCTGGTCCTTGTTATTTCCTTTCTTCTGCTGACCTTGGGTTTCGCTTCTTCTTGTTGTAGTTCTTGAAGGTCTAACAGGAGGTTGTTTGTTTGGGATTTTTCTTGTTTCTTGGGATAGGCCTGTAATGACATACATTTCCCTCTTGAAAGTGCTTTCGCTGCATCCCAAAACTTTTGGTAGGATGTATTTTCACTGTCGTTTGTCGCTAGGTATCTTTTGATCTCTCCTTTAATTCTAAAGAACCCAGTCGTTCTTTAAAAGTATGTTGTAATTGTGTTTTTTCCTGCTTTCTTTTTGTAGTTGCTATCCCATTTCAAAGCCTTGGGATCAGAGGATGTGCTTCGTATGATTTCAGTCTTCTTAAATTTGCTGAGGCTGATTTTATGTCCCAATATATGGTCTATATCCTTGAGAATGTTCCATGCACACTAGAAAAGAATGTCTAGTCTGATGTTTCAGAATGAAGTGCTCTTTGTACGTCAATTGTGTCCATTTCATCTACTGTGTCATTTGGGGCTGCTATTTCATTATTTGTTTTCTGTTTGGATGATCTACCCATAGCTGACAGTGATGTTATTTAAGTCCCCTAGTATAATTGTGCTTTGGTCAATTTCTCCCTTTCGTTCTGTTAATAGGTGCTTGGTATATTTCGGTGCTCCCTGATTGGGGGCATGAAATGTCCATCTTTGTCTCGTATCATCTTTTTCACCCTGAAGTCTGTTTCATCTGATATCATTATGGCTACACCTGATTTTCTCTGGGTACCCTCTGCGTGGAATGCCCATTTCCCCCCTTTCATTTTGAATCTATGCTTGTCTTTGTAGCTGAGATGTGTCTCTTGGACATAGTTGGGTTTATTTTTCTGATTTAGAGTTTTGGGTTTCGCTTTTTGATCCAATCTGCTACTCTGTGCCTTTATATTGGTGAGTTCAGTCCACTTACATTTAGAATGATTATTGATATATGAGGATATCTTGTCACTCTATCTTCAGTTTTGTCGTAAGACTGTGTCTCCATTGTTTCTTTGCCTTTGAGTTGTCTATTAATTCTGTGTGATGGTATTCTATGATGTTTCCCTCTGTTTTTTTTTTTTTTATTATTACAGTCTATATTTCAGTTCTGGATTTTGTTTTTTTTTTTTTTGAGTGGTTACCCTTAAGTTTATGTAAAAGAAAGTTTGATATTTAGAGTATTCCATTTTCTTCAGTTCGCTTACTTTCTCCATTCCCTTATTCCGGTTCAGGCCTTTACTCTCCCCGTTTTTGTGTTGCCACAAATTGTCCCAGTTGATGGTGGTCGAATAGCCTCCTTTAGTATTTCTTGTAGTGCAGGTCGTGTATTGGAAAATCCCCTCAGCTTCTGTATGTCCTCCTTCATATCTAAAGGATATCTTTGCTGGATATATTATTCTTGGCTCCAAGTTTCTCTCTTTCAATAGTTTGAATATTTGGTTCCACTCCCTCCTGCCTTGCAGAGTTTCCGCTGAAAAATCTGGTGATAATCTAATGGGCTTTCCTTTGTAGGTTACCGTCTCCTTTACCCTGGCTGCCTCGAGGATTGTTTCTTTTTGTTGATTTTAGACAGCTTCAATACAATGTGCCTTGCAGAAGGTCTGTTGGGATTGAGGTAATTAGGTGTTGTATTTGCTTCTTGGATTCGAGGATCCAGTTCTGTCCACAAGTTTGGGGAAGTTCTCTTCGACAATTTTTGTGCATATATTCTCTGTTCCCTTCTCTCTTTCTTCTCCTTCTGGTATGCCCATTATTCTTATGGTGCTCTTTCTGACGGAGTCAGAAAGTTCTCGTTAGAGGTCTTCCGTTTCTTTTAAGTCTCAAGTCTGTTTCTTCTAACATCTGTGTAATTCCCAGGTTTCTATCTTCGATGTCACGGATTCTTTCCTCTTACTAGGTAGTAGTCAACTCTACTACCTAAGCTGGTTATTTCATTCTTAATTTCTTCTATTGAGTTCTTCATCTCTAGAAACTCTATTTGGTTCCTTTGAAAATTTCAATCTCTTTCGTTAAATGCTCATGTTGGTCGTTGATTGTGTGTCAGAGTTCCTTAAACTGCCTTCCTGTGTTGTCTTGCATCTCGTTGGGTTTTTTCAGAACTGCAATCCTGAATTCTCTCTCATTGAAGCCACATGTTTCCATATCTTTAAGTTCCCTTTCTGGGGACTTGTCACTTTCTTTCTCAGCTGTCTCGTTGCCTTGGTTATTCATGGCAATTGCTGATGTATCATTTCTCCCAGAGCTGGGTCTTCCCAGATCCTGAGCACCACTGCTTCTCTGTAATCCGACGACTACTCCTCAGTTCAGGGGCCAGCTTGAGTCTCTGGGAAGTCGGGCAAGGATTGGGTGAGTGCGGTGTGGTCCAAGGTATGGTGTTTATCTCCTTTGTCCATCCAATGTTCCAGCTGTACGTCTCAGCTGAGGTTACTGCCTCAAACGCTGGATGTTTTGCTCTCTCAGCAGGAGAGATCAGGGAAATAGACCACCTCCTGGTTTTTGTTTGTTTCTGTCTTACCTAGGAATCCCCACCCCTCCACAGCTGTGGATGTGGGCAGCCTCTCTATTCCTCTCCTTCCTTCTTCCCTCACTCGCCCAGTGTATGCTCGCCTTCCAGAAACCCTCGTATGAGTCTCTTAACCGTTCTGTGAGTGCGCAGAGTAATTTGACGTTCAATATGTGGTAAGTTCCAGAGAACTCAAGAAGACCACCTCGCTGCCACTGACGTCACTCGGTAAATTCTATTCTTAACAAGACAGTGATTTCCAAGATAGTATGAAAAGTCAGAGCAATCAAGCAAGAGAAAGAAATAAAAGGCATCCAACTTGGGAATGAAGAAGTCAAATTGTCACGTATTGCAGGTGCCAAGATGATATGTATACAGAAACCCCAAAAGATATTAAAAAGAGTAAACGAATATAGTAAAGGGGCCAGATACCAAAATCTACAAAAATCCATTGATTTCCTATATACGAACAACGAAATCGCAGAGAAAAGAATGTTTAAAAATTCCTGTTGCAACTACAACAAAAATAATAAAATGCTTAGAAGTCAACTTGCCAACCATGTGAAAGACCTAAGGTCTTCTTGCTGAAGACGAAAAGGTACACTGCACGGAAAACCTTAAGGTGTTTTCAAAAGAATTGAATACCCAAAGAAATAGAATGGCACTCCTTGTTCATGGCTGGAAAGAATCAACATAATTAAAATGGTCATCACTGGCCAGCATGAGAACGCCCGACTTCCGATTTGAAACTCGCCTCTGTTGGCCTGGGTCCACCCCAGGACCATTACCAAACCCAGCCTGGGTCAGCCTAGGCACCCGCAGAGGTCAGTCAGAGGACCGCCCAGGTCACCGCAAGCATACCCTGGGGCTGTTCCCACGGTGAGACAGGGTCAGCCCCAGAAACCCCCATTGTCAGTCACAGAAACTGCCCTGGATCGTCAAGGATCAGCGCAGCGCAAGTCACAAGATCCCCCCCCCCCCGAGTTCAGCCCGTGAAAGTCGAAGTTTGGTCCTGGGACACGGTGCGATGTCTCTCTTTACCCCGTATGGGTGGTCCTGGAACGCATCGAGTTCGGATTGGATACCCGCACGGATTGGTCTTGTTCCCTGCAGGTGCCAGTCTGGGCAAGCTTGGGTTGTCCCAGGAACCCCAGAGACTAGTCACAGAACCCTCCCATGTAGATAGATGCTGCTGGGACGAGACTGTCTTGGCCTAGGCACCTCTTAATCCAGAAGGAGCATGGGCTTGTCCCAGGCACACCCTTTTTCGAAAGAGGCTGCCCCTAGGGCTGGTGCTGAGACACATCCTGGTCAGCCCAATCAATCCCCATGGCCGAACACATCGCAGAGCAAGTCCTGGACTTTCCCGCCTCGGTCCTGGCACCTGCTGTGTCCAGGGCCAGGACCTGTCTCGGTGGTCCTAGGAACTAGTTCCAGGACCCACCCAGTAGGTCTGTGCACACCCTGGTGACAGAGACAGGACCTGAATGGGTCGGAAACGGAGACAGCCCAGTTCTGGTCCTGGGACCCACCCGGTTCCGGCCTAGGCACACCATGGGGCACGGAAGGGTGGTCCCAGGCACCACCTGGGTCCAGACACTGGCTATCCGGAGGTCTGTCCTTGGATGTGAACGGGAGGTCTGGTTCACCTGGGACAACCACGAATTGGCCAGGGCATCCCTGAGGCGGCTGGTTCTGGGACAAGCGTTGGAGGCACATGACACCACCATGGACTGTCCCGGGATCCAGCAAGTTGGCTCCGGTCAACCCCTCATGGACAATCCCGTGACCCGCCCTTGAGGCCCCGGGCATTCCCAGGGAGAGTCCATGGCCAACCAGGATTGCGCTGGGCGTATTCCAGTGGCGGTATTGGGAAGTGTCAGTGTGACCCCTGGTCCCGACAGGTTCATTCACTGGACCGCCACTACGTCAGTTCCAGGACGCTGTTGTGTGAACGGGGACACCATCTCTAAGACTGTCCTGGACACAGCCAGGTGGCCCTGGTCACCTTTTGGGGACAGTCCACGGACTCACCCCGATAGCCTTGAGCATCCCTGCGTGATGGTCTCAGTACCCACTCATTGGCCCTCAACCCACCTTGGGGACAATCTCAGGACCCACTAGGGTAGATTCAGGCCTCCCTAGGGACAGTCACAAGACCAGCCCAGTGTACCCTGGGCACCCGGTTTGGAATGTCTCAACATAATGTTGGTACACAGGTGACACCAGCATCCCCCAGGCAGAGTCCTGGGAACAGGTTGGGTGGCTCCTGGTAACCCCCGAGGAAGGTATTGAAACCCACTTGGGTGCCCAAGTGCACCTCACATGGGGCAGGTATGGGAACCTCCTGGGTTTCCCGTAGAGACCACAGGAGATGGTGCTGGCAACCACCTAATTGCCCCTGGCACGTCCTAGTGACATTCCCAAGACGCGTTTGTAGCCTCAGGCATCTCCTGGAGACAGCACAGATACCTGTACTAGACCTTTCTGGCTCTCCCCGGGCACCTCCCAGGGATGGTCCCGTGTCTAGTCCCTGTGGCCTCTGTATCCACCAGGTAGTGTCCAAGGACCTGCCTGCGTGGCCCTGGGCCCACCCCGAGGACGGTCCCAGGACCTCAATTCCCTCTGGGAAACGGTCCTGGAATCCACACTGACGGACATGTGCATCATGTGCAGCCTTGATGGGATGGTCCTGGCCTGTGCCAGTGGCACCGGTGACGATTCTGGAACACACCCTGACGGCCCGGAGAATATCTCGGGGATGGTCCTCAGATAGGACCACGCTAGGATAGGTATGTCTAGACAAGGGGCTCAGAATGCACTGCATAGAAAGGAACAGTTGGAGAAGGGGTAGGGAGAATGGGGTGTTGGCATTTATCAGCTTCAGAACCCTTCTAGACAGATAATAGAATTTTCTATTGTAGCTTATTGTAGCTTATTGTAGGGAAAGAAGTTTATCTGTGCTGCTCCTAGAAACTTGTCCTTTTCTTTCCTCTTTTTAATTTAAGTTTACTGAGGTGACAAATGGTAGTAAACTTACATAGATTTCAGGCGTACAATCAGGTATTGCATCATCTATAAGTCCCATTGTGTGTTCACCACCCAGAGTCAGTTTTCCTTCCATCACCATATGCTTGATCCCCTTTACAATCCCCATCTACCATCCCGCCCTCCCCCCTTACCCTCTGGTAAGGACTAAACTATTGTCAGTGTCTGTGAGTTTTTGTTTCTCCTTTGTTTGTCTTGCTCTTTTGCAGTTTTGGGTTTATATATCACATATCGGTAAAAGCATATGGTTCTCTGCTTTTTCTGTCTGATTTGTTTCGCTTAGCGTTATAGTCTCAAGAGCCATACATGTTGTCACAAACGGTCCTATTTCATCCTTTCTTACTGCCGAATAGTAGTCGTTGTGTATATATACCACGACTTCTTTAGCTAGACTTCTTTAGATGGATATTCGTCTATCGAAGGACGTTTCGGTTGTTTCCATGTCTTGGCCAGCATAAATAAAGCTGCAGTGAAGATCGGAGCACATGTGTCTTTATGGATAAATGTTATCAGATTTTTTTGGTAGACAACTAGGAGTGGGATTGCTGGGTCATACGGTAATTCTGTTTGTAATTTCTTTGAAGACCCTCCACACTGCCTTCCATAGCAGCTGCACCAATCTGCGTTCCCACCAACAGAGTATTGAGGGTTCCTTCTTCTCCACAGCGTCTCTAACACTCTCTAGCAGTCCAATTTCATTCTTTTGGACGCGGCTATCCAATTCTGCCAGCACCATTTATCCACGAGGCTGTCTTTTCCCTTTGTGAAACATTATCGGTCCATATCTATGTGGTTTTATTTCTGGGTTCTCAATTCTATTGCATTAACCTATGTGTCTGTCTTTCTGCCAATACCCTGCTGTTTTGATTATTGTAGCCCTGTAGTACAAGGTAAAGTCAGGGAGTGTGATACCTCCAGTATTGTTCCCTTCTCTTAAGATTGCTTTGGCTATTCGGGCGCTTTTGTGGTTCCAAAAAAATCTGATGACTTTTTTGTGCTACTTCTTTAAAAAAATGTCCTTGGGATTTTGATGGGGATTGCATTAAATCTGTATGTTGCTTTGGGTAATATGGCCATTTCATGAGCACGGAATGTCGCTCCATTTCTTTGCGTCTTCAATTTCTTTGAAAAAATGTCTTGTAGTTTTCAGCACAATGGTCTTTCACCTCCTTGGTTAAGTTTATTCCTAGGTATTTTATTCTTCTTGCTGCAATTGCAAAAGGAATTGTTTTTTGTGTTTCTTTTTCTGAGATTACATTGTCAGTATCTAGGAATGCAGTGGACTTTTCTACGTGGATTTTGTAGCCAGCAACTGTACTGTATTCCTTGATTGTACTGTACTGTATTCCTTGATTGTTTCCAATAGCTTTTTGATGGAGTCTTTAGGGTTTTCTACATATAGCATCATGTCATCTGCAGAGTGGTAATTTAACTTCTTCATTCCCCATTTGGACGCCTTTGATTTCTTTCTCTTGCCTGATTGCTCTGGCAAGGACTTCCAACACTACGTTGAAAAGCAGAGGTGACAGGGGACAGCCCTGTCGTTTTCCTGAACGTAGAGCCAAGGGCTTTCGTTTTTCACCATTAATTATGAGATTAGCTGAGGGCTTGTCATATATGGCCCTTATTATGCGAAGGTATTCTTCCTTCTATACCTATTTTAGTAAGTGTTTTAATCATGAATGGATGTTGATGCTTTTTCTGCATCAATTGTTAAAATCATATGCTTTTTTTTCCTTTATGTGACGGATTTTTTTTTTTTTGTATATGTGATGGATTTCCGGATGTTGAACCATCCTTGTGCCACGGGGATGAACCCCACTTGGTCACGATGATCTTTTTAATGCATTGTTGTATTCGATTTGCTATAAATTTGTTTAGGACTTTTGCATCTGTATTCATCAGAGATATTGGTGTGTAGTTTTCTTTATGTGTGTGTGGTCCTTCCCAGGTTTTGGTATCAGGGTAATGTTGGTTTCACAAAATGAGCTGGATTGTACTGTCTCATCTTCAATTTTTTGGAAGAGGTTGAGCAGGATTGGTATTAGATCTTCTTTGAAGGTTCGGTAGAATTCACCAGTAAAGCCCTCCGGTCCCGGACTTTTGCCTTTGGAAGGTTTTGGATGACTGATTCAATTTCGTTACTGGCGATCGTTCTGTTTAGATTTTCCAGTTCTTCGTGGTTCAGCCTTGTTTCTAAGGACTTGTCCATTTCTTCTAGGTTATTGAATTTGGTGGCATATAGACTTAGTATTCTTCGATGATCCTTTGTATTTCTGTGGTGTCCGTGATAACGTCCCCTTTTCCATTTCTGATTTTGTTAATTAGTGTCTTCTCTCTTTTTTATGTTAGTGAGTCTATCCAAGGGTTTGTCAATTTTGTTCATCTTTTCAAGGAACCAGCTCTTCGTCACGTTAATTTCTTTCTATTGTCTTTTTGTTCCCTATTTCATTTATTTCTGGTCTGGTCCTTGTTATTTCCTTTCTTCTGCTGACCTTGGGTTTCGCTTCTTCTTGTTGTAGTTCTTGAAGGTCTAACAGGAGGTTGTTTGTTTGGGATTTTTCTTGTTTCTTGGGATAGGCCTGTAATGACATACATTTCCCTCTTGAAAGTGCTTTCGCTGCATCCCAAAACTTTTGGTAGGATGTATTTTCACTGTCGTTTGTCGCTAGGTATCTTTTGATCTCTCCTTTAATTCTAAAGAACCCAGTCGTTCTTTAAAAGTATGTTGTAATTGTGTTTTTTCCTGCTTTCTTTTTGTAGTTGCTATCCCATTTCAAAGCCTTGGGATCAGAGGATGTGCTTCGTATGATTTCAGTCTTCTTAAATTTGCTGAGGCTGATTTTATGTCCCAATATATGGTCTATATCCTTGAGAATGTTCCATGCACACTAGAAAAGAATGTCTAGTCTGATGTTTCAGAATGAAGTGCTCTTTGTACGTCAATTGTGTCCATTTCATCTACTGTGTCATTTGGGGCTGCTATTTCATTATTTGTTTTCTGTTTGGATGATCTACCCATAGCTGACAGTGATGTTATTTAAGTCCCCTAGTATAATTGTGCTTTGGTCAATTTCTCCCTTTCGTTCTGTTAATAGGTGCTTGGTATATTTCGGTGCTCCCTGATTGGGGGCATGAAATGTCCATCTTTGTCTCGTATCATCTTTTTCACCCTGAAGTCTGTTTCATCTGATATCATTATGGCTACACCTGATTTTCTCTGGGTACCCTCTGCGTGGAATGCCCATTTCCCCCCTTTCATTTTGAATCTATGCTTGTCTTTGTAGCTGAGATGTGTCTCTTGGACATAGTTGGGTTTATTTTTCTGATTTAGAGTTTTGGGTTTCGCTTTTTGATCCAATCTGCTACTCTGTGCCTTTATATTGGTGAGTTCAGTCCACTTACATTTAGAATGATTATTGATATATGAGGATATCTTGTCACTCTATCTTCAGTTTTGTCGTAAGACTGTGTCTCCATTGTTTCTTTGCCTTTGAGTTGTCTATTAATTCTGTGTGATGGTATTCTATGATGTTTCCCTCTGTTTTTTTTTTTTTTATTATTACAGTCTATATTTCAGTTCTGGATTTTGTTTTTTTTTTTTTTGAGTGGTTACCCTTAAGTTTATGTAAAAGAAAGTTTGATATTTAGAGTATTCCATTTTCTTCAGTTCGCTTACTTTCTCCATTCCCTTATTCCGGTTCAGGCCTTTACTCTCCCCGTTTTTGTGTTGCCACAAATTGTCCCAGTTGATGGTGGTCGAATAGCCTCCTTTAGTATTTCTTGTAGTGCAGGTCGTGTATTGGAAAATCCCCTCAGCTTCTGTATGTCCTCCTTCATATCTAAAGGATATCTTTGCTGGATATATTATTCTTGGCTCCAAGTTTCTCTCTTTCAATAGTTTGAATATTTGGTTCCACTCCCTCCTGCCTTGCAGAGTTTCCGCTGAAAAATCTGGTGATAATCTAATGGGCTTTCCTTTGTAGGTTACCGTCTCCTTTACCCTGGCTGCCTCGAGGATTGTTTCTTTTTGTTGATTTTAGACAGCTTCAATACAATGTGCCTTGCAGAAGGTCTGTTGGGATTGAGGTAATTAGGTGTTGTATTTGCTTCTTGGATTCGAGGATCCAGTTCTGTCCACAAGTTTGGGGAAGTTCTCTTCGACAATTTTTGTGCATATATTCTCTGTTCCCTTCTCTCTTTCTTCTCCTTCTGGTATGCCCATTATTCTTATGGTGCTCTTTCTGACGGAGTCAGAAAGTTCTCGTTAGAGGTCTTCCGTTTCTTTTAAGTCTCAAGTCTGTTTCTTCTAACATCTGTGTAATTCCCAGGTTTCTATCTTCGATGTCACGGATTCTTTCCTCTTACTAGGTAGTAGTCAACTCTACTACCTAAGCTGGTTATTTCATTCTTAATTTCTTCTATTGAGTTCTTCATCTCTAGAAACTCTATTTGGTTCCTTTGAAAATTTCAATCTCTTTCGTTAAATGCTCATGTTGGTCGTTGATTGTGTGTCAGAGTTCCTTAAACTGCCTTCCTGTGTTGTCTTGCATCTCGTTGGGTTTTTTCAGAACTGCAATCCTGAATTCTCTCTCATTGAAGCCACATGTTTCCATATCTTTAAGTTCCCTTTCTGGGGACTTGTCACTTTCTTTCTCAGCTGTCTCGTTGCCTTGGTTATTCATGGCAATTGCTGATGTATCATTTCTCCCAGAGCTGGGTCTTCCCAGATCCTGAGCACCACTGCTTCTCTGTAATCCGACGACTACTCCTCAGTTCAGGGGCCAGCTTGAGTCTCTGGGAAGTCGGGCAAGGATTGGGTGAGTGCGGTGTGGTCCAAGGTATGGTGTTTATCTCCTTTGTCCATCCAATGTTCCAGCTGTACGTCTCAGCTGAGGTTACTGCCTCAAACGCTGGATGTTTTGCTCTCTCAGCAGGAGAGATCAGGGAAATAGACCACCTCCTGGTTTTTGTTTGTTTCTGTCTTACCTAGGAATCCCCACCCCTCCACAGCTGTGGATGTGGGCAGCCTCTCTATTCCTCTCCTTCCTTCTTCCCTCACTCGCCCAGTGTATGCTCGCCTTCCAGAAACCCTCGTATGAGTCTCTTAACCGTTCTGTGAGTGCGCAGAGTAATTTGACGTTCAATATGTGGTAAGTTCCAGAGAACTCAAGAAGACCACCTCGCTGCCACTGACGTCACTCGGTAAATTCTATTCTTAACAAGACAGTGATTTCCAAGATAGTATGAAAAGTCAGAGCAATCAAGCAAGAGAAAGAAATAAAAGGCATCCAACTTGGGAATGAAGAAGTCAAATTGTCACGTATTGCAGGTGCCAAGATGATATGTATACAGAAACCCCAAAAGATATTAAAAAGAGTAAACGAATATAGTAAAGGGGCCAGATACCAAAATCTACAAAAATCCATTGATTTCCTATATACAAACAACGAAATCGCAGAGAAAAGAATGTTTAAAAATTCCTGTTGCAACTACAACAAAAATAATAAAATGCTTAGAAGTAAACTTGCCAACCATGTGAAAGACCTAAGGTCTTCTTGCTGAAGACGAAAAGGTACACTGCACGGAAAACCTTAAGGTGTTTTCAAAAGAATTGAATACCCAAAGAAATAGAATGGCACTCCTTGTTCATGGCTGGAAAGAATCAACATAATTAAAATGGTCATCACTGGCCAGCATGAGAACGCCCGACTTCCGATTTGAAACTCGCCTCTGTTGGCCTGGGTCCACCCCAGGACCATTACCAAACCCAGCCTGGGTCAGCCTAGGCACCCGCAGAGGTCAGTCAGAGGACCGCCCAGGTCACCGCAAGCATACCCTGGGGCTGTTCCCACGGTGAGACAGGGTCAGCCCCAGAAACCCCCATTGTCAGTCACAGAAACTGCCCTGGATCGTCAAGGATCAGCGCAGCGCAAGTCACAAGATCCCCCCCCCCCCCCGAGTTCAGCCCGTGAAAGTCGAAGTTTGGTCCTGGGACACGGTGCGATGTCTCTCTTTACCCCGTATGGGTGGTCCTGGAACGCATCGAGTTCGGATTGGATACCCGCACGGATTGGTCTTGTTCCCTGCAGGTGCCAGTCTGGGCAAGCTTGGGTTGTCCCAGGAACCCCAGAGACTAGTCACAGAACCCTCCCATGTAGATAGATGCTGCTGGGACGAGACTGTCTTGGCCTAGGCACCTCTTAATCCAGAAGGAGCATGGGCTTGTCCCAGGCACACCCTTTTACGAAAGAGGCTGCCCCTAGGGCTGGTGCTGAGACACATCCTGGTCAGCCCAATCAATCCCCATGGCCGAACACATCGCAGAGCAAGTCCTGGACTTTCCCGCCTCGGTCCTGGCACCTGCTGTGTCCAGGGCCAGGACCTGTCTCGGTGGTCCTAGGAACTAGTTCCAGGACCCACCCAGTAGGTCTGTGCACACCCTGGTGACAGAGACAGGACCTGAATGGGTCGGAAACGGAGACAGCCCAGTTCTGGTCCTGGGACCCACCCGGTTCCGGCCTAGGCACACCATGGGGCACGGAAGGGTGGTCCCAGGCACCACCTGGGTCCAGACACTGGCTATCCGGAGGTCTGTCCTTGGATGTGAACGGGAGGTCTGGTTCACCTGGGACAACCACGAATTGGCCAGGGCATCCCTGAGGCGGCTGGTTCTGGGACAAGCGTTGGAGGCACATGACACCACCATGGACTGTCCCGGGATCCAGCAAGTTGGCTCCGGTCAACCCCTCATGGACAATCCCGTGACCCGCCCTTGAGGCCCCGGGCATTCCCAGGGAGAGTCCATGGCCAACCAGGATTGCGCTGGGCGTATTCCAGTGGCGGTATTGGGAAGTGTCAGTGTGACCCCTGGTCCCGACAGGTTCATTCACTGGACCGCCACTACGTCAGTTCCAGGACGCTGTTGTGTGAACGGGGACACCATCTCTAAGACTGTCCTGGACACAGCCAGGTGGCCCTGGTCACCTTTTGGGGACAGTCCACGGACTCACCCCGATAGCCTTGAGCATCCCTGCGTGATGGTCTCAGTACCCACTCATTGGCCCTCAACCCACCTTGGGGACAATCTCAGGACCCACTAGGGTAGATTCAGGCCTCCCTAGGGACAGTCACAAGACCAGCCCAGTGTACCCTGGGCACCCGGTTTGGAATGTCTCGACATAATGTTGGTACACAGGTGACACCAGCATCCCCCAGGCAGAGTCCTGGGAACAGGTTGGGTGGCTCCTGGTAACCCCCGAGGAAGGTATTGAAACCCACTTGGGTGCCCAAGTGCACCTCACATGGGGCAGGTATGGGAACCTCCTGGGTTTCCCGTAGAGACCACAGGAGGTGGTGCTGGCAACCACCTAATTGCCCCTGGCACGTCCTGGTGACATTCCCAAGACGCGTTTGTAGCCTCAGGCATCTCCTGGAGACGGCACAGATACCTGTACTAGACCTTTCTGGCTCTCCCCGGGACCTCCCAGGGATGGTCCCGTGTCTAGTCCCTGTGGCCTCTGTATCCACCAGGTAGTGTCCAAGGACCTGCCTGCGTGGCCCTGGGCCCACCCCGAGGACGGTCCCAGGACCTCAATTCCCTCTGGGAAACGGTCCTGGAATCCACACTGACGGACATGTGCATCATGTGCAGCCTTGATGGGATGGTCCTGGCCTGCGCCAGTGGCACCGGTGACGATTCTGGAACACACCCTGACGGCCCGGAGAATATCTCGGGGATGGTCCTCAGATAGGACCACGCTAGGATAGGTATGTCTAGACAAGGGGCTCAGAATGCACTGCATAGAAAGGAACAGTTGGAGAAGGGGTAGGGAGAAAGGGGTGTTGGCATTTATCAGCTTCAGAACCCTTCTAGACAGATAATAGAATTTTCTATTGTAGCTTATTGTAGCTTATTGTAGGGAAAGAAGTTTATCTGTGCTGCTCCTAGAAACTTGTCCTTTTCTTTCCTCTTTTTAATTTAAGTTTACTGGGGTGACAAATGGTAGTAAACTTACATAGATTTCAGGCGTACAATCAGGTATTGCATCATCTATAAGTCCCATTGTGTGTTCACCACCCAGAGTCAGTTTTCCTTCCATCACCATATGCTTGATCCCCTTTACAATCCCCATCTACCATCCCGCCCTCCCCCCTTACCCTCTGGTAAGGACTAAACTATTGTCAGTGTCTGTGAGTTTTTGTTTCTCCTTTGTTTGTCTTGCTCTTTTGCAGTTTTGGGTTTATATATCACATATCGGTAAAAGCATATGGTTCTCTGCTTTTTCTGTCTGATTTGTTTCGCTTAGCGTTATAGTCTCAAGAGCCATACATGTTGTCACAAACGGTCCTATTTCATCCTTTCTTACTGCCGAATAGTAGTCGTTGTGTATATATACCACGACTTCTTTAGCTAGACTTCTTTAGATGGATATTCGTCTATCGAAGGACGTTTCGGTTGTTTCCATGTCTTGGCCAGCATAAATAAAGCTGCAGTGAAGATCGGAGCACATGTGTCTTTATGGATAAATGTTATCAGATTTTTTTGGTAGACAACTAGGAGGGGGATTGCTGGGTCATACGGTAATTCTGTTTGTAATTTCTTTGAAGACCCTCCACACTGCCTTCCATAGCAGCTGCACCAATCTGCGTTCCCACCAACAGAGTATTGAGGGTTCCTTCTTCTCCACAGCGTCTCTAACACTCTCTAGCAGTCCAATTTCATTCTTTTGGACGCGGCTATCCAATTCTGCCAGCACCATTTATCCAAGAGGCTGTCTTTTCCCTTTGTGAAACATTATCGGTCCACATCTATGTGGTTTTATTTCTGGGTTCTCAATTCTATTGCATTAACCTATGTGTCTGTCTTTCTGCCAATACCCTGCTGTTTTGATTATTGTAGCCCTGTAGTACAAGGTAAAGTCAGGGAGTGTGATACCTCCAGTATTGTTCCCTTCTCTTAAGATTGCTTTGGCTATTCGGGCGCTTTTGTGGTTCCAAAAAAATCTGATGACTTTTTTGTGCTACTTCTTTAAAAAAATGTCCTTGGGATTTTGATGGGGATTGCATTAAATCTGTATGTTGCTTTGGGTAATATGGCCATTTCATGAGCACGGAATGTCGCTCCATTTCTTTGCGTCTTCAATTTCTTTGAAAAAATGTCTTGTAGTTTTCAGCACAATGGTCTTTCACCTCCTTGGTTAAGTTTATTCCTAGGTATTTTATTCTTCTTGCTGCAATTGCAAAAGGAATTGTTTTTTGTGTTTCTTTTTCTGAGATTACATTGTCAGTATCTAGGAATGCAGTGGACTTTTCTACGTGGATTTTGTAGCCAGCAACTGTACTGTATTCCTTGATTGTACTGTACTGTATTCCTTGATTGTTTCCAATAGCTTTTTGATGGAGTCTTTAGGGTTTTCTACATATAGCATCATGTCATCTGCAGAGTGGTAATTTAACTTCTTCATTCCCCATTTGGACGCCTTTGATTTCTTTCTCTTGCCTGATTGCTCTGGCAAGGACTTCCAACACTACGTTGAAAAGCAGAGGTGACAGGGGACAGCCCTGTCGTTTTCCTGAACGTAGAGCCAAGGGCTTTCGTTTTTCACCATTAATTATGAGATTAGCTGAGGGCTTGTCATATATGGCCTTTATTATGCGAAGGTATTCTTCCTTCTATACCTATTTTAGTAAGTGTTTTAATCATGAATGGATGTTGATGCTTTTTCTGCATCAATTGTTAAAATCATATGCTTTTTTTTCCTTTATGTGACGGATTTTTTTTTTTTTTTTTGTATATGTGATGGATTTCCGGATGTTGAACCATCCTTGTGCCACGGGGATGAACCCCACTTGGTCACGATGATCTTTTTAATGCATTGTTGTATTCGATTTGCTATAAATTTGTTTAGGACTTTTGCATCTGTATTCATCAGAGATATTGGTGTGTAGTTTTCTTTATGTGTGTGTGGTCCTTCCCAGGTTTTGGTATCAGGGTAATGTTGGTTTCACAAAATGAGCTGGATTGTACTGTCTCATCTTCAATTTTTTGGAAGAGGTTGAGCAGGATTGGTATTAGATCTTCTTTGAAGGTTCGGTAGAATTCACCAGTAAAGCCCTCCGGTCCCGGACTTTTGCCTTTGGAAGGTTTTGGATGACTGATTCAATTTCGTTACTGGCGATCGTTCTGTTTAGATTTTCCAGTTCTTCGTGGTTCAGCCTTGTTTCTAAGGACTTGTCCATTTCTTCTAGGTTATTGAATTTGGTGGCATATAGACTTAGTATTCTTCGATGATCCTTTGTATTTCTGTGGTGTCCGTGATAACGTCCCCTTTTCCATTTCTGATTTTGTTAATTAGTGTCTTCTCTCTTTTTTATGTTAGTGAGTCTATCCAAGGGTTTGTCAATTTTGTTCATCTTTTCAAGGAACCAGCTCTTCGTCACGTTAATTTCTTTCTATTGTCTTTTTGTTCCCTATTTCATTTATTTCTGGTCTGGTCCTTGTTATTTCCTTTCTTCTGCTGACCTTGGGTTTCGCTTCTTCTTGTTGTAGTTCTTGAAGGTCTAACAGGAGGTTGTTTGTTTGGGATTTTTCTTGTTTCTTGGGATAGGCCTGTAATGACATACATTTCCCTCTTGAAAGTGCTTTCGCTGCATCCCAAAACTTTTGGTAGGATGTATTTTCACTGTCGTTTGTCGCTAGGTATCTTTTGATCTCTCCTTTAATTCTAAAGAACCCAGTCGTTCTTTAAAAGTATGTTGTAATTGTGTTTTTTCCTGCTTTCTTTTTGTAGTTGCTATCCCATTTCAAAGCCTTGGGATCAGAGGATGTGCTTCGTATGATTTCAGTCTTCTTAAATTTGCTGAGGCTGATTTTATGTCCCAATATATGGTCTATATCCTTGAGAATGTTCCATGCACACTAGAAAAGAATGTCTAGTCTGATGTTTCAGAATGAAGTGCTCTTTGTACGTCAATTGTGTCCATTTCATCTACTGTGTCATTTGGGGCTGCTATTTCATTATTTGTTTTCTGTTTGGATGATCTACCCATAGCTGACAGTGATGTTATTTAAGTCCCCTAGTATAATTGTGCTTTGGTCAATTTCTCCCTTTCGTTCTGTTAATAGGTGCTTGGTATATTTCGGTGCTCCCTGATTGGGGGCATGAAATGTCCATCTTTGTCTCGTATCATCTTTTTCACCCTGAAGTCTGTTTCATCTGATATCATTATGGCTACACCTGATTTTCTCTGGGTACCCTCTGCGTGGAATACCCATTTCCCCCCTTTCATTTTGAATCTATGCTTGTCTTTGTAGCTGAGATGTGTCTCTTGGACATAGTTGGGTTTATTTTTCTGATTTAGAGTTTTGGGTTTCGCTTTTTGATCCAATCTGCTACTCTGTGCCTTTATATTGGTGAGTTCAGTCCACTTACATTTAGAATGATTATTGATATATGAGGATATCTTGTCACTCTATCTTCAGTTTTGTCGTAAGACTGTGTCTCCATTGTTTCTTTGCCTTTGAGTTGTCTATTAATTCTGTGTGATGGTATTCTATGATGTTTCCCTCTGTTTTTTTTTTTTTATTATTACAGTCTATATTTCAGTTCTGGATTTTGTTTTTTTTTTTTTTTTGAGTGGTTACCCTTAAGTTTATGTAAAAGAAAGTTTGATATTTAGAGTATTCCATTTTCTTCAGTTCGCTTACTTTCTCCATTCCCTTATTCCGGTTCAGGCCTTTACTCTCCCCGTTTTTGTGTTGCCACAAATTGTCCCAGTTGATGGTGGTCGAATAGCCTCCTTTAGTATTTCTTGTAGTGCAGGTCGTGTATTGGAAAATCCCCTCAGCTTCTGTATGTCCTCCTTCATATCTAAAGGATATCTTTGCTGGATATATTATTCTTGGCTCCAAGTTTCTCTCTTTCAATAGTTTGAATATTTGGTTCCACTCCCTCCTGCCTTGCAGAGTTTCCGCTGAAAAATCTGGTGATAATCTAATGGGCTTTCCTTTGTAGGTTACCGTCTCCTTTACCCTGGCTGCCTCGAGGATTGTTTCTTTTTGTTGATTTTAGACAGCTTCAATACAATGTGCCTTGCAGAAGGTCTGTTGGGATTGAGGTAATTAGGTGTTGTATTTGCTTCTTGGATTCGAGGATCCAGTTCTGTCCACAAGTTTGGGGAAGTTCTCTTCGACAATTTTTGTGCATATATTCTCTGTTCCCTTCTCTCTTTCTTCTCCTTCTGGTATGCCCATTATTCTTATGGTGCTCTTTCTGACGGAGTCAGAAAGTTCTCGTTAGAGGTCTTCCGTTTCTTTTAAGTCTCAAGTCTGTTTCTTCTAACATCTGTGTAATTCCCAGGTTTCTATCTTCGATGTCACGGATTCTTTCCTCTTACTAGGTAGTAGTCAACTCTACTACCTAAGCTGGTTATTTCATTCTTAATTTCTTCTATTGAGTTCTTCATCTCTAGAAACTCTATTTGGTTCCTTTGAAAATTTCAATCTCTTTCGTTAAATGCTCATGTTGGTCGTTGATTGTGTGTCAGAGTTCCTTAAACTGCCTTCCTGTGTTGTCTTGCATCTCGTTGGGTTTTTTCAGAACTGCAATCCTGAATTCTCTCTCATTGAAGCCACATGTTTCCATATCTTTAAGTTCCCTTTCTGGGGACTTGTCACTTTCTTTCTCAGCTGTCTCGTTGCCTTGGTTATTCATGGCAATTGCTGATGTATCATTTCTCCCAGAGCTGGGTCTTCCCAGATCCTGAGCACCACTGCTTCTCTGTAATCCGACGACTACTCCTCAGTTCAGGGGCCAGCTTGAGTCTCTGGGAAGTCGGGCAAGGATTGGGTGAGTGCGGTGTGGTCCAAGGTATGGTGTTTATCTCCTTTGTCCATCCAATGTTCCAGCTGTACGTCTCAGCTGAGGTTACTGCCTCAAACGCTGGATGTTTTGCTCTCTCAGCAGGAGAGATCAGGGAAATAGACCACCTCCTGGTTTTTGTTTGTTTCTGTCTTACCTAGGAATCCCCACCCCTCCACAGCTGTGGATGTGGGCAGCCTCTCTATTCCTCTCCTTCCTTCTTCCCTCACTCGCCCAGTGTATGCTCGCCTTCCAGAAACCCTCGTATGAGTCTCTTAACCGTTCTGTGAGTGCGCAGAGTAATTTGACGTTCAATATGTGGTAAGTTCCAGAGAACTCAAGAAGACCACCTCGCTGCCACTGACGTCACTCGGTAAATTCTATTCTTAACAAGACAGTGATTTCCAAGATAGTATGAAAAGTCAGAGCAATCAAGCAAGAGAAAGAAATAAAAGGCATCCAACTTGGGAATGAAGAAGTCAAATTGTCACGTATTGCAGGTGCCAAGATGATATGTATACAGAAACCCCAAAAGATATTAAAAAGAGTAAACGAATATAGTAAAGGGGCCAGATACCAAAATCTACAAAAATCCATTGATTTCCTATATACGAACAACGAAATCGCAGAGAAAAGAATGTTTAAAAATTCCTGTTGCAACTACAACAAAAATAATAAAATGCTTAGAAGTAAACTTGCCAACCATGTGAAAGACCTAAGGTCTTCTTGCTGAAGACGAAAAGGTACACTGCACGGAAAACCTTAAGGTGTTTTCAAAAGAATTGAATACCCAAAGAAATAGAATGGCACTCCTTGTTCATGGCTGGAAAGAATCAACATAATTAAAATGGTCATCACTGGCCAGCATGAGAACGCCCGACTTCCGATTTGAAACTCGCCTCTGTTGGCCTGGGTCCACCCCAGGACCATTACCAAACCCAGCCTGGGTCAGCCTAGGCACCCGCAGAGGTCAGTCAGAGGACCGCCCAGGTCACCGCAAGCATACCCTGGGGCTGTTCCCACGGTGAGACAGGGTCAGCCCCAGAAACCCCCATTGTCAGTCACAGAAACTGCCCTGGATCGTCAAGGATCAGCGCAGCGCAAGTCACAAGATCCCCCCCCCCGAGTTCAGCCCGTGAAGGTCGAAGTTTGGTCCTGGGACACGGTGCGATGTCTCTCTTTACCCCGTATGGGTGGTCCTGGAACGCATCGAGTTCGGATTGGATACCCGCACGGATTGGTCTTGTTCCCTGCAGGTGCCAGTCTGGGCAAGCTTGGGTTGTCCCAGGAACCCCAGAGACTAGTCACAGAACCCTCCCATGTAGATAGATGCTGCTGGGACGAGACTGTCTTGGCCTAGGCACCTCTTAATCCAGAAGGAGCATGGGCTTGTCCCAGGCACACCCTTTTTCGAAAGAGGCTGCCCCTAGGGCTGGTGCTGAGACACATCCTGGTCAGCCCAATCAATCCCCATGGCCGAACACATCGCAGAGCAAGTCCTGGACTTTCCCGCCTCGGTCCTGGCACCTGCTGTGTCCAGGGCCAGGACCTGTCTCGGTGGTCCTAGGAACTAGTTCCAGGACCCACCCAGTAGGTCTGTGCACACCCTGGTGACAGAGACAGGACCTGAATGGGTCGGAAACGGAGACAGCCCAGTTCTGGTCCTGGGACCCACCCGGTTCCGGCCTAGGCACACCATGGGGCACGGAAGGGTGGTCCCAGGCACCACCTGGGTCCAGACACTGGCTATCCGGAGGTCTGTCCTTGGATGTGAACGGGAGGTCTGGTTCACCTGGGACAACCACGAATTGGCCAGGGCATCCCTGAGGCGGCTGGTTCTGGGACAAGCGTTGGAGGCACATGACACCACCATGGACTGTCCCGGGATCCAGCAAGTTGGCTCCGGTCAACCCCTCATGGACAATCCCGTGACCCGCCCTTGAGGCCCCGGGCATTCCCAGGGAGAGTCCATGGCCAACCAGGATTGCGCTGGGCGTATTCCAGTGGCGGTATTGGGAAGTGTCAGTGTGACCCCTGGTCCCGACAGGTTCATTCACTGGACCGCCACTACGTCAGTTCCAGGACGCTGTTGTGTGAACGGGGACACCATCTCTAAGACTGTCCTGGACACAGCCAGGTGGCCCTGGTCACCTTTTGGGGACAGTCCACGGACTCACCCCGATAGCCTTGAGCATCCCTGCGTGATGGTCTCAGTACCCACTCATTGGCCCTCAACCCACCTTGGGGACAATCTCAGGACCCACTAGGGTAGATTCAGGCCTCCCTAGGGACAGTCACAAGACCAGCCCAGTGTACCCTGGGCACCCGGTTTGGAATGTCTCGACATAATGTTGGTACACAGGTGACACCAGCATCCCCCAGGCAGAGTCCTGGGAACAGGTTGGGTGGCTCCTGGTAACCCCCGAGGAAGGTATTGAAACCCACTTGGGTGCCCAAGTGCACCTCACATGGGGCAGGTATGGGAACCTCCTGGGTTTCCCGTAGAGACCACAGGAGGTGGTGCTGGCAACCACCTAATTGCCCCTGGCACGTCCTGGTGACATTCCCAAGACGCGTTTGTAGCCTCAGGCATCTCCTGGAGACGGCACAGATACCTGTACTAGACCTTTCTGGCTCTCCCCGGGACCTCCCAGGGATGGTCCCGTGTCTAGTCCCTGTGGCCTCTGTATCCACCAGGTAGTGTCCAAGGACCTGCCTGCGTGGCCCTGGGCCCACCCCGAGGACGGTCCCAGGACCTCAATTCCCTCTGGGAAACGGTCCTGGAATCCACACTGACGGACATGTGCATCATGTGCAGCCTTGATGGGATGGTCCTGGCCTGCGCCAGTGGCACCGGTGACGATTCTGGAACACACCCTGACGGCCCGGAGAATATCTCGGGGATGGTCCTCAGATAGGACCACGCTAGGATAGGTATGTCTAGACAAGGGGCTCAGAATGCACTGCATAGAAAGGAACAGTTGGAGAAGGGGTAGGGAGAATGGGGTGTTGGCATTTATCAGCTTCAGAACCCTTCTAGACAGATAATAGAATTTTCTATTGTAGCTTATTGTAGCTTATTGTAGGGAAAGAAGTTTATCTGTGCTGCTCCTAGAAACTTGTCCTTTTCTTTCCTCTTTTTAATTTAAGTTTACTGGGGTGACAAATGGTAGTAAACTTACATAGATTTCAGGCGTACAATCAGGTATTGCATCATCTATAAGTCCCATTGTGTGTTCACCACCCAGAGTCAGTTTTCCTTCCATCACCATATGCTTGATCCCCTTTACAATCCCCATCTACCATCCCGCCCTCCCCCCTTACCCTCTGGTAAGGACTAAACTATTGTCAGTGTCTGTGAGTTTTTGTTTCTCCTTTGTTTGTCTTGCTCTTTTGCAGTTTTGGGTTTATATATCACATATCGGTAAAAGCATATGGTTCTCTGCTTTTTCTGTCTGATTTGTTTCGCTTAGCGTTATAGTCTCAAGAGCCATACATGTTGTCACAAACGGTCCTATTTCATCCTTTCTTACTGCCGAATAGTAGTCGTTGTGTATATATACCACGACTTCTTTAGCTAGACTTCTTTAGATGGATATTCGTCTATCGAAGGACGTTTCGGTTGTTTCCATGTCTTGGCCAGCATAAATAAAGCTGCAGTGAAGATCGGAGCACATGTGTCTTTATGGATAAATGTTATCAGATTTTTTTGGTAGACAACTAGGAGTGGGATTGCTGGGTCATACGGTAATTCTGTTTGTAATTTCTTTGAAGACCCTACACACTGCCTTCCATAGCAGCTGCACCAATCTGCGTTCCCACCAACAGAGTATTGAGGGTTCCTTCTTCTCCACAGCGTCTCTAACACTCTCTAGCAGTCCAATTTCATTCTTTTGGACGCGGCTATCCAATTCTGCCAGCACCATTTATCCACGAGGCTGTCTTTTCCCTTTGTGAAACATTATCGGTCCATATCTATGTGGTTTTATTTCTGGGTTCTCAATTCTATTGCATTAACCTATGTGTCTGTCTTTCTGCCAATACCCTGCTGTTTTGATTATTGTAGCCCTGTAGTACAAGGTAAAGTCAGGGAGTGTGATACCTCCAGTATTGTTCCCTTCTCTTAAGATTGCTTTGGCTATTCGGGCGCTTTTGTGGTTCCAAAAAAATCTGATGACTTTTTTGTGCTACTTCTTTAAAAAAATGTCCTTGGGATTTTGATGGGGATTGCATTAAATCTGTATGTTGCTTTGGGTAATATGGCCATTTCATGAGCACGGAATGTCGCTCCATTTCTTTGCGTCTTCAATTTCTTTGAAAAAATGTCTTGTAGTTTTCAGCACAATGGTCTTTCACCTCCTTGGTTAAGTTTATTCCTAGGTATTTTATTCTTCTTGCTGCAATTGCAAAAGGAATTGTTTTTTGTGTTTCTTTTTCTGAGATTACATTGTCAGTATCTAGGAATGCAGTGGACTTTTCTACGTGGATTTTGTAGCCAGCAACTGTACTGTATTCCTTGATTGTACTGTACTGTATTCCTTGATTGTTTCCAATAGCTTTTTGATGGAGTCTTTAGGGTTTTCTACATATAGCATCATGTCATCTGCAGAGTGGTAATTTAACTTCTTCATTCCCCATTTGGACGCCTTTGATTTCTTTCTCTTGCCTGATTGCTCTGGCAAGGACTTCCAACACTACGTTGAAAAGCAGAGGTGACAGGGGACAGCCCTGTCGTTTTCCTGAACGTAGAGCCAAGGGCTTTCGTTTTTCACCATTAATTATGAGATTAGCTGAGGGCTTGTCATATATGGCCTTTATTATGCGAAGGTATTCTTCCTTCTATACCTATTTTAGTAAGTGTTTTAATCATGAATGGATGTTGATGCTTTTTCTGCATCAATTGTTAAAATCATATGCTTTTTTTTCCTTTATGTGACGGATTTTTTTTTTTTTTTGTATATGTGATGGATTTCCGGATGTTGAACCATCCTTGTGCCACGGGGATGAACCCCACTTGGTCACGATGATCTTTTTAATGCATTGTTGTATTCGATTTGCTATAAATTTGTTTAGGACTTTTGCATCTGTATTCATCAGAGATATTGGTGTGTAGTTTTCTTTATGTGTGTGTGGTCCTTCCCAGGTTTTGGTATCAGGGTAATGTTGGTTTCACAAAATGAGCTGGATTGTACTGTCTCATCTTCAATTTTTTGGAAGAGGTTGAGCAGGATTGGTATTAGATCTTCTTTGAAGGTTCGGTAGAATTCACCAGTAAAGCCCTCCGGTCCCGGACTTTTGCCTTTGGAAGGTTTTGGATGACTGATTCAATTTCGTTACTGGCGATCGTTCTGTTTAGATTTTCCAGTTCTTCGTGGTTCAGCCTTGTTTCTAAGGACTTGTCCATTTCTTCTAGGTTATTGAATTTGGTGGCATATAGACTTAGTATTCTTCGATGATCCTTTGTATTTCTGTGGTGTCCGTGATAACGTCCCCTTTTCCATTTCTGATTTTGTTAATTAGTGTCTTCTCTCTTTTTTATGTTAGTGAGTCTATCCAAGGGTTTGTCAATTTTGTTCATCTTTTCAAGGAACCAGCTCTTCGTCACGTTAATTTCTTTCTATTGTCTTTTTGTTCCCTATTTCATTTATTTCTGGTCTGGTCCTTGTTATTTCCTTTCTTCTGCTGACCTTGGGTTTCGCTTCTTCTTGTTGTAGTTCTTGAAGGTCTAACAGGAGGTTGTTTGTTTGGGATTTTTCTTGTTTCTTGGGATAGGCCTGTAATGACATACATTTCCCTCTTGAAAGTGCTTTCGCTGCATCCCAAAACTTTTGGTAGGATGTATTTTCACTGTCGTTTGTCGCTAGGTATCTTTTGATCTCTCCTTTAATTCTAAAGAACCCAGTCGTTCTTTAAAAGTATGTTGTAATTGTGTTTTTTCCTGCTTTCTTTTTGTAGTTGCTATCCCATTTCAAAGCCTTGGGATCAGAGGATGTGCTTCGTATGATTTCAGTCTTCTTAAATTTGCTGAGGCTGATTTTATGTCCCAATATATGGTCTATATCCTTGAGAATGTTCCATGCACACTAGAAAAGAATGTCTAGTCTGATGTTTCAGAATGAAGTGCTCTTTGTACGTCAATTGTGTCCATTTCATCTACTGTGTCATTTGGGGCTGCTATTTCATTATTTGTTTTCTGTTTGGATGATCTACCCATAGCTGACAGTGATGTTATTTAAGTCCCCTAGTATAATTGTGCTTTGGTCAATTTCTCCCTTTCGTTCTGTTAATAGGTGCTTGGTATATTTCGGTGCTCCCTGATTGGGGGCATGAAATGTCCATCTTTGTCTCGTATCATCTTTTTCACCCTGAAGTCTGTTTCATCTGATATCATTATGGCTACACCTGATTTTCTCTGGGTACCCTCTGCGTGGAATGCCCATTTCCCCCCTTTCATTTTGAATCTATGCTTGTCTTTGTAGCTGAGATGTGTCTCTTGGACATAGTTGGGTTTATTTTTCTGATTTAGAGTTTTGGGTTTCGCTTTTTGATCCAATCTGCTACTCTGTGCCTTTATATTGGTGAGTTCAGTCCACTTACATTTAGAATGATTATTGATATATGAGGATATCTTGTCACTCTATCTTCAGTTTTGTCGTAAGACTGTGTCTCCATTGTTTCTTTGCCTTTGAGTTGTCTATTAATTCTGTGTGATGGTATTCTATGATGTTTCCCTCTGTTTTTTTTTTTTTATTATTACAGTCTATATTTCAGTTCTGGATTTTGTTTTTTTTTTTTTTTTTTGAGTGGTTACCCTTAAGTTTATGTAAAAGAAAGTTTGATATTTAGAGTATTCCATTTTCTTCAGTTCGCTTACTTTCTCCATTCCCTTATTCCGGTTCAGGCCTTTACTCTCCCCGTTTTTGTGTTGCCACAAATTGTCCCAGTTGATGGTGGTCGAATAGCCTCCTTTAGTATTTCTTGTAGTGCAGGTCGTGTATTGGAAAATCCCCTCAGCTTCTGTATGTCCTCCTTCATATCTAAAGGATATCTTTGCTGGATATATTATTCTTGGCTCCAAGTTTCTCTCTTTCAATAGTTTGAATATTTGGTTCCACTCCCTCCTGCCTTGCAGAGTTTCCGCTGAAAAATCTGGTGATAATCTAATGGGCTTTCCTTTGTAGGTTACCGTCTCCTTTACCCTGGCTGCCTCGAGGATTGTTTCTTTTTGTTGATTTTAGACAGCTTCAATACAATGTGCCTTGCAGAAGGTCTGTTGGGATTGAGGTAATTAGGTGTTGTATTTGCTTCTTGGATTCGAGGATCCAGTTCTGTCCACAAGTTTGGGGAAGTTCTCTTCGACAATTTTTGTGCATATATTCTCTGTTCCCTTCTCTCTTTCTTCTCCTTCTGGTATGCCCATTATTCTTATGGTGCTCTTTCTGACGGAGTCAGAAAGTTCTCGTTAGAGGTCTTCCGTTTCTTTTAAGTCTCAAGTCTGTTTCTTCTAACATCTGTGTAATTCCCAGGTTTCTATCTTCGATGTCACGGATTCTTTCCTCTTACTAGGTAGTAGTCAACTCTACTACCTAAGCTGGTTATTTCATTCTTAATTTCTTCTATTGAGTTCTTCATCTCTAGAAACTCTATTTGGTTCCTTTGAAAATTTCAATCTCTTTCGTTAAATGCTCATGTTGGTCGTTGATTGTGTGTCAGAGTTCCTTAAACTGCCTTCCTGTGTTGTCTTGCATCTCGTTGGGTTTTTTCAGAACTGCAATCCTGAATTCTCTCTCATTGAAGCCACATGTTTCCATATCTTTAAGTTCCCTTTCTGGGGACTTGTCACTTTCTTTCTCAGCTGTCTCGTTGCCTTGGTTATTCATGGCAATTGCTGATGTATCATTTCTCCCAGAGCTGGGTCTTCCCAGATCCTGAGCACCACTGCTTCTCTGTAATCCGACGACTACTCCTCAGTTCAGGGGCCAGCTTGAGTCTCTGGGAAGTCGGGCAAGGATTGGGTGAGTGCGGTGTGGTCCAAGGTATGGTGTTTATCTCCTTTGTCCATCCAATGTTCCAGCTGTACGTCTCAGCTGAGGTTACTGCCTCAAACGCTGGATGTTTTGCTCTCTCAGCAGGAGAGATCAGGGAAATAGACCACCTCCTGGTTTTTGTTTGTTTCTGTCTTACCTAGGAATCCCCACCCCTCCACAGCTGTGGATGTGGGCAGCCTCTCTATTCCTCTCCTTCCTTCTTCCCTCACTCGCCCAGTGTATGCTCGCCTTCCAGAAACCCTCGTATGAGTCTCTTAACCGTTCTGTGAGTGCGCAGAGTAATTTGACGTTCAATATGTGGTAAGTTCCAGAGAACTCAAGAAGACCACCTCGCTGCCACTGACGTCACTCGGTAAATTCTATTCTTAACAAGACAGTGATTTCCAAGATAGTATGAAAAGTCAGAGCAATCAAGCAAGAGAAAGAAATAAAAGGCATCCAACTTGGGAATGAAGAAGTCAAATTGTCACGTATTGCAGGTGCCAAGATGATATGTATACAGAAACCCCAAAAGATATTAAAAAGAGTAAACGAATATAGTAAAGGGGCCAGATACCAAAATCTACAAAAATCCATTGATTTCCTATATACGAACAACGAAATCGCAGAGAAAAGAATGTTTAAAAATTCCTGTTGCAACTACAACAAAAATAATAAAATGCTTAGAAGTAAACTTGCCAACCATGTGAAAGACCTAAGGTCTTCTTGCTGAAGACGAAAAGGTACACTGCACGGAAAACCTTAAGGTGTTTTCAAAAGAATTGAATACCCAAAGAAATAGAATGGCACTCCTTGTTCATGGCTGGAAAGAATCAACATAATTAAAATGGTCATCACTGGCCAGCATGAGAACGCCCGACTTCCGATTTGAAACTCGCCTCTGTTGGCCTGGGTCCACCCCAGGACCATTACCAAACCCAGCCTGGGTCAGCCTAGGCACCCGCAGAGGTCAGTCAGAGGACCGCCCAGGTCACCGCAAGCATACCCTGGGGCTGTTCCCACGGTGAGACAGGGTCAGCCCCAGAAACCCCCATTGTCAGTCACAGAAACTGCCCTGGATCGTCAAGGATCAGCGCAGCGCAAGTCACAAGATCCCCCCCCCCCCCGAGTTCAGCCCGTGAAGGTCGAAGTTTGGTCCTGGGACACGGTGCGATGTCTCTCTTTACCCCGTATGGGTGGTCCTGGAACGTATCGAGTTCGGATTGGATACCCGCACGGATTGGTCTTGTTCCCTGCAGGTGCCAGTCTGGGCAAGCTTGGGTTGTCCCAGGAACCCCAGAGACTAGTCACAGAACCCTCCCATGTAGATAGATGCTGCTGGGACGAGACTGTCTTGGCCTAGGCACCTCTTAATCCAGAAGGAGCATGGGCTTGTCCCAGGCACACCCTTTTACGAAAGAGGCTGCCCCTAGGGCTGGTGCTGAGACACATCCTGGTCAGCCCAATCAATCCCCATGGCCGAACACATCGCAGAGCAAGTCCTGGACTTTCCCGCCTCGGTCCTGGCACCTGCTGTGTCCAGGGCCAGGACCTGTCTCGGTGGTCCTAGGAACTAGTTCCAGGACCCACCCAGTAGGTCTGTGCACACCCTGGTGACAGAGACAGGACCTGAATGGGTCGGAAACGGAGACAGCCCAGTTCTGGTCCTGGGACCCACCCGGTTCCGGCCTAGGCACACCATGGGGCACGGAAGGGTGGTCCCAGGCACCACCTGGGTCCAGACACTGGCTATCCGGAGGTCTGTCCTTGGATGTGAACGGGAGGTCTGGTTCACCTGGGACAACCACGAATTGGCCAGGGCATCCCTGAGGCGGCTGGTTCTGGGACAAGCGTTGGAGGCACATGACACCACCATGGACTGTCCCGGGATCCAGCAAGTTGGCTCCGGTCAACCCCTCATGGACAATCCCGTGACCCGCCCTTGAGGCCCCGGGCATTCCCAGGGAGAGTCCATGGCCAACCAGGATTGCGCTGGGCGTATTCCAGTGGCGGTATTGGGAAGTGTCAGTGTGACCCCTGGTCCCGACAGGTTCATTCACTGGACCGCCACTACGTCAGTTCCAGGACGCTGTTGTGTGAACGGGGACACCATCTCTAAGACTGTCCTGGACACAGCCAGGTGGCCCTGGTCACCTTTTGGGGACAGTCCACGGACTCACCCCGATAGCCTTGAGCATCCCTGCGTGATGGTCTCAGTACCCACTCATTGGCCCTCAACCCACCTTGGGGACAATCTCAGGACCCACTAGGGTAGATTCAGGCCTCCCTAGGGACAGTCACAAGACCAGCCCAGTGTACCCTGGGCACCCGGTTTGGAATGTCTCGACATAATGTTGGTACACAGGTGACACCAGCATCCCCCAGGCAGAGTCCTGGGAACAGGTTGGGTGGCTCCTGGTAACCCCCGAGGAAGGTATTGAAACCCACTTGGGTGCCCAAGTGCACCTCACATGGGGCAGGTATGGGAACCTCCTGGGTTTCCCGTAGAGACCACAGGAGGTGGTGCTGGCAACCACCTAATTGCCCCTGGCACGTCCTGGTGACATTCCCAAGACGCGTTTGTAGCCTCAGGCATCTCCTGGAGACGGCACAGATACCTGTACTAGACCTTTCTGGCTCTCCCCGGGACCTCCCAGGGATGGTCCCGTGTCTAGTCCCTGTGGCCTCTGTATCCACCAGGTAGTGTCCAAGGACCTGCCTGCGTGGCCCTGGGCCCACCCCGAGGACGGTCCCAGGACCTCAATTCCCTCTGGGAAACGGTCCTGGAATCCACACTGACGGACATGTGCATCATGTGCAGCCTTGATGGGATGGTCCTGGCCTGCGCCAGTGGCACCGGTGACGATTCTGGAACACACCCTGACGGCCCGGAGAATATCTCGGGGATGGTCCTCAGATAGGACCACGCTAGGATAGGTATGTCTAGACAAGGGGCTCAGAATGCACTGCATAGAAAGGAACAGTTGGAGAAGGGGTAGGGAGAATGGGGTGTTGGCATTTATCAGCTTCAGAACCCTTCTAGACAGATAATAGAATTTTCTATTGTAGCTTATTGTAGCTTATTGTAGGGAAAGAAGTTTATCTGTGCTGCTCCTAGAAACTTGTCCTTTTCTTTCCTCTTTTTAATTTAAGTTTACTGGGGTGACAAATGGTAGTAAACTTACATAGATTTCAGGCGTACAATCAGGTATTGCATCATCTATAAGTCCCATTGTGTGTTCACCACCCAGAGTCAGTTTTCCTTCCATCACCATATGCTTGATCCCCTTTACAATCCCCATCTACCATCCCGCCCTCCCCCCTTACCCTCTGGTAAGGACTAAACTATTGTCAGTGTCTGTGAGTTTTTGTTTCTCCTTTGTTTGTCTTGCTCTTTTGCAGTTTTGGGTTTATATATCACATATCGGTAAAAGCATATGGTTCTCTGCTTTTTCTGTCTGATTTGTTTCGCTTAGCGTTATAGTCTCAAGAGCCATACATGTTGTCACAAACGGTCCTATTTCATCCTTTCTTACTGCCGAATAGTAGTCGTTGTGTATATATACCACGACTTCTTTAGCTAGACTTCTTTAGATGGATATTCGTCTATCGAAGGACGTTTCGGTTGTTTCCATGTCTTGGCCAGCATAAATAAAGCTGCAGTGAAGATCGGAGCACATGTGTCTTTATGGATAAATGTTATCAGATTTTTTTGGTAGACAACTAGGAGTGGGATTGCTGGGTCATACGGTAATTCTGTTTGTAATTTCTTTGAAGACCCTACACACTGCCTTCCATAGCAGCTGCACCAATCTGCGTTCCCACCAACAGAGTATTGAGGGTTCCTTCTTCTCCACAGCGTCTCTAACACTCTCTAGCAGTCCAATTTCATTCTTTTGGACGCGGCTATCCAATTCTGCCAGCACCATTTATCCACGAGGCTGTCTTTTCCCTTTGTGAAACATTATCGGTCCATATCTATGTGGTTTTATTTCTGGGTTCTCAATTCTATTGCATTAACCTATGTGTCTGTCTTTCTGCCAATACCCTGCTGTTTTGATTATTGTAGCCCTGTAGTACAAGGTAAAGTCAGGGAGTGTGATACCTCCAGTATTGTTCCCTTCTCTTAAGATTGCTTTGGCTATTCGGGCGCTTTTGTGGTTCCAAAAAAATCTGATGACTTTTTTGTGCTACTTCTTTAAAAAAATGTCCTTGGGATTTTGATGGGGATTGCATTAAATCTGTATGTTGCTTTGGGTAATATGGCCATTTCATGAGCACGGAATGTCGCTCCATTTCTTTGCGTCTTCAATTTCTTTGAAAAAATGTCTTGTAGTTTTCAGCACAATGGTCTTTCACCTCCTTGGTTAAGTTTATTCCTAGGTATTTTATTCTTCTTGCTGCAATTGCAAAAGGAATTGTTTTTTGTGTTTCTTTTTCTGAGATTACATTGTCAGTATCTAGGAATGCAGTGGACTTTTCTACGTGGATTTTGTAGCCAGCAACTGTACTGTATTCCTTGATTGTACTGTACTGTATTCCTTGATTGTTTCCAATAGCTTTTTGATGGAGTCTTTAGGGTTTTCTACATATAGCATCATGTCATCTGCAGAGTGGTAATTTAACTTCTTCATTCCCCATTTGGACGCCTTTGATTTCTTTCTCTTGCCTGATTGCTCTGGCAAGGACTTCCAACACTACGTTGAAAAGCAGAGGTGACAGGGGACAGCCCTGTCGTTTTCCTGAACGTAGAGCCAAGGGCTTTCGTTTTTCACCATTAATTATGAGATTAGCTGAGGGCTTGTCATATATGGCCTTTATTATGCGAAGGTATTCTTCCTTCTATACCTATTTTAGTAAGTGTTTTAATCATGAATGGATGTTGATGCTTTTTCTGCATCAATTGTTAAAATCATATGCTTTTTTTTCCTTTATGTGACGGATTTTTTTTTTTTTTTGTATATGTGATGGATTTCCGGATGTTGAACCATCCTTGTGCCACGGGGATGAACCCCACTTGGTCACGATGATCTTTTTAATGCATTGTTGTATTCGATTTGCTATAAATTTGTTTAGGACTTTTGCATCTGTATTCATCAGAGATATTGGTGTGTAGTTTTCTTTATGTGTGTGTGGTCCTTCCCAGGTTTTGGTATCAGGGTAATGTTGGTTTCACAAAATGAGCTGGATTGTACTGTCTCATCTTCAATTTTTTGGAAGAGGTTGAGCAGGATTGGTATTAGATCTTCTTTGAAGGTTCGGTAGAATTCACCAGTAAAGCCCTCCGGTCCCGGACTTTTGCCTTTGGAAGGTTTTGGATGACTGATTCAATTTCGTTACTGGCGATCGTTCTGTTTAGATTTTCCAGTTCTTCGTGGTTCAGCCTTGTTTCTAAGGACTTGTCCATTTCTTCTAGGTTATTGAATTTGGTGGCATATAGACTTAGTATTCTTCGATGATCCTTTGTATTTCTGTGGTGTCCGTGATAACGTCCCCTTTTCCATTTCTGATTTTGTTAATTAGTGTCTTCTCTCTTTTTTATGTTAGTGAGTCTATCCAAGGGTTTGTCAATTTTGTTCATCTTTTCAAGGAACCAGCTCTTCGTCACGTTAATTTCTTTCTATTGTCTTTTTGTTCCCTATTTCATTTATTTCTGGTCTGGTCCTTGTTATTTCCTTTCTTCTGCTGACCTTGGGTTTCGCTTCTTCTTGTTGTAGTTCTTGAAGGTCTAACAGGAGGTTGTTTGTTTGGGATTTTTCTTGTTTCTTGGGATAGGCCTGTAATGACATACATTTCCCTCTTGAAAGTGCTTTCGCTGCATCCCAAAACTTTTGGTAGGATGTATTTTCACTGTCGTTTGTCGCTAGGTATCTTTTGATCTCTCCTTTAATTCTAAAGAACCCAGTCGTTCTTTAAAAGTATGTTGTAATTGTGTTTTTTCCTGCTTTCTTTTTGTAGTTGCTATCCCATTTCAAAGCCTTGGGATCAGAGGATGTGCTTCGTATGATTTCAGTCTTCTTAAATTTGCTGAGGCTGATTTTATGTCCCAATATATGGTCTATATCCTTGAGAATGTTCCATGCACACTAGAAAAGAATGTCTAGTCTGATGTTTCAGAATGAAGTGCTCTTTGTACGTCAATTGTGTCCATTTCATCTACTGTGTCATTTGGGGCTGCTATTTCATTATTTGTTTTCTGTTTGGATGATCTACCCATAGCTGACAGTGATGTTATTTAAGTCCCCTAGTATAATTGTGCTTTGGTCAATTTCTCCCTTTCGTTCTGTTAATAGGTGCTTGGTATATTTCGGTGCTCCCTGATTGGGGGCATGAAATGTCCATCTTTGTCTCGTATCATCTTTTTCACCCTGAAGTCTGTTTCATCTGATATCATTATGGCTACACCTGATTTTCTCTGGGTACCCTCTGCGTGGAATGCCCATTTCCCCCCTTTCATTTTGAATCTATGCTTGTCTTTGTAGCTGAGATGTGTCTCTTGGACATAGTTGGGTTTATTTTTCTGATTTAGAGTTTTGGGTTTCGCTTTTTGATCCAATCTGCTACTCTGTGCCTTTATATTGGTGAGTTCAGTCCACTTACATTTAGAATGATTATTGATATATGAGGATATCTTGTCACTCTATCTTCAGTTTTGTCGTAAGACTGTGTCTCCATTGTTTCTTTGCCTTTGAGTTGTCTATTAATTCTGTGTGATGGTATTCTATGATGTTTCCCTCTGTTTTTTTTTTTTTTTATTATTACAGTCTATATTTCAGTTCTGGATTTTGTTTTTTTTTTTTTTTGAGTGGTTACCCTTAAGTTTATGTAAAAGAAAGTTTGATATTTAGAGTATTCCATTTTCTCCAGTTCGCTTACTTTCTCCATTCCCTTATTCCGGTTCAGGCCTTTACTCTCCCCGTTTTTGTGTTGCCACAAATTGTCCCAGTTGATGGTGGTCGAATAGCCTCCTTTAGTATTTCTTGTAGTGCAGGTCGTGTATTGGAAAATCCCCTCAGCTTCTGTATGTCCTCCTTCATATCTAAAGGATATCTTTGCTGGATATATTATTCTTGGCTCCAAGTTTCTCTCTTTCAATAGTTTGAATATTTGGTTCCACTCCCTCCTGCCTTGCAGAGTTTCCGCTGAAAAATCTGGTGATAATCTAATGGGCTTTCCTTTGTAGGTTACCGTCTCCTTTACCCTGGCTGCCTCGAGGATTGTTTCTTTTTGTTGGTTTTAGACAGCTTCAATACAATGTGCCTTGCAGAAGGTCTGTTGGGATTGAGGTAATTAGGTGTTGTATTTGCTTCTTGGATTCGAGGATCCAGTTCTGTCCACAAGTTTGGGGAAGTTCTCTTCGACAATTTTTGTGCATATATTCTCTGTTCCCTTCTCTCTTTCTTCTCCTTCTGGTATGCCCATTATTCTTATGGTGCTCTTTCTGACGGAGTCAGAAAGTTTTCGTTAGAGGTCTTCCGTTTCTTTTAAGTCTCAAGTCTGTTTCTTCTAACATCTGTGTAATTCCCAGGTTTCTATCTTCGATGTCACGGATTCTTTCCTCTTACTAGGTAGTAGTCAACTCTACTACCTAAGCTGGTTATTTCATTCTTAATTTCTTCTATTGAGTTCTTCATCTCTAGAAACTCTATTTGGTTCCTTTGAAAATTTCAATCTCTTTCGTTAAATGCTCATGTTGGTCGTTGATTGTGTGTCAGAGTTCCTTAAACTGCCTTCCTGTGTTGTCTTGCATCTCGTTGGGTTTTTTCAGAACTGCAATCCTGAATTCTCTCTCATTGAAGCCACATGTTTCCATATCTTTAAGTTCCCTTTCTGGGGACTTGTCACTTTCTTTCTCAGCTGTCTCGTTGCCTTGGTTATTCATGGCAATTGCTGATGTATCATTTCTCCCAGAGCTGGGTCTTCCCAGATCCTGAGCACCACTGCTTCTCTGTAATCCGACGACTACTCCTCAGTTCAGGGGCCAGCTTGAGTCTCTGGGAAGTCGGGCAAGGATTGGGTGAGTGCGGTGTGGTCCAAGGTATGGTGTTTATCTCCTTTGTCCATCCAATGTTCCAGCTGTACGTCTCAGCTGAGGTTACTGCCTCAAACGCTGGATGTTTTGCTCTCTCAGCAGGAGAGATCAGGGAAATAGACCACCTCCTGGTTTTTGTTTGTTTCTGTCTTACCTAGGAATCCCCACCCCTCCACAGCTGTGGATGTGGGCAGCCTCTCTATTCCTCTCCTTCCTTCTTCCCTCACTCGCCCAGTGTATGCTCGCCTTCCAGAAACCCTCGTATGAGTCTCTTAACCGTTCTGTGAGTGCGCAGAGTAATTTGACGTTCAATATGTGGTAAGTTCCAGAGAACTCAAGAAGACCACCTCGCTGCCACTGACGTCACTCGGTAAATTCTATTCTTAACAAGACAGTGATTTCCAAGATAGTATGAAAAGTCAGAGCAATCAAGCAAGAGAAAGAAATAAAAGGCATCCAACTTGGGAATGAAGAAGTCAAATTGTCACGTATTGCAGGTGCCAAGATGATATGTATACAGAAACCCCAAAAGATATTAAAAAGAGTAAACGAATATAGTAAAGGGGCCAGATACCAAAATCTACAAAAATCCATTGATTTCCTATATACGAACAACGAAATCGCAGAGAAAAGAATGTTTAAAAATTCCTGTTGCAACTACAACAAAAATAATAAAATGCTTAGAAGTAAACTTGCCAACCATGTGAAAGACCTAAGGTCTTCTTGCTGAAGACGAAAAGGTACACTGCACGGAAAACCTTAAGGTGTTTTCAAAAGAATTGAATACCCAAAGAAATAGAATGGCACTCCTTGTTCATGGCTGGAAAGAATCAACATAATTAAAATGGTCATCACTGGCCAGCATGAGAACGCCCGACTTCCGATTTGAAACTCGCCTCTGTTGGCCTGGGTCCACCCCAGGACCATTACCAAACCCAGCCTGGGTCAGCCTAGGCACCCGCAGAGGTCAGTCAGAGGACCGCCCAGGTCACCGCAAGCATACCCTGGGGCTGTTCCCACGGTGAGACAGGGTCAGCCCCAGAAACCCCCATTGTCAGTCACAGAAACTGCCCTGGATCGTCAAGGATCAGCGCAGCGCAAGTCACAAGATCCCCCCCCCCCCCCCCGAGTTCAGCCCGTGAAAGTCGAAGTTTGGTCCTGGGACACGGTGCGATGTCTCTCTTTACCCCGTATGGGTGGTCCTGGAACGCATCGAGTTCGGATTGGATACCCACACGGATTGGTCTTGTTCCCTGCAGGTGCCAGTCTGGGCAAGCTTGGGTTGTCCCAGGAACCCCAGAGACTAGTCACAGAACCCTCCCATGTAGATAGATGCTGCTGGGACGAGACTGTCTTGGCCTAGGCACCTCTTAATCCAGAAGGAGCATGGGCTTGTCCCAGGCACACCCTTTTTCGAAAGAGGCTGCCCCTAGGGCTGGTGCTGAGACACATCCTGGTCAGCCCAATCAATCCCCATGGCCGAACACATCGCAGAGCAAGTCCTGGACTTTCCCGCCTCGGTCCTGGCACCTGCTGTGTCCAGGGCCAGGACCTGTCTCGGTGGTCCTAGGAACTAGTTCCAGGACCCACCCAGTAGGTCTGTGCACACCCTGGTGACAGAGACAGGACCTGAATGGGTCGGAAACGGAGACAGCCCAGTTCTGGTCCTGGGACCCACCCGGTTCCGGCCTAGGCACACCATGGGGCACGGAAGGGTGGTCCCAGGCACCACCTGGGTCCAGACACTGGCTATCCGGAGGTCTGTCCTTGGATGTGAACGGGAGGTCTGGTTCACCTGGGACAACCACGAATTGGCCAGGGCATCCCTGAGGCGGCTGGTTCTGGGACAAGCGTTGGAGGCACATGACACCACCATGGACTGTCCCGGGATCCAGCAAGTTGGCTCCGGTCAACCCCTCATGGACAATCCCGTGACCCGCCCTTGAGGCCCCGGGCATTCCCAGGGAGAGTCCATGGCCAACCAGGATTGCGCTGGGCGTATTCCAGTGGCGGTATTGGGAAGTGTCAGTGTGACCCCTGGTCCCGACAGGTTCATTCACTGGACCGCCACTACGTCAGTTCCAGGACGCTGTTGTGTGAACGGGGACACCATCTCTAAGACTGTCCTGGACACAGCCAGGTGGCCCTGGTCACCTTTTGGGGACAGTCCACGGACTCACCCCGATAGCCTTGAGCATCCCTGCGTGATGGTCTCAGTACCCACTCATTGGCCCTCAACCCACCTTGGGGACAATCTCAGGACCCACTAGGGTAGATTCAGGCCTCCCTAGGGACAGTCACAAGACCAGCCCAGTGTACCCTGGGCACCCGGTTTGGAATGTCTCGACATAATGTTGGTACACAGGTGACACCAGCATCCCCCAGGCAGAGTCCTGGGAACAGGTTGGGTGGCTCCTGGTAACCCCCGAGGAAGGTATTGAAACCCACTTGGGTGCCCAAGTGCACCTCACATGGGGCAGGTATGGGAACCTCCTGGGTTTCCCGTAGAGACCACAGGAGGTGGTGCTGGCAACCACCTAATTGCCCCTGGCACGTCCTGGTGACATTCCCAAGACGCGTTTGTAGCCTCAGGCATCTCCTGGAGACGGCACAGATACCTGTACTAGACCTTTCTGGCTCTCCCCGGGACCTCCCAGGGATGGTCCCGTGTCTAGTCCCTGTGGCCTCTGTATCCACCAGGTAGTGTCCAAGGACCTGCCTGCGTGGCCCTGGGCCCACCCCGAGGACGGTCCCAGGACCTCAATTCCCTCTGGGAAACGGTCCTGGAATCCACACTGACGGACATGTGCATCATGTGCAGCCTTGATGGGATGGTCCTGGCCTGCGCCAGTGGCACCGGTGACGATTCTGGAACACACCCTGACGGCCCGGAGAATATCTCGGGGATGGTCCTCAGATAGGACCACGCTAGGATAGGTATGTCTAGACAAGGGGCTCAGAATGCACTGCATAGAAAGGAACAGTTGGAGAAGGGGTAGGGAGAATGGGGTGTTGGCATTTATCAGCTTCAGAACCCTTCTAGACAGATAATAGAATTTTCTATTGTAGCTTATTGTAGCTTATTGTAGGGAAAGAAGTTTATCTGTGCTGCTCCTAGAAACTTGTCCTTTTCTTTCCTCTTTTTAATTTAAGTTTACTGGGGTGACAAATGGTAGTAAACTTACATAGATTTCAGGCGTACAATCAGGTATTGCATCATCTATAAGTCCCATTGTGTGTTCACCACCCAGAGTCAGTTTTCCTTCCATCACCATATGCTTGATCCCCTTTACAATCCCCATCTACCATCCCGCCCTCCCCCCTTACCCTCTGGTAAGGACTAAACTATTGTCAGTGTCTGTGAGTTTTTGTTTCTCCTTTGTTTGTCTTGCTCTTTTGCAGTTTTGGGTTTATATATCACATATCGGTAAAAGCATATGGTTCTCTGCTTTTTCTGTCTGATTTGTTTCGCTTAGCGTTATAGTCTCAAGAGCCATACATGTTGTCACAAACGGTCCTATTTCATCCTTTCTTACTGCCGAATAGTAGTCGTTGTGTATATATACCACGACTTCTTTAGCTAGACTTCTTTAGATGGATATTCGTCTATCGAAGGACGTTTCGGTTGTTTCCATGTCTTGGCCAGCATAAATAAAGCTGCAGTGAAGATCGGAGCACATGTGTCTTTATGGATAAATGTTATCAGATTTTTTTGGTAGACAACTAGGAGTGGGATTGCTGGGTCATACGGTAATTCTGTTTGTAATTTCTTTGAAGACCCTACACACTGCCTTCCATAGCAGCTGCACCAATCTGCGTTCCCACCAACAGAGTATTGAGGGTTCCTTCTTCTCCACAGCGTCTCTAACACTCTCTAGCAGTCCAATTTCATTCTTTTGGACGCGGCTATCCAATTCTGCCAGCACCATTTATCCACGAGGCTGTCTTTTCCCTTTGTGAAACATTATCGGTCCATATCTATGTGGTTTTATTTCTGGGTTCTCAATTCTATTGCATTAACCTATGTGTCTGTCTTTCTGCCAATACCCTGCTGTTTTGATTATTGTAGCCCTGTAGTACAAGGTAAAGTCAGGGAGTGTGATACCTCCAGTATTGTTCCCTTCTCTTAAGATTGCTTTGGCTATTCGGGCGCTTTTGTGGTTCCAAAAAAATCTGATGACTTTTTTGTGCTACTTCTTTAAAAAAATGTCCTTGGGATTTTGATGGGGATTGCATTAAATCTGTATGTTGCTTTGGGTAATATGGCCATTTCATGAACACGGAATGTCGCTCCATTTCTTTGCGTCTTCAATTTCTTTGAAAAAATGTCTTGTAGTTTTCAGCACAATGGTCTTTCACCTCCTTGGTTAAGTTTATTCCTAGGTATTTTATTCTTCTTGCTGCAATTGCAAAAGGAATTGTTTTTTGTGTTTCTTTTTCTGAGATTACATTGTCAGTATCTAGGAATGCAGTGGACTTTTCTACGTGGATTTTGTAGCCAGCAACTGTACTGTATTCCTTGATTGTTTCCAATAGCTTTTTGATGGAGTCTTTAGGGTTTTCTACATATAGCATCATGTCATCTGCAGAGTGGTAATTTAACTTCTTCATTCCCCATTTGGACGCCTTTGATTTCTTTCTCTTGCCTGATTGCTCTGGCAAGGACTTCCAACACTACGTTGAAAAGCAGAGGTGACAGGGGACAGCCCTGTCGTTTTCCTGAACGTAGAGCCAAGGGCTTTCGTTTTTCACCATTAATTATGAGATTAGCTGAGGGCTTGTCATATATGGCCTTTATTATGCGAAGGTATTCTTCCTTCTATACCTATTTTAGTAAGTGTTTTAATCATGAATGGATGTTGATGCTTTTTCTGCATCAATTGTTAAAATCATATGCTTTTTTTTCCTTTATGTGACGGATTTTTTTTTTTTTTTTGTATATGTGATGGATTTCCGGATGTTGAACCATCCTTGTGCCACGGGGATGAACCCCACTTGGTCACGATGATCTTTTTAATGCATTGTTGTATTCGATTTGCTATAAATTTGTTTAGGACTTTTGCATCTGTATTCATCAGAGATATTGGTGTGTAGTTTTCTTTATGTGTGTGTGGTCCTTCCCAGGTTTTGGTATCAGGGTAATGTTGGTTTCACAAAATGAGCTGGATTGTACTGTCTCATCTTCAATTTTTTGGAAGAGGTTGAGCAGGATTGGTATTAGATCTTCTTTGAAGGTTCGGTAGAATTCACCAGTAAAGCCCTCCGGTCCCGGACTTTTGCCTTTGGAAGGTTTTGGATGACTGATTCAATTTCGTTACTGGCGATCGTTCTGTTTAGATTTTCCAGTTCTTCGTGGTTCAGCCTTGTTTCTAAGGACTTGTCCATTTCTTCTAGGTTATTGAATTTGGTGGCATATAGACTTAGTATTCTTCGATGATCCTTTGTATTTCTGTGGTGTCCGTGATAACGTCCCCTTTTCCATTTCTGATTTTGTTAATTAGTGTCTTCTCTCTTTTTTATGTTAGTGAGTCTATCCAAGGGTTTGTCAATTTTGTTCATCTTTTCAAGGAACCAGCTCTTCGTCACGTTAATTTCTTTCTATTGTCTTTTTGTTCCCTATTTCATTTATTTCTGGTCTGGTCCTTGTTATTTCCTTTCTTCTGCTGACCTTGGGTTTCGCTTCTTCTTGTTGTAGTTCTTGAAGGTCTAACAGGAGGTTGTTTGTTTGGGATTTTTCTTGTTTCTTGGGATAGGCCTGTAATGACATACATTTCCCTCTTGAAAGTGCTTTCGCTGCATCCCAAAACTTTTGGTAGGATGTATTTTCACTGTCGTTTGTCGCTAGGTATCTTTTGATCTCTCCTTTAATTCTAAAGAACCCAGTCGTTCTTTAAAAGTATGTTGTAATTGTGTTTTTTCCTGCTTTCTTTTTGTAGTTGCTATCCCATTTCAAAGCCTTGGGATCAGAGGATGTGCTTCGTATGATTTCAGTCTTCTTAAATTTGCTGAGGCTGATTTTATGTCCCAATATATGGTCTATATCCTTGAGAATGTTCCATGCACACTAGAAAAGAATGTCTAGTCTGATGTTTCAGAATGAAGTGCTCTTTGTACGTCAATTGTGTCCATTTCATCTACTGTGTCATTTGGGGCTGCTATTTCATTATTTGTTTTCTGTTTGGATGATCTACCCATAGCTGACAGTGATGTTATTTAAGTCCCCTAGTATAATTGTGCTTTGGTCAATTTCTCCCTTTCGTTCTGTTAATAGGTGCTTGGTATATTTCGGTGCTCCCTGATTGGGGGCATGAAATGTCCATCTTTGTCTCGTATCATCTTTTTCACCCTGAAGTCTGTTTCATCTGATATCATTATGGCTACACCTGATTTTCTCTGGGTACCCTCTGCGTGGAATGCCCATTTCCCCCCTTTCATTTTGAATCTATGCTTGTCTTTGTAGCTGAGATGTGTCTCTTGGACATAGTTGGGTTTATTTTTCTGATTTAGAGTTTTGGGTTTCGCTTTTTGATCCAATCTGCTACTCTGTGCCTTTATATTGGTGAGTTCAGTCCACTTACATTTAGAATGATTATTGATATATGAGGATATCTTGTCACTCTATCTTCAGTTTTGTCGTAAGACTGTGTCTCCATTGTTTCTTTGCCTTTGAGTTGTCTATTAATTCTGTGTGATGGTATTCTATGATGTTTCCCTCTGTTTTTTTTTTTTTATTATTACAGTCTATATTTCAGTTCTGGATTTTGTTTTTTTTTTTTTTTTTGAGTGGTTACCCTTAAGTTTATGTAAAAGAAAGTTTGATATTTAGAGTATTCCATTTTCTTCAGTTCGCTTACTTTCTCCATTCCCTTATTCCGGTTCAGGCCTTTACTCTCCCCGTTTTTGTGTTGCCACAAATTGTCCCAGTTGATGGTGGTCGAATAGCCTCCTTTAGTATTTCTTGTAGTGCAGGTCGTGTATTGGAAAATCCCCTCAGCTTCTGTATGTCCTCCTTCATATCTAAAGGATATCTTTGCTGGATATATTATTCTTGGCTCCAAGTTTCTCTCTTTCAATAGTTTGAATATTTGGTTCCACTCCCTCCTGCCTTGCAGAGTTTCCGCTGAAAAATCTGGTGATAATCTAATGGGCTTTCCTTTGTAGGTTACCGTCTCCTTTACCCTGGCTGCCTCGAGGATTGTTTCTTTTTGTTGATTTTAGACAGCTTCAATACAATGTGCCTTGCAGAAGGTCTGTTGGGATTGAGGTAATTAGGTGTTGTATTTGCTTCTTGGATTCGAGGATCCAGTTCTGTCCACAAGTTTGGGGAAGTTCTCTTCGACAATTTTTGTGCATATATTCTCTGTTCCCTTCTCTCTTTCTTCTCCTTCTGGTATGCCCATTATTCTTATGGTGCTCTTTCTGACGGAGTCAGAAAGTTCTCGTTAGAGGTCTTCCGTTTCTTTTAAGTCTCAAGTCTGTTTCTTCTAACATCTGTGTAATTCCCAGGTTTCTATCTTCGATGTCACGGATTCTTTCCTCTTACTAGGTAGTAGTCAACTCTACTACCTAAGCTGGTTATTTCATTCTTAATTTCTTCTATTGAGTTCTTCATCTCTAGAAACTCTATTTGGTTCCTTTGAAAATTTCAATCTCTTTCGTTAAATGCTCATGTTGGTCGTTGATTGTGTGTCAGAGTTCCTTAAACTGCCTTCCTGTGTTGTCTTGCATCTCGTTGGGTTTTTTCAGAACTGCAATCCTGAATTCTCTCTCATTGAAGCCACATGTTTCCATATCTTTAAGTTCCCTTTCTGGGGACTTGTCACTTTCTTTCTCAGCTGTCTCGTTGCCTTGGTTATTCATGGCAATTGCTGATGTATCATTTCTCCCAGAGCTGGGTCTTCCCAGATCCTGAGCACCACTGCTTCTCTGTAATCCGACGACTACTCCTCAGTTCAGGGGCCAGCTTGAGTCTCTGGGAAGTCGGGCAAGGATTGGGTGAGTGCGGTGTGGTCCAAGGTATGGTGTTTATCTCCTTTGTCCATCCAATGTTCCAGCTGTACGTCTCAGCTGAGGTTACTGCCTCAAACGCTGGATGTTTTGCTCTCTCAGCAGGAGAGATCAGGGAAATAGACCACCTCCTGGTTTTTGTTTGTTTCTGTCTTACCTAGGAATCCCCACCCCTCCACAGCTGTGGATGTGGGCAGCCTCTCTATTCCTCTCCTTCCTTCTTCCCTCACTCGCCCAGTGTATGCTCGCCTTCCAGAAACCCTCGTATGAGTCTCTTAACCGTTCTGTGAGTGCGCAGAGTAATTTGACGTTCAATATGTGGTAAGTTCCAGAGAACTCAAGAAGACCACCTCGCTGCCACTGACGTCACTCGGTAAATTCTATTCTTAACAAGACAGTGATTTCCAAGATAGTATGAAAAGTCAGAGCAATCAAGCAAGAGAAAGAAATAAAAGGCATCCAACTTGGGAATGAAGAAGTCAAATTGTCACGTATTGCAGGTGCCAAGATGATATGTATACAGAAACCCCAAAAGATATTAAAAAGAGTAAACGAATATAGTAAAGGGGCCAGATACCAAAATCTACAAAAATCCATTGATTTCCTATATACGAACAACGAAATCGCAGAGAAAAGAATGTTTAAAAATTCCTGTTGCAACTACAACAAAAATAATAAAATGCTTAGAAGTAAACTTGCCAACCATGTGAAAGACCTAAGGTCTTCTTGCTGAAGACGAAAAGGTACACTGCACGGAAAACCTTAAGGTGTTTTCAAAAGAATTGAATACCCAAAGAAATAGAATGGCACTCCTTGTTCATGGCTGGAAAGAATCAACATAATTAAAATGGTCATCACTGGCCAGCATGAGAACGCCCGACTTCCGATTTGAAACTCGCCTCTGTTGGCCTGGGTCCACCCCAGGACCATTACCAAACCCAGCCTGGGTCAGCCTAGGCACCCGCAGAGGTCAGTCAGAGGACCGCCCAGGTCACCGCAAGCACTGGGGCTGTTCCCACGGTGAGACAGGGTCAGCCCCAGAAACCCCCATTGTCAGTCACAGAAACTGCCCTGGATCGTCAAGGATCAGCGCAGCGCAAGTCACAAGATCCCCCCCCCCCCCCCCCGAGTTCAGCCCGTGAAAGTCGAAGTTTGGTCCTGGGACACGGTGCGATGTCTCTCTTTACCCCGTATGGGTGGTCCTGGAACGCATCGAGTTCGGATTGGATACCCGCACGGATTGGTCTTGTTCCCTGCAGGTGCCAGTCTGGGCAAGCTTGGGTTGTCCCAGGAACCCCAGAGACTAGTCACAGAACCCTCCCATGTAGATAGATGCTGCTGGGACGAGACTGTCTTGGCCTAGGCACCTCTTAATCCAGAAGGAGCATGGGCTTGTCCCAGGCACACCCTTTTTCGAAAGAGGCTGCCCCTAGGGCTGGTGCTGAGACACATCCTGGTCAGCCCAATCAATCCCCATGGCCGAACACATCGCAGAGCAAGTCCTGGACTTTCCCGCCTCGGTCCTGGCACCTGCTGTGTCCAGGGCCAGGACCTGTCTCGGTGGTCCTAGGAACTAGTTCCAGGACCCACCCAGTAGGTCTGTGCACACCCTGGTGACAGAGACAGGACCTGAATGGGTCGGAAACGGAGACAGCCCAGTTCTGGTCCTGGGACCCACCCGGTTCCGGCCTAGGCACACCATGGGGCACGGAAGGGTGGTCCCAGGCACCACCTGGGTCCAGACACTGGCTATCCGGAGGTCTGTCCTTGGATGTGAACGGGAGGTCTGGTTCACCTGGGACAACCACGAATTGGCCAGGGCATCCCTGAGGCGGCTGGTTCTGGGACAAGCGTTGGAGGCACATGACACCACCATGGACTGTCCCGGGATCCAGCAAGTTGGCTCCGGTCAACCCCTCATGGACAATCCCGTGACCCGCCCTTGAGGCCCCGGGCATTCCCAGGGAGAGTCCATGGCCAACCAGGATTGCGCTGGGCGTATTCCAGTGGCGGTATTGGGAAGTGTCAGTGTGACCCCTGGTCCCGACAGGTTCATTCACTGGACCGCCACTACGTCAGTTCCAGGACGCTGTTGTGTGAACGGGGACACCATCTCTAAGACTGTCCTGGACACAGCCAGGTGGCCCTGGTCACCTTTTGGGGACAGTCCACGGACTCACCCCGATAGCCTTGAGCATCCCTGCGTGATGGTCTCAGTACCCACTCATTGGCCCTCAACCCACCTTGGGGACAATCTCAGGACCCACTAGGGTAGATTCAGGCCTCCCTAGGGACAGTCACAAGACCAGCCCAGTGTACCCTGGGCACCCGGTTTGGAATGTCTCGACATAATGTTGGTACACAGGTGACACCAGCATCCCCCAGGCAGAGTCCTGGGAACAGGTTGGGTGGCTCCTGGTAACCCCCGAGGAAGGTATTGAAACCCACTTGGGTGCCCAAGTGCACCTCACATGGGGCAGGTATGGGAACCTCCTGGGTTTCCCGTAGAGACCACAGGAGATGGTGCTGGCAACCACCTAATTGCCCCTGGCACGTCCTAGTGACATTCCCAAGACGCGTTTGTAGCCTCAGGCATCTCCTGGAGACAGCACAGATACCTGTACTAGACCTTTCTGGCTCTCCCCGGGCACCTCCCAGGGATGGTCCCGTGTCTAGTCCCTGTGGCCTCTGTATCCACCAGGTAGTGTCCAAGGACCTGCCTGCGTGGCCCTGGGCCCACCCCGAGGACGGTCCCAGGACCTCAATTCCCTCTGGGAAACGGTCCTGGAATCCACACTGACGGACATGTGCATCATGTGCAGCCTTGATGGGATGGTCCTGGCCTGCGCCAGTGGCACCGGTGACGATTCTGGAACACACCCTGACGGCCCGGAGAATATCTCGGGGATGGTCCTCAGATAGGACCACGCTAGGATAGGTATGTCTAGACAAGGGGCTCAGAATGCACTGCATAGAAAGGAACAGTTGGAGAAGGGGTAGGGAGAATGGGGTGTTGGCATTTATCAGCTTCAGAACCCTTCTAGACAGATAATAGAATTTTCTATTGTAGCTTATTGTAGCTTATTGTAGGGAAAGAAGTTTATCTGTGCTGCTCCTAGAAACTTGTCCTTTTCTTTCCTCTTTTTAATTTAAGTTTACTGGGGTGACAAATGGTAGTAAACTTACATAGATTTCAGGCGTACAATCAGGTATTGCATCATCTATAAGTCCCATTGTGTGTTCACCACCCAGAGTCAGTTTTCCTTCCATCACCATATGCTTGATCCCCTTTACAATCCCCATCTACCATCCCGCCCTCCCCCCTTACCCTCTGGTAAGGACTAAACTATTGTCAGTGTCTGTGAGTTTTTGTTTCTCCTTTGTTTGTCTTGCTCTTTTGCAGTTTTGGGTTTATATATCACATATCGGTAAAAGCATATGGTTCTCTGCTTTTTCTGTCTGATTTGTTTCGCTTAGCGTTATAGTCTCAAGAGCCATACATGTTGTCACAAACGGTCCTATTTCATCCTTTCTTACTGCCGAATAGTAGTCGTTGTGTATATATACCACGACTTCTTTAGCTAGACTTCTTTAGATGGATATTCGTCTATCGAAGGACGTTTCGGTTGTTTCCATGTCTTGGCCAGCATAAATAAAGCTGCAGTGAAGATCGGAGCACATGTGTCTTTATGGATAAATGTTATCAGATTTTTTTGGTAGACAACTAGGAGGGGGATTGCTGGGTCATACGGTAATTCTGTTTGTAATTTCTTTGAAGACCCTCCACACTGCCTTCCATAGCAGCTGCACCAATCTGCGTTCCCACCAACAGAGTATTGAGGGTTCCTTCTTCTCCACAGCGTCTCTAACACTCTCTAGCAGTCCAATTTCATTCTTTTGGACGCGGCTATCCAATTCTGCCAGCACCATTTATCCAAGAGGCTGTCTTTTCCCTTTGTGAAACATTATCGGTCCACATCTATGTGGTTTTATTTCTGGGTTCTCAATTCTATTGCATTAACCTATGTGTCTGTCTTTCTGCCAATACCCTGCTGTTTTGATTATTGTAGCTCTGTAGTACAAGGTAAAGTCAGGGAGTGTGATACCTCCAGTATTGTTCCCTTCTCTTAAGATTGCTTTGGCTATTCGGGCGCTTTTGTGGTTCCAAAAAAATCTGATGACTTTTTTGTGCTACTTCTTTAAAAAAATGTCCTTGGGATTTTGATGGGGATTGCATTAAATCTGTATGTTGCTTTGGGTAATATGGCCATTTCATGAGCACGGAATGTCGCTCCATTTCTTTGCGTCTTCAATTTCTTTGAAAAAATGTCTTGTAGTTTTCAGCACATGGGTCTTTCACCTCCTTGGTTAAGTTTATTCCTAGGTATTTTATTCTTCTTGCTGCAATTGCAAAAGGAATTGTTTTTTGTGTTTCTTTTTCTGAGATTACATTGTCAGTATCTAGGAATGCAGTGGACTTTTCTACGTGGATTTTGTAGTCAGCAACTGTACTGTATTCCTTGATTGTTTCCAATAGCTTTTTGATGGAGTCTTTAGGGTTTTCTACATATAGCATCATGTCATCTGCAGAGTGGTAATTTAACTTCTTCATTCCCCATTTGGACGCCTTTGATTTCTTTCTCTTGCCTGATTGCTCTGGCAAGGACTTCCAACACTACGTTGAAAAGCAGAGGTGACAGGGGACAGCCCTGTCGTTTTCCTGAACGTAGAGCCAAGGGCTTTCGTTTTTCACCATTAATTATGAGATTAGCTGAGGGCTTGTCATATATGGCCCTTATTATGCGAAGGTATTCTTCCTTCTATACCTATTTTAGTAAGTGTTTTAATCATGAATGGATGTTGATGCTTTTTCTGCATCAATTGTTAAAATCATATGCTTTTTTTTCCTTTATGTGACGGATTTTTTTTTTTTTTTGTATATGTGATGGATTTCCGGATGTTGAACCATCCTTGTGCCACGGGGATGAACCCCACTTGGTCACGATGATCTTTTTAATGCATTGTTGTATTCGATTTGCTATAAATTTGTTTAGGACTTTTGCATCTGTATTCATCAGAGATATTGGTGTGTAGTTTTCTTTATGTGTGTGTTGTCCTTCCCAGGTTTTGGTATCAGGGTAATGTTGGTTTCACAAAATGAGCTGGATTGTACTGTCTCATCTTCAATTTTTTGGAAGAGGTTGAGCAGGATTGGTATTAGATCTTCTTTGAAGGTTCGGTAGAATTCACCAGTAAAGCCCTCCGGTCCCGGACTTTTGCCTTTGGAAGGTTTTGGATGACTGATTCAATTTCGTTACTGGCGATCGTTCTGTTTAGATTTTCCAGTTCTTCGTGGTTCAGCCTTGTTTCTAAGGACTTGTCCATTTCTTCTAGGTTATTGAATTTGGTGGCATATAGACTTAGTATTCTTCGATGATCCTTTGTATTTCTGTGGTGTCCGTGATAACGTCCCCTTTTCCATTTCTGATTTTGTTAATTAGTGTCTTCTCTCTTTTTTATGTTAGTGAGTCTATCCAAGGGTTTGTCAATTTTGTTCATCTTTTCAAGGAACCAGCTCTTCGTCACGTTAATTTCTTTCTATTGTCTTTTTGTTCCCTATTTCATTTATTTCTGGTCTGGTCCTTGTTATTTCCTTTCTTCTGCTGACCTTGGGTTTCGCTTCTTCTTGTTGTAGTTCTTGAAGGTCTAACAGGAGGTTGTTTGTTTGGGATTTTTCTTGTTTCTTGGGATAGGCCTGTAATGACATACATTTCCCTCTTGAAAGTGCTTTCGCTGCATCCCAAAACTTTTGGTAGGATGTATTTTCACTGTCGTTTGTCGCTAGGTATCTTTTGATCTCTCCTTTAATTCTAAAGAACCCAGTCGTTCTTTAAAAGTATGTTGTAATTGTGTTTTTTCCTGCTTTCTTTTTGTAGTTGCTATCCCATTTCAAAGCCTTGGGATCAGAGGATGTGCTTCGTATGATTTCAGTCTTCTTAAATTTGCTGAGGCTGATTTTATGTCCCAATATATGGTCTATATCCTTGAGAATGTTCCATGCACACTAGAAAAGAATGTCTAGTCTGATGTTTCAGAATGAAGTGCTCTTTGTACGTCAATTGTGTCCATTTCATCTACTGTGTCATTTGGGGCTGCTATTTCATTATTTGTTTTCTGTTTGGATGATCTACCCATAGCTGACAGTGATGTTATTTAAGTCCCCTAGTATAATTGTGCTTTGGTCAATTTCTCCCTTTCGTTCTGTTAATAGGTGCTTGGTATATTTCGGTGCTCCCTGATTGGGGGCATGAAATGTCCATCTTTGTCTCGTATCATCTTTTTCACCCTGAAGTCTGTTTCATCTGATATCATTATGGCTACACCTGATTTTCTCTGGGTACCCTCTGCGTGGAATGCCCATTTCCCCCCTTTCATTTTGAATCTATGCTTGTCTTTGTAGCTGAGATGTGTCTCTTGGACATAGTTGGGTTTATTTTTCTGATTTAGAGTTTTGGGTTTCGCTTTTTGATCCAATCTGCTACTCTGTGCCTTTATATTGGTGAGTTCAGTCCACTTACATTTAGAATGATTATTGATATATGAGGATATCTTGTCACTCTATCTTCAGTTTTGTCGTAAGACTGTGTCTCCATTGTTTCTTTGCCTTTGAGTTGTCTATTAATTCTGTGTGATGGTATTCTATGATGTTTCCCTCTGTTTTTTTTTTTTTATTATTACAGTCTATATTTCAGTTCTGGATTTTGTTTTTTTTTTTTTTTTGAGTGGTTACCCTTAAGTTTATGTAAAAGAAAGTTTGATATTTAGAGTATTCCATTTTCTTCAGTTCGCTTACTTTCTCCATTCCCTTATTCCGGTTCAGGCCTTTACTCTCCCCGTTTTTGTGTTGCCACAAATTGTCCCAGTTGATGGTGGTCGAATAGCCTCCTTTAGTATTTCTTGTAGTGCAGGTCGTGTATTGGAAAATCCCCTCAGCTTCTGTATGTCCTCCTTCATATCTAAAGGATATCTTTGCTGGATATATTATTCTTGGCTCCAAGTTTCTCTCTTTCAATAGTTTGAATATTTGGTTCCACTCCCTCCTGCCTTGCAGAGTTTCCGCTGAAAAATCTGGTGATAATCTAATGGGCTTTCCTTTGTAGGTTACCGTCTCCTTTACCCTGGCTGCCTCGAGGATTGTTTCTTTTTGTTGATTTTAGACAGCTTCAATACAATGTGCCTTGCAGAAGGTCTGTTGGGATTGAGGTAATTAGGTGTTGTATTTGCTTCTTGGATTCGAGGATCCAGTTCTGTCCACAAGTTTGGGGAAGTTCTCTTCGACAATTTTTGTGCATATATTCTCTGTTCCCTTCTCTCTTTCTTCTCCTTCTGGTATGCCCATTATTCTTATGGTGCTCTTTCTGACGGAGTCAGAAAGTTCTCGTTAGAGGTCTTCCGTTTCTTTTAAGTCTCAAGTCTGTTTCTTCTAACATCTGTGTAATTCCCAGGTTTCTATCTTCGATGTCACGGATTCTTTCCTCTTACTAGGTAGTAGTCAACTCTACTACCTAAGCTGGTTATTTCATTCTTAATTTCTTCTATTGAGTTCTTCATCTCTAGAAACTCTATTTGGTTCCTTTGAAAATTTCAATCTCTTTCGTTAAATGCTCATGTTGGTCGTTGATTGTGTGTCAGAGTTCCTTAAACTGCCTTCCTGTGTTGTCTTGCATCTCGTTGGGTTTTTTCAGAACTGCAATCCTGAATTCTCTCTCATTGAAGCCACATGTTTCCATATCTTTAAGTTCCCTTTCTGGGGACTTGTCACTTTCTTTCTCAGCTGTCTCGTTGCCTTGGTTATTCATGGCAATTGCTGATGTATCATTTCTCCCAGAGCTGGGTCTTCCCAGATCCTGAGCACCACTGCTTCTCTGTAATCCGACGACTACTCCTCAGTTCAGGGGCCAGCTTGAGTCTCTGGGAAGTCGGGCAAGGATTGGGTGAGTGCGGTGTGGTCCAAGGTATGGTGTTTATCTCCTTTGTCCATCCAATGTTCCAGCTGTACGTCTCAGCTGAGGTTACTGCCTCAAACGCTGGATGTTTTGCTCTCTCAGCAGGAGAGATCAGGGAAATAGACCACCTCCTGGTTTTTGTTTGTTTCTGTCTTACCTAGGAATCCCCACCCCTCCACAGCTGTGGATGTGGGCAGCCTCTCTATTCCTCTCCTTCCTTCTTCCCTCACTCGCCCAGTGTATGCTCGCCTTCCAGAAACCCTCGTATGAGTCTCTTAACCGTTCTGTGAGTGCGCAGAGTAATTTGACGTTCAATATGTGGTAAGTTCCAGAGAACTCAAGAAGACCACCTCGCTGCCACTGACGTCACTCGGTAAATTCTATTCTTAACAAGACAGTGATTTCCAAGATAGTATGAAAAGTCAGAGCAATCAAGCAAGAGAAAGAAATAAAAGGCATCCAACTTGGGAATGAAGAAGTCAAATTGTCACGTATTGCAGGTGCCAAGATGATATGTATACAGAAACCCCAAAAGATATTAAAAAGAGTAAACGAATATAGTAAAGGGGCCAGATACCAAAATCTACAAAAATCCATTGATTTCCTATATACGAACAACGAAATCGCAGAGAAAAGAATGTTTAAAAATTCCTGTTGCAACTACAACAAAAATAATAAAATGCTTAGAAGTAAACTTGCCAACCATGTGAAAGACCTAAGGTCTTCTTGCTGAAGACGAAAAGGTACACTGCACGGAAAACCTTAAGGTGTTTTCAAAAGAATTGAATACCCAAAGAAATAGAATGGCACTCCTTGTTCATGGCTGGAAAGAATCAACATAATTAAAATGGTCATCACTGGCCAGCATGAGAACGCCCGACTTCCGATTTGAAACTCGCCTCTGTTGGCCTGGGTCCACCCCAGGACCATTACCAAACCCAGCCTGGGTCAGCCTAGGCACCCGCAGAGGTCAGTCAGAGGACCGCCCAGGTCACCGCAAGCATACCCTGGGGCTGTTCCCACGGTGAGACAGGGTCAGCCCCAGAAACCCCCATTGTCAGTCACAGAAACTGCCCTGGATCGTCAAGGATCAGCGCAGCGCAAGTCACAAGATCCCCCCCCCCCCCCGAGTTCAGCCCGTGAAAGTCGAAGTTTGGTCCTGGGACACGGTGCGATGTCTCTCTTTACCCCGTATGGGTGGTCCTGGAACGCATCGAGTTCGGATTGGATACCCGCACGGATTGGTCTTGTTCCCTGCAGGTGCCAGTCTGGGCAAGCTTGGGTTGTCCCAGGAACCCCAGAGACTAGTCACAGAACCCTCCCATGTAGATAGATGCTGCTGGGACGAGACTGTCTTGGCCTAGGCACCTCTTAATCCAGAAGGAGCATGGGCTTGTCCCAGGCACACCCTTTTTCGAAAGAGGCTGCCCCTAGGGCTGGTGCTGAGACACATCCTGGTCAGCCCAATCAATCCCCATGGCCGAACACATCGCAGAGCAAGTCCTGGACTTTCCCGCCTCGGTCCTGGCACCTGCTGTGTCCAGGGCCAGGACCTGTCTCGGTGGTCCTAGGAACTAGTTCCAGGACCCACCCAGTAGGTCTGTGCACACCCTGGTGACAGAGACAGGACCTGAATGGGTCGGAAACGGAGACAGCCCAGTTCTGGTCCTGGGACCCACCCGGTTCCGGCCTAGGCACACCATGGGGCACGGAAGGGTGGTCCCAGGCACCACCTGGGTCCAGACACTGGCTATCCGGAGGTCTGTCCTTGGATGTGAACGGGAGGTCTGGTTCACCTGGGACAACCACGAATTGGCCAGGGCATCCCTGAGGCGGCTGGTTCTGGGACAAGCGTTGGAGGCACATGACACCACCATGGACTGTCCCGGGATCCAGCAAGTTGGCTCCGGTCAACCCCTCATGGACAATCCCGTGACCCGCCCTTGAGGCCCCGGGCATTCCCAGGGAGAGTCCATGGCCAACCAGGATTGCGCTGGGCGTATTCCAGTGGCGGTATTGGGAAGTGTCAGTGTGACCCCTGGTCCCGACAGGTTCATTCACTGGACCGCCACTACGTCAGTTCCAGGACGCTGTTGTGTGAACGGGGACACCATCTCTAAGACTGTCCTGGACACAGCCAGGTGGCCCTGGTCACCTTTTGGGGACAGTCCACGGACTCACCCCGATAGCCTTGAGCATCCCTGCGTGATGGTCTCAGTACCCACTCATTGGCCCTCAACCCACCTTGGGGACAATCTCAGGACCCACTAGGGTAGATTCAGGCCTCCCTAGGGACAGTCACAAGACCAGCCCAGTGTACCCTGGGCACCCGGTTTGGAATGTCTCGACATAATGTTGGTACACAGGTGACACCAGCATCCCCCAGGCAGAGTCCTGGGAACAGGTTGGGTGGCTCCTGGTAACCCCCGAGGAAGGTATTGAAACCCACTTGGGTGCCCAAGTGCACCTCACATGGGGCAGGTATGGGAACCTCCTGGGTTTCCCGTAGAGACCACAGGAGATGGTGCTGGCAACCACCTAATTGCCCCTGGCACGTCCTGGTGACATTCCCAAGACGCGTTTGTAGCCTCAGGCATCTCCTGGAGACAGCACAGATACCTGTACTAGACCTTTCTGGCTCTCCCCGGGCACCTCCCAGGGATGGTCCCGTGTCTAGTCCCTGTGGCCTCTGTATCCACCAGGTAGTGTCCAAGGACCTGCCTGCGTGGCCCTGGGCCCACCCCGAGGACGGTCCCAGGACCTCAATTCCCTCTGGGAAACGGTCCTGGAATCCACACTGACGGACATGTGCATCATGTGCAGCCTTGATGGGATGGTCCTGGCCTGCGCCAGTGGCACCGGTGACGATTCTGGAACACACCCTGACGGCCCGGAGAATATCTCGGGGATGGTCCTCAGATAGGACCACGCTAGGATAGGTATGTCTAGACAAGGGGCTCAGAATGCACTGCATAGAAAGGAACAGTTGGAGAAGGGGTAGGGAGAATGGGGTGTTGGCATTTATCAGCTTCAGAACCCTTCTAGACAGATAATAGAATTTTCTATTGTAGCTTATTGTAGCTTATTGTAGGGAAAGAAGTTTATCTGTGCTGCTCCTAGAAACTTGTCCTTTTCTTTCCTCTTTTTAATTTAAGTTTACTGGGGTGACAAATGGTAGTAAACTTACATAGATTTCAGGCGTACAATCAGGTATTGCATCATCTATAAGTCCCATTGTGTGTTCACCACCCAGAGTCAGTTTTCCTTCCATCACCATATGCTTGATCCCCTTTACAATCCCCATCTACCATCCCGCCCTCCCCCCTTACCCTCTGGTAAGGACTAAACTATTGTCAGTGTCTGTGAGTTTTTGTTTCTCCTTTGTTTGTCTTGCTCTTTTGCAGTTTTGGGTTTATATATCACATATCGGTAAAAGCATATGGTTCTCTGCTTTTTCTGTCTGATTTGTTTCGCTTAGCGTTATAGTCTCAAGAGCCATACATGTTGTCACAAACGGTCCTATTTCATCCTTTCTTACTGCCGAATAGTAGTCGTTGTGTATATATACCACGACTTCTTTAGCTAGACTTCTTTAGATGGATATTCGTCTATCGAAGGACGTTTCGGTTGTTTCCATGTCTTGGCCAGCATAAATAAAGCTGCAGTGAAGATCGGAGCACATGTGTCTTTATGGATAAATGTTATCAGATTTTTTTGGTAGACAACTAGGAGTGGGATTGCTGGGTCATACGGTAATTCTGTTTGTAATTTCTTTGAAGACCCTCCACACTGCCTTCCATAGCAGCTGCACCAATCTGCGTTCCCACCAACAGAGTATTGAGGGTTCCTTCTTCTCCACAGCGTCTCTAACACTCTCTAGCAGTCCAATTTCATTCTTTTGGACGCGGCTATCCAATTCTGCCAGCACCATTTATCCACGAGGCTGTCTTTTCCCTTTGTGAAACATTATCGGTCCATATCTATGTGGTTTTATTTCTGGGTTCTCAATTCTATTGCATTAACCTATGTGTCTGTCTTTCTGCCAATACCCTGCTGTTTTGATTATTGTAGCCCTGTAGTACAAGGTAAAGTCAGGGAGTGTGATACCTCCAGTATTGTTCCCTTCTCTTAAGATTGCTTTGGCTATTCGGGCGCTTTTGTGGTTCCAAAAAAATCTGATGACTTTTTTGTGCTACTTCTTTAAAAAAATGTCCTTGGGATTTTGATGGGGATTGCATTAAATCTGTATGTTGCTTTGGGTAATATGGCCATTTCATGAGCACGGAATGTCGCTCCATTTCTTTGCGTCTTCAATTTCTTTGAAAAAATGTCTTGTAGTTTTCAGCACAATGGTCTTTCACCTCCTTGGTTAAGTTTATTCCTAGGTATTTTATTCTTCTTGCTGCAATTGCAAAAGGAATTGTTTTTTGTGTTTCTTTTTCTGAGATTACATTGTCAGTATCTAGGAATGCAGTGGACTTTTCTACGTGGATTTTGTAGCCAGCAACTGTACTGTATTCCTTGATTGTACTGTACTGTATTCCTTGATTGTTTCCAATAGCTTTTTGATGGAGTCTTTAGGGTTTTCTACATATAGCATCATGTCATCTGCAGAGTGGTAATTTAACTTCTTCATTCCCCATTTGGACGCCTTTGATTTCTTTCTCTTGCCTGATTGCTCTGGCAAGGACTTCCAACACTACGTTGAAAAGCAGAGGTGACAGGGGACAGCCCTGTCGTTTTCCTGAACGTAGAGCCAAGGGCTTTCGTTTTTCACCATTAATTATGAGATTAGCTGAGGGCTTGTCATATATGGCCCTTATTATGCGAAGGTATTCTTCCTTCTATACCTATTTTAGTAAGTGTTTTAATCATGAATGGATGTTGATGCTTTTTCTGCATCAATTGTTAAAATCATATGCTTTTTTTTCCTTTATGTGACGGATTTTTTTTTTTTTGTATATGTGATGGATTTCCGGATGTTGAACCATCCTTGTGCCACGGGGATGAACCCCACTTGGTCACGATGATCTTTTTAATGCATTGTTGTATTCGATTTGCTATAAATTTGTTTAGGACTTTTGCATCTGTATTCATCAGAGATATTGGTGTGTAGTTTTCTTTATGTGTGTGTGGTCCTTCCCAGGTTTTGGTATCAGGGTAATGTTGGTTTCACAAAATGAGCTGGATTGTACTGTCTCATCTTCAATTTTTTGGAAGAGGTTGAGCAGGATTGGTATTAGATCTTCTTTGAAGGTTCGGTAGAATTCACCAGTAAAGCCCTCCGGTCCCGGACTTTTGCCTTTGGAAGGTTTTGGATGACTGATTCAATTTCGTTACTGGCGATCGTTCTGTTTAGATTTTCCAGTTCTTCGTGGTTCAGCCTTGTTTCTAAGGACTTGTCCATTTCTTCTAGGTTATTGAATTTGGTGGCATATAGACTTAGTATTCTTCGATGATCCTTTGTATTTCTGTGGTGTCCGTGATAACGTCCCCTTTTCCATTTCTGATTTTGTTAATTAGTGTCTTCTCTCTTTTTTATGTTAGTGAGTCTATCCAAGGGTTTGTCAATTTTGTTCATCTTTTCAAGGAACCAGCTCTTCGTCACGTTAATTTCTTTCTATTGTCTTTTTGTTCCCTATTTCATTTATTTCTGGTCTGGTCCTTGTTATTTCCTTTCTTCTGCTGACCTTGGGTTTCGCTTCTTCTTGTTGTAGTTCTTGAAGGTCTAACAGGAGGTTGTTTGTTTGGGATTTTTCTTGTTTCTTGGGATAGGCCTGTAATGACATACATTTCCCTCTTGAAAGTGCTTTCGCTGCATCCCAAAACTTTTGGTAGGATGTATTTTCACTGTCGTTTGTCGCTAGGTATCTTTTGATCTCTCCTTTAATTCTAAAGAACCCAGTCGTTCTTTAAAAGTATGTTGTAATTGTGTTTTTTCCTGCTTTCTTTTTGTAGTTGCTATCCCATTTCAAAGCCTTGGGATCAGAGGATGTGCTTCGTATGATTTCAGTCTTCTTAAATTTGCTGAGGCTGATTTTATGTCCCAATATATGGTCTATATCCTTGAGAATGTTCCATGCACACTAGAAAAGAATGTCTAGTCTGATGTTTCAGAATGAAGTGCTCTTTGTACGTCAATTGTGTCCATTTCATCTACTGTGTCATTTGGGGCTGCTATTTCATTATTTGTTTTCTGTTTGGATGATCTACCCATAGCTGACAGTGATGTTATTTAAGTCCCCTAGTATAATTGTGCTTTGGTCAATTTCTCCCTTTCGTTCTGTTAATAGGTGCTTGGTATATTTCGGTGCTCCCTGATTGGGGGCATGAAATGTCCATCTTTGTCTCGTATCATCTTTTTCACCCTGAAGTCTGTTTCATCTGATATCATTATGGCTACACCTGATTTTCTCTGGGTACCCTCTGCGTGGAATGCCCATTTCCCCCCTTTCATTTTGAATCTATGCTTGTCTTTGTAGCTGAGATGTGTCTCTTGGACATAGTTGGGTTTATTTTTCTGATTTAGAGTTTTGGGTTTCGCTTTTTGATCCAATCTGCTACTCTGTGCCTTTATATTGGTGAGTTCAGTCCACTTACATTTAGAATGATTATTGATATATGAGGATATCTTGTCACTCTATCTTCAGTTTTGTCGTAAGACTGTGTCTCCATTGTTTCTTTGCCTTTGAGTTGTCTATTAATTCTGTGTGATGGTATTCTATGATGTTTCCCTCTGTTTTTTTTTTTTTTATTATTACAGTCTATATTTCAGTTCTGGATTTTGTTTTTTTTTTTTTTTGAGTGGTTACCCTTAAGTTTATGTAAAAGAAAGTTTGATATTTAGAGTATTCCATTTTCTTCAGTTCGCTTACTTTCTCCATTCCCTTATTCCGGTTCAGGCCTTTACTCTCCCCGTTTTTGTGTTGCCACAAATTGTCCCAGTTGATGGTGGTCGAATAGCCTCCTTTAGTATTTCTTGTAGTGCAGGTCGTGTATTGGAAAATCCCCTCAGCTTCTGTATGTCCTCCTTCATATCTAAAGGATATCTTTGCTGGATATATTATTCTTGGCTCCAAGTTTCTCTCTTTCAATAGTTTGAATATTTGGTTCCACTCCCTCCTGCCTTGCAGAGTTTCCGCTGAAAAATCTGGTGATAATCTAATGGGCTTTCCTTTGTAGGTTACCGTCTCCTTTACCCTGGCTGCCTCGAGGATTGTTTCTTTTTGTTGATTTTAGACAGCTTCAATACAATGTGCCTTGCAGAAGGTCTGTTGGGATTGAGGTAATTAGGTGTTGTATTTGCTTCTTGGATTCGAGGATCCAGTTCTGTCCACAAGTTTGGGGAAGTTCTCTTCGACAATTTTTGTGCATATATTCTCTGTTCCCTTCTCTCTTTCTTCTCCTTCTGGTATGCCCATTATTCTTATGGTGCTCTTTCTGACGGAGTCAGAAAGTTCTCGTTAGAGGTCTTCCGTTTCTTTTAAGTCTCAAGTCTGTTTCTTCTAACATCTGTGTAATTCCCAGGTTTCTATCTTCGATGTCACGGATTCTTTCCTCTTACTAGGTAGTAGTCAACTCTACTACCTAAGCTGGTTATTTCATTCTTAATTTCTTCTATTGAGTTCTTCATCTCTAGAAACTCTATTTGGTTCCTTTGAAAATTTCAATCTCTTTCGTTAAATGCTCATGTTGGTCGTTGATTGTGTGTCAGAGTTCCTTAAACTGCCTTCCTGTGTTGTCTTGCATCTCGTTGGGTTTTTTCAGAACTGCAATCCTGAATTCTCTCTCATTGAAGCCACATGTTTCCATATCTTTAAGTTCCCTTTCTGGGGACTTGTCACTTTCTTTCTCAGCTGTCTCGTTGCCTTGGTTATTCATGGCAATTGCTGATGTATCATTTCTCCCAGAGCTGGGTCTTCCCAGATCCTGAGCACCACTGCTTCTCTGTAATCCGACGACTACTCCTCAGTTCAGGGGCCAGCTTGAGTCTCTGGGAAGTCGGGCAAGGATTGGGTGAGTGCGGTGTGGTCCAAGGTATGGTGTTTATCTCCTTTGTCCATCCAATGTTCCAGCTGTACGTCTCAGCTGAGGTTACTGCCTCAAACGCTGGATGTTTTGCTCTCTCAGCAGGAGAGATCAGGGAAATAGACCACCTCCTGGTTTTTGTTTGTTTCTGTCTTACCTAGGAATCCCCACCCCTCCACAGCTGTGGATGTGGGCAGCCTCTCTATTCCTCTCCTTCCTTCTTCCCTCACTCGCCCAGTGTATGCTCGCCTTCCAGAAACCCTCGTATGAGTCTCTTAACCGTTCTGTGAGTGCGCAGAGTAATTTGACGTTCAATATGTGGTAAGTTCCAGAGAACTCAAGAAGACCACCTCGCTGCCACTGACGTCACTCGGTAAATTCTATTCTTAACAAGACAGTGATTTCCAAGATAGTATGAAAAGTCAGAGCAATCAAGCAAGAGAAAGAAATAAAAGGCATCCAACTTGGGAATGAAGAAGTCAAATTGTCACGTATTGCAGGTGCCAAGATGATATGTATACAGAAACCCCAAAAGATATTAAAAAGAGTAAACGAATATAGTAAAGGGGCCAGATACCAAAATCTACAAAAATCCATTGATTTCCTATATACGAACAACGAAATCGCAGAGAAAAGAATGTTTAAAAATTCCTGTTGCAACTACAACAAAAATAATAAAATGCTTAGAAGTAAACTTGCCAACCATGTGAAAGACCTAAGGTCTTCTTGCTGAAGACGAAAAGGTACACTGCACGGAAAACCTTAAGGTGTTTTCAAAAGAATTGAATACCCAAAGAAATAGAATGGCACTCCTTGTTCATGGCTGGAAAGAATCAACATAATTAAAATGGTCATCACTGGCCAGCATGAGAACGCCCGACTTCCGATTTGAAACTCGCCTCTGTTGGCCTGGGTCCACCCCAGGACCATTACCAAACCCAGCCTGGGTCAGCCTAGGCACCCGCAGAGGTCAGTCAGAGGACCGCCCAGGTCACCGCAAGCATACCCTGGGGCTGTTCCCACGGTGAGACAGGGTCAGCCCCAGAAACCCCCATTGTCAGTCACAGAAACTGCCCTGGATCGTCAAGGATCAGCGCAGCGCAAGTCACAAGATCCCCCCCCCCGAGTTCAGCCCGTGAAAGTCGAAGTTTGGTCCTGGGACACGGTGCGATGTCTCTCTTTACCCCGTATGGGTGGTCCTGGAACGCATCGAGTTCGGATTGGATACCCGCACGGATTGGTCTTGTTCCCTGCAGGTGCCAGTCTGGGCAAGCTTGGGTTGTCCCAGGAACCCCAGAGACTAGTCACAGAACCCTCCCATGTAGATAGATGCTGCTGGGACGAGACTGTCTTGGCCTAGGCACCTCTTAATCCAGAAGGAGCATGGGCTTGTCCCAGGCACACCCTTTTTCGAAAGAGGCTGCCCCTAGGGCTGGTGCTGAGACACATCCTGGTCAGCCCAATCAATCCCCATGGCCGAACACATCGCAGAGCAAGTCCTGGACTTTCCCGCCTCGGTCCTGGCACCTGCTGTGTCCAGGGCCAGGACCTGTCTCGGTGGTCCTAGGAACTAGTTCCAGGACCCACCCAGTAGGTCTGTGCACACCCTGGTGACAGAGACAGGACCTGAATGGGTCGGAAACGGAGACAGCCCAGTTCTGGTCCTGGGACCCACCCGGTTCCGGCCTAGGCACACCATGGGGCACGGAAGGGTGGTCCCAGGCACCACCTGGGTCCAGACACTGGCTATCCGGAGGTCTGTCCTTGGATGTGAACGGGAGGTCTGGTTCACCTGGGACAACCACGAATTGGCCAGGGCATCCCTGAGGCGGCTGGTTCTGGGACAAGCGTTGGAGGCACATGACACCACCATGGACTGTCCCGGGATCCAGCAAGTTGGCTCCGGTCAACCCCTCATGGACAATCCCGTGACCCGCCCTTGAGGCCCCGGGCATTCCCAGGGAGAGTCCATGGCCAACCAGGATTGCGCTGGGCGTATTCCAGTGGCGGTATTGGGAAGTGTCAGTGTGACCCCTGGTCCCGACAGGTTCATTCACTGGACCGCCACTACGTCAGTTCCAGGACGCTGTTGTGTGAACGGGGACACCATCTCTAAGACTGTCCTGGACACAGCCAGGTGGCCCTGGTCACCTTTTGGGGACAGTCCACGGACTCACCCCGATAGCCTTGAGCATCCCTGCGTGATGGTCTCAGTACCCACTCATTGGCCCTCAACCCACCTTGGGGACAATCTCAGGACCCACTAGGGTAGATTCAGGCCTCCCTAGGGACAGTCACAAGACCAGCCCAGTGTACCCTGGGCACCCGGTTTGGAATGTCTCGACATAATGTTGGTACACAGGTGACACCAGCATCCCCCAGGCAGAGTCCTGGGAACAGGTTGGGTGGCTCCTGGTAACCCCCGAGGAAGGTATTGAAACCCACTTGGGTGCCCAAGTGCACCTCACATGGGGCAGGTATGGGAACCTCCTGGGTTTCCCGTAGAGACCACAGGAGATGGTGCTGGCAACCACCTAATTGCCCCTGGCACGTCCTGGTGACATTCCCAAGACGCGTTTGTAGCCTCAGGCATCTCCTGGAGACAGCACAGATACCTGTACTAGACCTTTCTGGCTCTCCCCGGGCACCTCCCAGGGATGGTCCCGTGTCTAGTCCCTGTGGCCTCTGTATCCACCAGGTAGTGTCCAAGGACCTGCCTGCGTGGCCCTGGGCCCACCCCGAGGACGGTCCCAGGACCTCAATTCCCTCTGGGAAACGGTCCTGGAATCCACACTGACGGACATGTGCATCATGTGCAGCCTTGATGGGATGGTCCTGGCCTGCGCCAGTGGCACCGGTGACGATTCTGGAACACACCCTGACGGCCCGGAGAATATCTCGGGGATGGTCCTCAGATAGGACCACGCTAGGATAGGTATGTCTAGACAAGGGGCTCAGAATGCACTGCATAGAAAGGAACAGTTGGAGAAGGGGTAGGGAGAATGGGGTGTTGGCATTTATCAGCTTCAGAACCCTTCTAGACAGATAATAGAATTTTCTATTGTAGCTTATTGTAGCTTATTGTAGGGAAAGAAGTTTATCTGTGCTGCTCCTAGAAACTTGTCCTTTTCTTTCCTCTTTTTAATTTAAGTTTACTGGGGTGACAAATGGTAGTAAACTTACATAGATTTCAGGCGTACAATCAGGTATTGCATCATCTATAAGTCCCATTGTGTGTTCACCACCCAGAGTCAGTTTTCCTTCCATCACCATATGCTTGATCCCCTTTACAATCCCCATCTACCATCCCGCCCTCCCCCCTTACCCTCTGGTAAGGACTAAACTATTGTCAGTGTCTGTGAGTTTTTGTTTCTCCTTTGTTTGTCTTGCTCTTTTGCAGTTTTGGGTTTATATATCACATATCGGTAAAAGCATATGGTTCTCTGCTTTTTCTGTCTGATTTGTTTCGCTTAGCGTTATAGTCTCAAGAGCCATACATGTTGTCACAAACGGTCCTATTTCATCCTTTCTTACTGCCGAATAGTAGTCGTTGTGTATATATACCACGACTTCTTTAGCTAGACTTCTTTAGATGGATATTCGTCTATCGAAGGACGTTTCGGTTGTTTCCATGTCTTGGCCAGCATAAATAAAGCTGCAGTGAAGATCGGAGCACATGTGTCTTTATGGATAAATGTTATCAGATTTTTTTGGTAGACAACTAGGAGTGGGATTGCTGGGTCATACGGTAATTCTGTTTGTAATTTCTTTGAAGACCCTCCACACTGCCTTCCATAGCAGCTGCACCAATCTGCGTTCCCACCAACAGAGTATTGAGGGTTCCTTCTTCTCCACAGCGTCTCTAACACTCTCTAGCAGTCCAATTTCATTCTTTTGGACGCGGCTATCCAATTCTGCCAGCACCATTTATCCACGAGGCTGTCTTTTCCCTTTGTGAAACATTATCGGTCCATATCTATGTGGTTTTATTTCTGGGTTCTCAATTCTATTGCATTAACCTATGTGTCTGTCTTTCTGCCAATACCCTGCTGTTTTGATTATTGTAGCCCTGTAGTACAAGGTAAAGTCAGGGAGTGTGATACCTCCAGTATTGTTCCCTTCTCTTAAGATTGCTTTGGCTATTCGGGCGCTTTTGTGGTTCCAAAAAAATCTGATGACTTTTTTGTGCTACTTCTTTAAAAAAATGTCCTTGGGATTTTGATGGGGATTGCATTAAATCTGTATGTTGCTTTGGGTAATATGGCCATTTCATGAGCACGGAATGTCGCTCCATTTCTTTGCGTCTTCAATTTCTTTGAAAAAATGTCTTGTAGTTTTCAGCACAATGGTCTTTCACCTCCTTGGTTAAGTTTATTCCTAGGTATGTTATTCTTCTTGCTGCAATTGCAAAAGGAATTGTTTTTTGTGTTTCTTTTTCTGAGATTACATTGTCAGTATCTAGGAATGCAGTGGACTTTTCTACGTGGATTTTGTAGCCAGCAACTGTACTGTATTCCTTGATTGTACTGTACTGTATTCCTTGATTGTTTCCAATAGCTTTTTGATGGAGTCTTTAGGGTTTTCTACATATAGCATCATGTCATCTGCAGAGTGGTAATTTAACTTCTTCATTCCCCATTTGGACGCCTTTGATTTCTTTCTCTTGCCTGATTGCTCTGGCAAGGACTTCCAACACTACGTTGAAAAGCAGAGGTGACAGGGGACAGCCCTGTCGTTTTCCTGAACGTAGAGCCAAGGGCTTTCGTTTTTCACCATTAATTATGAGATTAGCTGAGGGCTTGTCATATATGGCCTTTATTATGCGAAGGTATTCTTCCTTCTATACCTATTTTAGTAAGTGTTTTAATCATGAATGGATGTTGATGCTTTTTCTGCATCAATTGTTAAAATCATATGCTTTTTTTTCCTTTATGTGACGGATTTTTTTTTTTTTTGTATATGTGATGGATTTCCGGATGTTGAACCATCCTTGTGCCACGGGGATGAACCCCACTTGGTCACGATGATCTTTTTAATGCATTGTTGTATTCGATTTGCTATAAATTTGTTTAGGACTTTTGCATCTGTATTCATCAGAGATATTGGTGTGTAGTTTTCTTTATGTGTGTGTGGTCCTTCCCAGGTTTTGGTATCAGGGTAATGTTGGTTTCACAAAATGAGCTGGATTGTACTGTCTCATCTTCAATTTTTTGGAAGAGGTTGAGCAGGATTGGTATTAGATCTTCTTTGAAGGTTCGGTAGAATTCACCAGTAAAGCCCTCCGGTCCCGGACTTTTGCCTTTGGAAGGTTTTGGATGACTGATTCAATTTCGTTACTGGCGATCGTTCTGTTTAGATTTTCCAGTTCTTCGTGGTTCAGCCTTGTTTCTAAGGACTTGTCCATTTCTTCTAGGTTATTGAATTTGGTGGCATATAGACTTAGTATTCTTCGATGATCCTTTGTATTTCTGTGGTGTCCGTGATAACGTCCCCTTTTCCATTTCTGATTTTGTTAATTAGTGTCTTCTCTCTTTTTTATGTTAGTGAGTCTATCCAAGGGTTTGTCAATTTTGTTCATCTTTTCAAGGAACCAGCTCTTCGTCACGTTAATTTCTTTCTATTGTCTTTTTGTTCCCTATTTCATTTATTTCTGGTCTGGTCCTTGTTATTTCCTTTCTTCTGCTGACCTTGGGTTTCGCTTCTTCTTGTTGTAGTTCTTGAAGGTCTAACAGGAGGTTGTTTGTTTGGGATTTTTCTTGTTTCTTGGGATAGGCCTGTAATGACATACATTTCCCTCTTGAAAGTGCTTTCGCTGCATCCCAAAACTTTTGGTAGGATGTATTTTCACTGTCGTTTGTCGCTAGGTATCTTTTGATCTCTCCTTTAATTCTAAAGAACCCAGTCGTTCTTTAAAAGTATGTTGTAATTGTGTTTTTTCCTGCTTTCTTTTTGTAGTTGCTATCCCATTTCAAAGCCTTGGGATCAGAGGATGTGCTTCGTATGATTTCAGTCTTCTTAAATTTGCTGAGGCTGATTTTATGTCCCAATATATGGTCTATATCCTTGAGAATGTTCCATGCACACTAGAAAAGAATGTCTAGTCTGATGTTTCAGAATGAAGTGCTCTTTGTACGTCAATTGTGTCCATTTCATCTACTGTGTCATTTGGGGCTGCTATTTCATTATTTGTTTTCTGTTTGGATGATCTACCCATAGCTGACAGTGATGTTATTTAAGTCCCCTAGTATAATTGTGCTTTGGTCAATTTCTCCCTTTCGTTCTGTTAATAGGTGCTTGGTATATTTCGGTGCTCCCTGATTGGGGGCATGAAATGTCCATCTTTGTCTCGTATCATCTTTTTCACCCTGAAGTCTGTTTCATCTGATATCATTATGGCTACACCTGATTTTCTCTGGGTACCCTCTGCGTGGAATGCCCATTTCCCCCCTTTCATTTTGAATCTATGCTTGTCTTTGTAGCTGAGATGTGTCTCTTGGACATAGTTGGGTTTATTTTTCTGATTTAGAGTTTTGGGTTTCGCTTTTTGATCCAATCTGCTACTCTGTGCCTTTATATTGGTGAGTTCAGTCCACTTACATTTAGAATGATTATTGATATATGAGGATATCTTGTCACTCTATCTTCAGTTTTGTCGTAAGACTGTGTCTCCATTGTTTCTTTGCCTTTGAGTTGTCTATTAATTCTGTGTGATGGTATTCTATGATGTTTCCCTCTGTTTTTTTTTTTTTTATTATTACAGTCTATATTTCAGTTCTGGATTTTGTTTTTTTTTTTTTTGAGTGGTTACCCTTAAGTTTATGTAAAAGAAAGTTTGATATTTAGAGTATTCCATTTTCTTCAGTTCGCTTACTTTCTCCATTCCCTTATTCCGGTTCAGGCCTTTACTCTCCCCGTTTTTGTGTTGCCACAAATTGTCCCAGTTGATGGTGGTCGAATAGCCTCCTTTAGTATTTCTTGTAGTGCAGGTCGTGTATTGGAAAATCCCCTCAGCTTCTGTATGTCCTCCTTCATATCTAAAGGATATCTTTGCTGGATATATTATTCTTGGCTCCAAGTTTCTCTCTTTCAATAGTTTGAATATTTGGTTCCACTCCCTCCTGCCTTGCAGAGTTTCCGCTGAAAAATCTGGTGATAATCTAATGGGCTTTCCTTTGTAGGTTACCGTCTCCTTTACCCTGGCTGCCTCGAGGATTGTTTCTTTTTGTTGATTTTAGACAGCTTCAATACAATGTGCCTTGCAGAAGGTCTGTTGGGATTGAGGTAATTAGGTGTTGTATTTGCTTCTTGGATTCGAGGATCCAGTTCTGTCCACAAGTTTGGGGAAGTTCTCTTCGACAATTTTTGTGCATATATTCTCTGTTCCCTTCTCTCTTTCTTCTCCTTCTGGTATGCCCATTATTCTTATGGTGCTCTTTCTGACGGAGTCAGAAAGTTCTCGTTAGAGGTCTTCCGTTTCTTTTAAGTCTCAAGTCTGTTTCTTCTAACATCTGTGTAATTCCCAGGTTTCTATCTTCGATGTCACGGATTCTTTCCTCTTACTAGGTAGTAGTCAACTCTACTACCTAAGCTGGTTATTTCATTCTTAATTTCTTCTATTGAGTTCTTCATCTCTAGAAACTCTATTTGGTTCCTTTGAAAATTTCAATCTCTTTCGTTAAATGCTCATGTTGGTCGTTGATTGTGTGTCAGAGTTCCTTAAACTGCCTTCCTGTGTTGTCTTGCATCTCGTTGGGTTTTTTCAGAACTGCAATCCTGAATTCTCTCTCATTGAAGCCACATGTTTCCATATCTTTAAGTTCCCTTTCTGGGGACTTGTCACTTTCTTTCTCAGCTGTCTCGTTGCCTTGGTTATTCATGGCAATTGCTGATGTATCATTTCTCCCAGAGCTGGGTCTTCCCAGATCCTGAGCACCACTGCTTCTCTGTAATCCGACGACTACTCCTCAGTTCAGGGGCCAGCTTGAGTCTCTGGGAAGTCGGGCAAGGATTGGGTGAGTGCGGTGTGGTCCAAGGTATGGTGTTTATCTCCTTTGTCCATCCAATGTTCCAGCTGTACGTCTCAGCTGAGGTTACTGCCTCAAACGCTGGATGTTTTGCTCTCTCAGCAGGAGAGATCAGGGAAATAGACCACCTCCTGGTTTTTGTTTGTTTCTGTCTTACCTAGGAATCCCCACCCCTCCACAGCTGTGGATGTGGGCAGCCTCTCTATTCCTCTCCTTCCTTCTTCCCTCACTCGCCCAGTGTATGCTCGCCTTCCAGAAACCCTCGTATGAGTCTCTTAACCGTTCTGTGAGTGCGCAGAGTAATTTGACGTTCAATATGTGGTAAGTTCCAGAGAACTCAAGAAGACCACCTCGCTGCCACTGACGTCACTCGGTAAATTCTATTCTTAACAAGACAGTGATTTCCAAGATAGTATGAAAAGTCAGAGCAATCAAGCAAGAGAAAGAAATAAAAGGCATCCAACTTGGGAATGAAGAAGTCAAATTGTCACGTATTGCAGGTGCCAAGATGATATGTATACAGAAACCCCAAAAGATATTAAAAAGAGTAAACGAATATAGTAAAGGGGCCAGATACCAAAATCTACAAAAATCCATTGATTTCCTATATACGAACAACGAAATCGCAGAGAAAAGAATGTTTAAAAATTCCTGTTGCAACTACAACAAAAATAATAAAATGCTTAGAAGTAAACTTGCCAACCATGTGAAAGACCTAAGGTCTTCTTGCTGAAGACGAAAAGGTACACTGCACGGAAAACCTTAAGGTGTTTTCAAAAGAATTGAATACCCAAAGAAATAGAATGGCACTCCTTGTTCATGGCTGGAAAGAATCAACATAATTAAAATGGTCATCACTGGCCAGCATGAGAACGCCCGACTTCCGATTTGAAACTCGCCTCTGTTGGCCTGGGTCCACCCCAGGACCATTACCAAACCCAGCCTGGGTCAGCCTAGGCACCCGCAGAGGTCAGTCAGAGGACCGCCCAGGTCACCGCAAGCATACCCTGGGGCTGTTCCCACGGTGAGACAGGGTCAGCCCCAGAAACCCCCATTGTCAGTCACAGAAACTGCCCTGGATCGTCAAGGATCAGCGCAGCGCAAGTCACAAGATCCCCCCCCCCCCCCCGAGTTCAGCCCGTGAAAGTCGAAGTTTGGTCCTGGGACACGGTGCGATGTCTCTCTTTACCCCGTATGGGTGGTCCTGGAACGCATCGAGTTCGGATTGGATACCCGCACGGATTGGTCTTGTTCCCTGCAGGTGCCAGTCTGGGCAAGCTTGGGTTGTCCCAGGAACCCCAGAGACTAGTCACAGAACCCTCCCATGTAGATAGATGCTGCTGGGACGAGACTGTCTTGGCCTAGGCACCTCTTAATCCAGAAGGAGCATGGGCTTGTCCCAGGCACACCCTTTTTCGAAAGAGGCTGCCCCTAGGGCTGGTGCTGAGACACATCCTGGTCAGCCCAATCAATCCCCATGGCCGAACACATCGCAGAGCAAGTCCTGGACTTTCCCGCCTCGGTCCTGGCACCTGCTGTGTCCAGGGCCAGGACCTGTCTCGGTGGTCCTAGGAACTAGTTCCAGGACCCACCCAGTAGGTCTGTGCACACCCTGGTGACAGAGACAGGACCTGAATGGGTCGGAAACGGAGACAGCCCAGTTCTGGTCCTGGGACCCACCCGGTTCCGGCCTAGGCACACCATGGGGCACGGAAGGGTGGTCCCAGGCACCACCTGGGTCCAGACACTGGCTATCCGGAGGTCTGTCCTTGGATGTGAACGGGAGGTCTGGTTCACCTGGGACAACCACGAATTGGCCAGGGCATCCCTGAGGCGGCTGGTTCTGGGACAAGCGTTGGAGGCACATGACACCACCATGGACTGTCCCGGGATCCAGCAAGTTGGCTCCGGTCAACCCCTCATGGACAATCCCGTGACCCGCCCTTGAGGCCCCGGGCATTCCCAGGGAGAGTCCATGGCCAACCAGGATTGCGCTGGGCGTATTCCAGTGGCGGTATTGGGAAGTGTCAGTGTGACCCCTGGTCCCGACAGGTTCATTCACTGGACCGCCACTACGTCAGTTCCAGGACGCTGTTGTGTGAACGGGGACACCATCTCTAAGACTGTCCTGGACACAGCCAGGTGGCCCTGGTCACCTTTTGGGGACAGTCCACGGACTCACCCCGATAGCCTTGAGCATCCCTGCGTGATGGTCTCAGTACCCACTCATTGGCCCTCAACCCACCTTGGGGACAATCTCAGGACCCACTAGGGTAGATTCAGGCCTCCCTAGGGACAGTCACAAGACCAGCCCAGTGTACCCTGGGCACCCGGTTTGGAATGTCTCAACATAATGTTGGTACACAGGTGACACCAGCATCCCCCAGGCAGAGTCCTGGGAACAGGTTGGGTGGCTCCTGGTAACCCCCGAGGAAGGTATTGAAACCCACTTGGGTGCCCAAGTGCACCTCACATGGGGCAGGTATGGGAACCTCCTGGGTTTCCCGTAGAGACCACAGGAGATGGTGCTGGCAACCACCTAATTGCCCCTGGCACGTCCTAGTGACATTCCCAAGACGCGTTTGTAGCCTCAGGCATCTCCTGGAGACAGCACAGATACCTGTACTAGACCTTTCTGGCTCTCCCCGGGCACCTCCCAGGGATGGTCCCGTGTCTAGTCCCTGTGGCCTCTGTATCCACCAGGTAGTGTCCAAGGACCTGCCTGCGTGGCCCTGGGCCCACCCCGAGGACGGTCCCAGGACCTCAATTCCCTCTGGGAAACGGTCCTGGAATCCACACTGACGGACATGTGCATCATGTGCAGCCTTGATGGGATGGTCCTGGCCTGCGCCAGTGGCACCGGTGACGATTCTGGAACACACCCTGACGGCCCGGAGAATATCTCGGGGATGGTCCTCAGATAGGACCACGCTAGGATAGGTATGTCTAGACAAGGGGCTCAGAATGCACTGCATAGAAAGGAACAGTTGGAGAAGGGGTAGGGAGAATGGGGTGTTGGCATTTATCAGCTTCAGAACCCTTCTAGACAGATAATAGAATTTTCTATTGTAGCTTATTGTAGCTTATTGTAGGGAAAGAAGTTTATCTGTGCTGCTCCTAGAAACTTGTCCTTTTCTTTCCTCTTTTTAATTTAAGTTTACTGGGGTGACAAATGGTAGTAAACTTACATAGATTTCAGGCGTACAATCAGGTATTGCATCATCTATAAGTCCCATTGTGTGTTCACCACCCAGAGTCAGTTTTCCTTCCATCACCATATGCTTGATCCCCTTTACAATCCCCATCTACCATCCCGCCCTCCCCCCTTACCCTCTGGTAAGGACTAAACTATTGTCAGTGTCTGTGAGTTTTTGTTTCTCCTTTGTTTGTCTTGCTCTTTTGCAGTTTTGGGTTTATATATCACATATCGGTAAAAGCATATGGTTCTCTGCTTTTTCTGTCTGATTTGTTTCGCTTAGCGTTATAGTCTCAAGAGCCATACATGTTGTCACAAACGGTCCTATTTCATCCTTTCTTACTGCCGAATAGTAGTCGTTGTGTATATATACCACGACTTCTTTAGCTAGACTTCTTTAGATGGATATTCGTCTATCGAAGGACGTTTCGGTTGTTTCCATGTCTTGGCCAGCATAAATAAAGCTGCAGTGAAGATCGGAGCACATGTGTCTTTATGGATAAATGTTATCAGATTTTTTTGGTAGACAACTAGGAGTGGGATTGCTGGGTCATACGGTAATTCTGTTTGTAATTTCTTTGAAGACCCTCCACACTGCCTTCCATAGCAGCTGCACCAATCTGCGTTCCCACCAACAGAATATTGAGGGTTCCTTCTTCTCCACAGCGTCTCTAACACTCTCTAGCAGTCCAATTTCATTCTTTTGGACGCGGCTATCCAATTCTGCCAGCACCATTTATCCACGAGGCTGTCTTTTCCCTTTGTGAAACATTATCGGTCCATATCTATGTGGTTTTATTTCTGGGTTCTCAATTCTATTGCATTAACCTATGTGTCTGTCTTTCTGCCAATACCCTGCTGTTTTGATTATTGTAGCCCTGTAGTACAAGGTAAAGTCAGGGAGTGTGATACCTCCAGTATTGTTCCCTTCTCTTAAGATTGCTTTGGCTATTCGGGCGCTTTTGTGGTTCCAAAAAAATCTGATGACTTTTTTGTGCTACTTCTTTAAAAAAATGTCCTTGGGATTTTGATGGGGATTGCATTAAATCTGTATGTTGCTTTGGGTAATATGGCCATTTCATGAGCACGGAATGTCGCTCCATTTCTTTGCGTCTTCAATTTCTTTGAAAAAATGTCTTGTAGTTTTCAGCACAATGGTCTTTCACCTCCTTGGTTAAGTTTATTCCTAGGTATTTTATTCTTCTTGCTGCAATTGCAAAAGGAATTGTTTTTTGTGTTTCTTTTTCTGAGATTACATTGTCAGTATCTAGGAATGCAGTGGACTTTTCTACGTGGATTTTGTAGCCAGCAACTGTACTGTATTCCTTGATTGTACTGTACTGTATTCCTTGATTGTTTCCAATAGCTTTTTGATGGAGTCTTTAGGGTTTTCTACATATAGCATCATGTCATCTGCAGAGTGGTAATTTAACTTCTTCATTCCCCATTTGGACGCCTTTGATTTCTTTCTCTTGCCTGATTGCTCTGGCAAGGACTTCCAACACTACGTTGAAAAGCAGAGGTGACAGGGGACAGCCCTGTCGTTTTCCTGAACGTAGAGCCAAGGGCTTTCGTTTTTCACCATTAATTATGAGATTAGCTGAGGGCTTGTCATATATGGCCCTTATTATGCGAAGGTATTCTTCCTTCTATACCTATTTTAGTAAGTGTTTTAATCATGAATGGATGTTGATGCTTTTTCTGCATCAATTGTTAAAATCATATGCTTTTTTTTCCTTTATGTGACGGATTTTTTTTTTTTGTATATGTGATGGATTTCCGGATGTTGAACCATCCTTGTGCCACGGGGATGAACCCCACTTGGTCACGATGATCTTTTTAATGCATTGTTGTATTCGATTTGCTATAAATTTGTTTAGGACTTTTGCATCTGTATTCATCAGAGATATTGGTGTGTAGTTTTCTTTATGTGTGTGTGGTCCTTCCCAGGTTTTGGTATCAGGGTAATGTTGGTTTCACAAAATGAGCTGGATTGTACTGTCTCATCTTCAATTTTTTGGAAGAGGTTGAGCAGGATTGGTATTAGATCTTCTTTGAAGGTTCGGTAGAATTCACCAGTAAAGCCCTCCGGTCCCGGACTTTTGCCTTTGGAAGGTTTTGGATGACTGATTCAATTTCGTTACTGGCGATCGTTCTGTTTAGATTTTCCAGTTCTTCGTGGTTCAGCCTTGTTTCTAAGGACTTGTCCATTTCTTCTAGGTTATTGAATTTGGTGGCATATAGACTTAGTATTCTTCGATGATCCTTTGTATTTCTGTGGTGTCCGTGATAACGTCCCCTTTTCCATTTCTGATTTTGTTAATTAGTGTCTTCTCTCTTTTTTATGTTAGTGAGTCTATCCAAGGGTTTGTCAATTTTGTTCATCTTTTCAAGGAACCAGCTCTTCGTCACGTTAATTTCTTTCTATTGTCTTTTTGTTCCCTATTTCATTTATTTCTGGTCTGGTCCTTGTTATTTCCTTTCTTCTGCTGACCTTGGGTTTCGCTTCTTCTTGTTGTAGTTCTTGAAGGTCTAACAGGAGGTTGTTTGTTTGGGATTTTTCTTGTTTCTTGGGATAGGCCTGTAATGACATACATTTCCCTCTTGAAAGTGCTTTCGCTGCATCCCAAAACTTTTGGTAGGATGTATTTTCACTGTCGTTTGTCGCTAGGTATCTTTTGATCTCTCCTTTAATTCTAAAGAACCCAGTCGTTCTTTAAAAGTATGTTGTAATTGTGTTTTTTCCTGCTTTCTTTTTGTAGTTGCTATCCCATTTCAAAGCCTTGGGATCAGAGGATGTGCTTCGTATGATTTCAGTCTTCTTAAATTTGCTGAGGCTGATTTTATGTCCCAATATATGGTCTATATCCTTGAGAATGTTCCATGCACACTAGAAAAGAATGTCTAGTCTGATGTTTCAGAATGAAGTGCTCTTTGTACGTCAATTGTGTCCATTTCATCTACTGTGTCATTTGGGGCTGCTATTTCATTATTTGTTTTCTGTTTGGATGATCTACCCATAGCTGACAGTGATGTTATTTAAGTCCCCTAGTATAATTGTGCTTTGGTCAATTTCTCCCTTTCGTTCTGTTAATAGGTGCTTGGTATATTTCGGTGCTCCCTGATTGGGGGCATGAAATGTCCATCTTTGTCTCGTATCATCTTTTTCACCCTGAAGTCTGTTTCATCTGATATCATTATGGCTACACCTGATTTTCTCTGGGTACCCTCTGCGTGGAATGCCCATTTCCCCCCTTTCATTTTGAATCTATGCTTGTCTTTGTAGCTGAGATGTGTCTCTTGGACATAGTTGGGTTTATTTTTCTGATTTAGAGTTTTGGGTTTCGCTTTTTGATCCAATCTGCTACTCTGTGCCTTTATATTGGTGAGTTCAGTCCACTTACATTTAGAATGATTATTGATATATGAGGATATCTTGTCACTCTATCTTCAGTTTTGTCGTAAGACTGTGTCTCCATTGTTTCTTTGCCTTTGAGTTGTCTATTAATTCTGTGTGATGGTATTCTATGATGTTTCCCTCTGTTTTTTTTTTTTTTATTATTACAGTCTATATTTCAGTTCTGGATTTTGTTTTTTTTTTTTTTTGAGTGGTTACCCTTAAGTTTATGTAAAAGAAAGTTTGATATTTAGAGTATTCCATTTTCTTCAGTTCGCTTACTTTCTCCATTCCCTTATTCCGGTTCAGGCCTTTACTCTCCCCGTTTTTGTGTTGCCACAAATTGTCCCAGTTGATGGTGGTCGAATAGCCTCCTTTAGTATTTCTTGTAGTGCAGGTCGTGTATTGGAAAATCCCCTCAGCTTCTGTATGTCCTCCTTCATATCTAAAGGATATCTTTGCTGGATATATTATTCTTGGCTCCAAGTTTCTCTCTTTCAATAGTTTGAATATTTGGTTCCACTCCCTCCTGCCTTGCAGAGTTTCCGCTGAAAAATCTGGTGATAATCTAATGGGCTTTCCTTTGTAGGTTACCGTCTCCTTTACCCTGGCTGCCTCGAGGATTGTTTCTTTTTGTTGATTTTAGACAGCTTCAATACAATGTGCCTTGCAGAAGGTCTGTTGGGATTGAGGTAATTAGGTGTTGTATTTGCTTCTTGGATTCGAGGATCCAGTTCTGTCCACAAGTTTGGGGAAGTTCTCTTCGACAATTTTTGTGCATATATTCTCTGTTCCCTTCTCTCTTTCTTCTCCTTCTGGTATGCCCATTATTCTTATGGTGCTCTTTCTGACGGAGTCAGAAAGTTCTCGTTAGAGGTCTTCCGTTTCTTTTAAGTCTCAAGTCTGTTTCTTCTAACATCTGTGTAATTCCCAGGTTTCTATCTTCGATGTCACGGATTCTTTCCTCTTACTAGGTAGTAGTCAACTCTACTACCTAAGCTGGTTATTTCATTCTTAATTTCTTCTATTGAGTTCTTCATCTCTAGAAACTCTATTTGGTTCCTTTGAAAATTTCAATCTCTTTCGTTAAATGCTCATGTTGGTCGTTGATTGTGTGTCAGAGTTCCTTAAACTGCCTTCCTGTGTTGTCTTGCATCTCGTTGGGTTTTTTCAGAACTGCAATCCTGAATTCTCTCTCATTGAAGCCACATGTTTCCATATCTTTAAGTTCCCTTTCTGGGGACTTGTCACTTTCTTTCTCAGCTGTCTCGTTGCCTTGGTTATTCATGGCAATTGCTGATGTATCATTTCTCCCAGAGCTGGGTCTTCCCAGATCCTGAGCACCACTGCTTCTCTGTAATCCGACGACTACTCCTCAGTTCAGGGGCCAGCTTGAGTCTCTGGGAAGTCGGGCAAGGATTGGGTGAGTGCGGTGTGGTCCAAGGTATGGTGTTTATCTCCTTTGTCCATCCAATGTTCCAGCTGTACGTCTCAGCTGAGGTTACTGCCTCAAACGCTGGATGTTTTGCTCTCTCAGCAGGAGAGATCAGGGAAATAGACCACCTCCTGGTTTTTGTTTGTTTCTGTCTTACCTAGGAATCCCCACCCCTCCACAGCTGTGGATGTGGGCAGCCTCTCTATTCCTCTCCTTCCTTCTTCCCTCACTCGCCCAGTGTATGCTCGCCTTCCAGAAACCCTCGTATGAGTCTCTTAACCGTTCTGTGAGTGCGCAGAGTAATTTGACGTTCAATATGTGGTAAGTTCCAGAGAACTCAAGAAGACCACCTCGCTGCCACTGACGTCACTCGGTAAATTCTATTCTTAACAAGACAGTGATTTCCAAGATAGTATGAAAAGTCAGAGCAATCAAGCAAGAGAAAGAAATAAAAGGCATCCAACTTGGGAATGAAGAAGTCAAATTGTCACGTATTGCAGGTGCCAAGATGATATGTATACAGAAACCCCAAAAGATATTAAAAAGAGTAAACGAATATAGTAAAGGGGCCAGATACCAAAATCTACAAAAATCCATTGATTTCCTATATACGAACAACGAAATCGCAGAGAAAAGAATGTTTAAAAATTCCTGTTGCAACTACAACAAAAATAATAAAATGCTTAGAAGTAAACTTGCCAACCATGTGAAAGACCTAAGGTCTTCTTGCTGAAGACGAAAAGGTACACTGCACGGAAAACCTTAAGGTGTTTTCAAAAGAATTGAATACCCAAAGAAATAGAATGGCACTCCTTGTTCATGGCTGGAAAGAATCAACATAATTAAAATGGTCATCACTGGCCAGCATGAGAACGCCCGACTTCCGATTTGAAACTCGCCTCTGTTGGCCTGGGTCCACCCCAGGACCATTACCAAACCCAGCCTGGGTCAGCCTAGGCACCCGCAGAGGTCAGTCAGAGGACCGCCCAGGTCACCGCAAGCATACCCTGGGGCTGTTCCCACGGTGAGACAGGGTCAGCCCCAGAAACCCCCATTGTCAGTCACAGAAACTGCCCTGGATCGTCAAGGATCAGCGCAGCGCAAGTCACAAGATCCCCCCCCCCGAGTTCAGCCCGTGAAAGTCGAAGTTTGGTCCTGGGACACGGTGCGATGTCTCTCTTTACCCCGTATGGGTGGTCCTGGAACGCATCGAGTTCGGATTGGATACCCGCACGGATTGGTCTTGTTCCCTGCAGGTGCCAGTCTGGGCAAGCTTGGGTTGTCCCAGGAACCCCAGAGACTAGTCACAGAACCCTCCCATGTAGATAGATGCTGCTGGGACGAGACTGTCTTGGCCTAGGCACCTCTTAATCCAGAAGGAGCATGGGCTTGTCCCAGGCACACCCTTTTTCGAAAGAGGCTGCCCCTAGGGCTGGTGCTGAGACACATCCTGGTCAGCCCAATCAATCCCCATGGCCGAACACATCGCAGAGCAAGTCCTGGACTTTCCCGCCTCGGTCCTGGCACCTGCTGTGTCCAGGGCCAGGACCTGTCTCGGTGGTCCTAGGAACTAGTTCCAGGACCCACCCAGTAGGTCTGTGCACACCCTGGTGACAGAGACAGGACCTGAATGGGTCGGAAACGGAGACAGCCCAGTTCTGGTCCTGGGACCCACCCGGTTCCGGCCTAGGCACACCATGGGGCACGGAAGGGTGGTCCCAGGCACCACCTGGGTCCAGACACTGGCTATCCGGAGGTCTGTCCTTGGATGTGAACGGGAGGTCTGGTTCACCTGGGACAACCACGAATTGGCCAGGGCATCCCTGAGGCGGCTGGTTCTGGGACAAGCGTTGGAGGCACATGACACCACCATGGACTGTCCCGGGATCCAGCAAGTTGGCTCCGGTCAACCCCTCATGGACAATCCCGTGACCCGCCCTTGAGGCCCCGGGCATTCCCAGGGAGAGTCCATGGCCAACCAGGATTGCGCTGGGCGTATTCCAGTGGCGGTATTGGGAAGTGTCAGTGTGACCCCTGGTCCCGACAGGTTCATTCACTGGACCGCCACTACGTCAGTTCCAGGACGCTGTTGTGTGAACGGGGACACCATCTCTAAGACTGTCCTGGACACAGCCAGGTGGCCCTGGTCACCTTTTGGGGACAGTCCACGGACTCACCCCGATAGCCTTGAGCATCCCTGCGTGATGGTCTCAGTACCCACTCATTGGCCCTCAACCCACCTTGGGGACAATCTCAGGACCCACTAGGGTAGATTCAGGCCTCCCTAGGGACAGTCACAAGACCAGCCCAGTGTACCCTGGGCACCCGGTTTGGAATGTCTCGACATAATGTTGGTACACAGGTGACACCAGCATCCCCCAGGCAGAGTCCTGGGAACAGGTTGGGTGGCTCCTGGTAACCCCCGAGGAAGGTATTGAAACCCACTTGGGTGCCCAAGTGCACCTCACATGGGGCAGGTATGGGAACCTCCTGGGTTTCCCGTAGAGACCACAGGAGGTGGTGCTGGCAACCACCTAATTGCCCCTGGCACGTCCTGGTGACATTCCCAAGACGCGTTTGTAGCCTCAGGCATCTCCTGGAGACGGCACAGATACCTGTACTAGACCTTTCTGGCTCTCCCCGGGACCTCCCAGGGATGGTCCCGTGTCTAGTCCCTGTGGCCTCTGTATCCACCAGGTAGTGTCCAAGGACCTGCCTGCGTGGCCCTGGGCCCACCCCGAGGACGGTCCCAGGACCTCAATTCCCTCTGGGAAACGGTCCTGGAATCCACACTGACGGACATGTGCATCATGTGCAGCCTTGATGGGATGGTCCTGGCCTGCGCCAGTGGCACCGGTGACGATTCTGGAACACACCCTGACGGCCCGGAGAATATCTCGGGGATGGTCCTCAGATAGGACCACGCTAGGATAGGTATGTCTAGACAAGGGGCTCAGAATGCACTGCATAGAAAGGAACAGTTGGAGAAGGGGTAGGGAGAATGGGGTGTTGGCATTTATCAGCTTCAGAACCCTTCTAGACAGATAATAGAATTTTCTATTGTAGCTTATTGTAGCTTATTGTAGGGAAAGAAGTTTATCTGTGCTGCTCCTAGAAACTTGTCCTTTTCTTTCCTCTTTTTAATTTAAGTTTACTGGGGTGACAAATGGTAGTAAACTTACATAGATTTCAGGCGTACAATCAGGTATTGCATCATCTATAAGTCCCATTGTGTGTTCACCACCCAGAGTCAGTTTTCCTTCCATCACCATATGCTTGATCCCCTTTACAATCCCCATCTACCATCCCGCCCTCCCCCCTTACCCTCTGGTAAGGACTAAACTATTGTCAGTGTCTGTGAGTTTTTGTTTCTCCTTTGTTTGTCTTGCTCTTTTGCAGTTTTGGGTTTATATATCACATATCGGTAAAAGCATATGGTTCTCTGCTTTTTCTGTCTGATTTGTTTCGCTTAGCGTTATAGTCTCAAGAGCCATACATGTTGTCACAAACGGTCCTATTTCATCCTTTCTTACTGCCGAATAGTAGTCGTTGTGTATATATACCACGACTTCTTTAGCTAGACTTCTTTAGATGGATATTCGTCTATCGAAGGACGTTTCGGTTGTTTCCATGTCTTGGCCAGCATAAATAAAGCTGCAGTGAAGATCGGAGCACATGTGTCTTTATGGATAAATGTTATCAGATTTTTTTGGTAGACAACTAGGAGGGGGATTGCTGGGTCATACGGTAATTCTGTTTGTAATTTCTTTGAAGACCCTCCACACTGCCTTCCATAGCAGCTGCACCAATCTGCGTTCCCACCAACAGAGTATTGAGGGTTCCTTCTTCTCCACAGCGTCTCTAACACTCTCTAGCAGTCCAATTTCATTCTTTTGGACGCGGCTATCCAATTCTGCCAGCACCATTTATCCAAGAGGCTGTCTTTTCCCTTTGTGAAACATTATCGGTCCACATCTATGTGGTTTTATTTCTGGGTTCTCAATTCTATTGCATTAACCTATGTGTCTGTCTTTCTGCCAATACCCTGCTGTTTTGATTATTGTAGCCCTGTAGTACAAGGTAAAGTCAGGGAGTGTGATACCTCCAGTATTGTTCCCTTCTCTTAAGATTGCTTTGGCTATTCGGGCGCTTTTGTGGTTCCAAAAAAATCTGATGACTTTTTTGTGCTACTTCTTTAAAAAAATGTCCTTGGGATTTTGATGGGGATTGCATTAAATCTGTATGTTGCTTTGGGTAATATGGCCATTTCATGAGCACGGAATGTCGCTCCATTTCTTTGCGTCTTCAATTTCTTTGAAAAAATGTCTTGTAGTTTTCAGCACAATGGTCTTTCACCTCCTTGGTTAAGTTTATTCCTAGGTATTTTATTCTTCTTGCTGCAATTGCAAAAGGAATTGTTTTTTGTGTTTCTTTTTCTGAGATTACATTGTCAGTATCTAGGAATGCAGTGGACTTTTCTACGTGGATTTTGTAGCCAGCAACTGTACTGTATTCCTTGATTGTACTGTACTGTATTCCTTGATTGTTTCCAATAGCTTTTTGATGGAGTCTTTAGGGTTTTCTACATATAGCATCATGTCATCTGCAGAGTGGTAATTTAACTTCTTCATTCCCCATTTGGACGCCTTTGATTTCTTTCTCTTGCCTGATTGCTCTGGCAAGGACTTCCAACACTACGTTGAAAAGCAGAGGTGACAGGGGACAGCCCTGTCGTTTTCCTGAACGTAGAGCCAAGGGCTTTCGTTTTTCACCATTAATTATGAGATTAGCTGAGGGCTTGTCATATATGGCCTTTATTATGCGAAGGTATTCTTCCTTCTATACCTATTTTAGTAAGTGTTTTAATCATGAATGGATGTTGATGCTTTTTCTGCATCAATTGTTAAAATCATATGCTTTTTTTTCCTTTATGTGACGGATTTTTTTTTTTTTTTTGTATATGTGATGGATTTCCGGATGTTGAACCATCCTTGTGCCACGGGGATGAACCCCACTTGGTCACGATGATCTTTTTAATGCATTGTTGTATTCGATTTGCTATAAATTTGTTTAGGACTTTTGCATCTGTATTCATCAGAGATATTGGTGTGTAGTTTTCTTTATGTGTGTGTGGTCCTTCCCAGGTTTTGGTATCAGGGTAATGTTGGTTTCACAAAATGAGCTGGATTGTACTGTCTCATCTTCAATTTTTTGGAAGAGGTTGAGCAGGATTGGTATTAGATCTTCTTTGAAGGTTCGGTAGAATTCACCAGTAAAGCCCTCCGGTCCCGGACTTTTGCCTTTGGAAGGTTTTGGATGACTGATTCAATTTCGTTACTGGCGATCGTTCTGTTTAGATTTTCCAGTTCTTCGTGGTTCAGCCTTGTTTCTAAGGACTTGTCCATTTCTTCTAGGTTATTGAATTTGGTGGCATATAGACTTAGTATTCTTCGATGATCCTTTGTATTTCTGTGGTGTCCGTGATAACGTCCCCTTTTCCATTTCTGATTTTGTTAATTAGTGTCTTCTCTCTTTTTTATGTTAGTGAGTCTATCCAAGGGTTTGTCAATTTTGTTCATCTTTTCAAGGAACCAGCTCTTCGTCACGTTAATTTCTTTCTATTGTCTTTTTGTTCCCTATTTCATTTATTTCTGGTCTGGTCCTTGTTATTTCCTTTCTTCTGCTGACCTTGGGTTTCGCTTCTTCTTGTTGTAGTTCTTGAAGGTCTAACAGGAGGTTGTTTGTTTGGGATTTTTCTTGTTTCTTGGGATAGGCCTGTAATGACATACATTTCCCTCTTGAAAGTGCTTTCGCTGCATCCCAAAACTTTTGGTAGGATGTATTTTCACTGTCGTTTGTCGCTAGGTATCTTTTGATCTCTCCTTTAATTCTAAAGAACCCAGTCGTTCTTTAAAAGTATGTTGTAATTGTGTTTTTTCCTGCTTTCTTTTTGTAGTTGCTATCCCATTTCAAAGCCTTGGGATCAGAGGATGTGCTTCGTATGATTTCAGTCTTCTTAAATTTGCTGAGGCTGATTTTATGTCCCAATATATGGTCTATATCCTTGAGAATGTTCCATGCACACTAGAAAAGAATGTCTAGTCTGATGTTTCAGAATGAAGTGCTCTTTGTACGTCAATTGTGTCCATTTCATCTACTGTGTCATTTGGGGCTGCTATTTCATTATTTGTTTTCTGTTTGGATGATCTACCCATAGCTGACAGTGATGTTATTTAAGTCCCCTAGTATAATTGTGCTTTGGTCAATTTCTCCCTTTCGTTCTGTTAATAGGTGCTTGGTATATTTCGGTGCTCCCTGATTGGGGGCATGAAATGTCCATCTTTGTCTCGTATCATCTTTTTCACCCTGAAGTCTGTTTCATCTGATATCATTATGGCTACACCTGATTTTCTCTGGGTACCCTCTGCGTGGAATGCCCATTTCCCCCCTTTCATTTTGAATCTATGCTTGTCTTTGTAGCTGAGATGTGTCTCTTGGACATAGTTGGGTTTATTTTTCTGATTTAGAGTTTTGGGTTTCGCTTTTTGATCCAATCTGCTACTCTGTGCCTTTATATTGGTGAGTTCAGTCCACTTACATTTAGAATGATTATTGATATATGAGGATATCTTGTCACTCTATCTTCAGTTTTGTCGTAAGACTGTGTCTCCATTGTTTCTTTGCCTTTGAGTTGTCTATTAATTCTGTGTGATGGTATTCTATGATGTTTCCCTCTGTTTTTTTTTTTTTTATTATTACAGTCTATATTTCAGTTCTGGATTTTGTTTTTTTTTTTTTTTGAGTGGTTACCCTTAAGTTTATGTAAAAGAAAGTTTGATATTTAGAGTATTCCATTTTCTTCAGTTCGCTTACTTTCTCCATTCCCTTATTCCGGTTCAGGCCTTTACTCTCCCCGTTTTTGTGTTGCCACAAATTGTCCCAGTTGATGGTGGTCGAATAGCCTCCTTTAGTATTTCTTGTAGTGCAGGTCGTGTATTGGAAAATCCCCTCAGCTTCTGTATGTCCTCCTTCATATCTAAAGGATATCTTTGCTGGATATATTATTCTTGGCTCCAAGTTTCTCTCTTTCAATAGTTTGAATATTTGGTTCCACTCCCTCCTGCCTTGCAGAGTTTCCGCTGAAAAATCTGGTGATAATCTAATGGGCTTTCCTTTGTAGGTTACCGTCTCCTTTACCCTGGCTGCCTCGAGGATTGTTTCTTTTTGTTGATTTTAGACAGCTTCAATACAATGTGCCTTGCAGAAGGTCTGTTGGGATTGAGGTAATTAGGTGTTGTATTTGCTTCTTGGATTCGAGGATCCAGTTCTGTCCACAAGTTTGGGGAAGTTCTCTTCGACAATTTTTGTGCATATATTCTCTGTTCCCTTCTCTCTTTCTTCTCCTTCTGGTATGCCCATTATTCTTATGGTGCTCTTTCTGACGGAGTCAGAAAGTTCTCGTTAGAGGTCTTCCGTTTCTTTTAAGTCTCAAGTCTGTTTCTTCTAACATCTGTGTAATTCCCAGGTTTCTATCTTCGATGTCACGGATTCTTTCCTCTTACTAGGTAGTAGTCAACTCTACTACCTAAGCTGGTTATTTCATTCTTAATTTCTTCTATTGAGTTCTTCATCTCTAGAAACTCTATTTGGTTCCTTTGAAAATTTCAATCTCTTTCGTTAAATGCTCATGTTGGTCGTTGATTGTGTGTCAGAGTTCCTTAAACTGCCTTCCTGTGTTGTCTTGCATCTCGTTGGGTTTTTTCAGAACTGCAATCCTGAATTCTCTCTCATTGAAGCCACATGTTTCCATATCTTTAAGTTCCCTTTCTGGGGACTTGTCACTTTCTTTCTCAGCTGTCTCGTTGCCTTGGTTATTCATGGCAATTGCTGATGTATCATTTCTCCCAGAGCTGGGTCTTCCCAGATCCTGAGCACCACTGCTTCTCTGTAATCCGACGACTACTCCTCAGTTCAGGGGCCAGCTTGAGTCTCTGGGAAGTCGGGCAAGGATTGGGTGAGTGCGGTGTGGTCCAAGGTATGGTGTTTATCTCCTTTGTCCATCCAATGTTCCAGCTGTACGTCTCAGCTGAGGTTACTGCCTCAAACGCTGGATGTTTTGCTCTCTCAGCAGGAGAGATCAGGGAAATAGACCACCTCCTGGTTTTTGTTTGTTTCTGTCTTACCTAGGAATCCCCACCCCTCCACAGCTGTGGATGTGGGCAGCCTCTCTATTCCTCTCCTTCCTTCTTCCCTCACTCGCCCAGTGTATGCTCGCCTTCCAGAAACCCTCGTATGAGTCTCTTAACCGTTCTGTGAGTGCGCAGAGTAATTTGACGTTCAATATGTGGTAAGTTCCAGAGAACTCAAGAAGACCACCTCGCTGCCACTGACGTCACTCGGTAAATTCTATTCTTAACAAGACAGTGATTTCCAAGATAGTATGAAAAGTCAGAGCAATCAAGCAAGAGAAAGAAATAAAAGGCATCCAACTTGGGAATGAAGAAGTCAAATTGTCACGTATTGCAGGTGCCAAGATGATATGTATACAGAAACCCCAAAAGATATTAAAAAGAGTAAACGAATATAGTAAAGGGGCCAGATACCAAAATCTACAAAAATCCATTGATTTCCTATATACGAACAACGAAATCGCAGAGAAAAGAATGTTTAAAAATTCCTGTTGCAACTACAACAAAAATAATAAAATGCTTAGAAGTAAACTTGCCAACCATGTGAAAGACCTAAGGTCTTCTTGCTGAAGACGAAAAGGTACACTGCACGGAAAACCTTAAGGTGTTTTCAAAAGAATTGAATACCCAAAGAAATAGAATGGCACTCCTTGTTCATGGCTGGAAAGAATCAACATAATTAAAATGGTCATCACTGGCCAGCATGAGAACGCCCGACTTCCGATTTGAAACTCGCCTCTGTTGGCCTGGGTCCACCCCAGGACCATTACCAAACCCAGCCTGGGTCAGCCTAGGCACCCGCAGAGGTCAGTCAGAGGACCGCCCAGGTCACCGCAAGCATACCCTGGGGCTGTTCCCACGGTGAGACAGGGTCAGCCCCAGAAACCCCCATTGTCAGTCACAGAAACTGCCCTGGATCGTCAAGGATCAGCGCAGCGCAAGTCACAAGATCCCCCCCCCCGAGTTCAGCCCGTGAAAGTCGAAGTTTGGTCCTGGGACACGGTGCGATGTCTCTCTTTACCCCGTATGGGTGGTCCTGGAACGCATCGAGTTCGGATTGGATACCCGCACGGATTGGTCTTGTTCCCTGCAGGTGCCAGTCTGGGCAAGCTTGGGTTGTCCCAGGAACCCCAGAGACTAGTCACAGAACCCTCCCATGTAGATAGATGCTGCTGGGACGAGACTGTCTTGGCCTAGGCACCTCTTAATCCAGAAGGAGCATGGGCTTGTCCCAGGCACACCCTTTTTCGAAAGAGGCTGCCCCTAGGGCTGGTGCTGAGACACATCCTGGTCAGCCCAATCAATCCCCATGGCCGAACACATCGCAGAGCAAGTCCTGGACTTTCCCGCCTCGGTCCTGGCACCTGCTGTGTCCAGGGCCAGGACCTGTCTCGGTGGTCCTAGGAACTAGTTCCAGGACCCACCCAGTAGGTCTGTGCACACCCTGGTGACAGAGACAGGACCTGAATGGGTCGGAAACGGAGACAGCCCAGTTCTGGTCCTGGGACCCACCCGGTTCCGGCCTAGGCACACCATGGGGCACGGAAGGGTGGTCCCAGGCACCACCTGGGTCCAGACACTGGCTATCCGGAGGTCTGTCCTTGGATGTGAACGGGAGGTCTGGTTCACCTGGGACAACCACGAATTGGCCAGGGCATCCCTGAGGCGGCTGGTTCTGGGACAAGCGTTGGAGGCACATGACACCACCATGGACTGTCCCGGGATCCAGCAAGTTGGCTCCGGTCAACCCCTCATGGACAATCCCGTGACCCGCCCTTGAGGCCCCGGGCATTCCCAGGGAGAGTCCATGGCCAACCAGGATTGCGCTGGGCGTATTCCAGTGGCGGTATTGGGAAGTGTCAGTGTGACCCCTGGTCCCGACAGGTTCATTCACTGGACCGCCACTACGTCAGTTCCAGGACGCTGTTGTGTGAACGGGGACACCATCTCTAAGACTGTCCTGGACACAGCCAGGTGGCCCTGGTCACCTTTTGGGGACAGTCCACGGACTCACCCCGATAGCCTTGAGCATCCCTGCGTGATGGTCTCAGTACCCACTCATTGGCCCTCAACCCACCTTGGGGACAATCTCAGGACCCACTAGGGTAGATTCAGGCCTCCCTAGGGACAGTCACAAGACCAGCCCAGTGTACCCTGGGCACCCGGTTTGGAATGTCTCGACATAATGTTGGTACACAGGTGACACCAGCATCCCCCAGGCAGAGTCCTGGGAACAGGTTGGGTGGCTCCTGGTAACCCCCGAGGAAGGTATTGAAACCCACTTGGGTGCCCAAGTGCACCTCACATGGGGCAGGTATGGGAACCTCCTGGGTTTCCCGTAGAGACCACAGGAGGTGGTGCTGGCAACCACCTAATTGCCCCTGGCACGTCCTGGTGACATTCCCAAGACGCGTTTGTAGCCTCAGGCATCTCCTGGAGACGGCACAGATACCTGTACTAGACCTTTCTGGCTCTCCCCGGGACCTCCCAGGGATGGTCCCGTGTCTAGTCCCTGTGGCCTCTGTATCCACCAGGTAGTGTCCAAGGACCTGCCTGCGTGGCCCTGGGCCCACCCCGAGGACGGTCCCAGGACCTCAATTCCCTCTGGGAAACGGTCCTGGAATCCACACTGACGGACATGTGCATCATGTGCAGCCTTGATGGGATGGTCCTGGCCTGCGCCAGTGGCACCGGTGACGATTCTGGAACACACCCTGACGGCCCGGAGAATATCTCGGGGATGGTCCTCAGATAGGACCACGCTAGGATAGGTATGTCTAGACAAGGGGCTCAGAATGCACTGCATAGAAAGGAACAGTTGGAGAAGGGGTAGGGAGAATGGGGTGTTGGCATTTATCAGCTTCAGAACCCTTCTAGACAGATAATAGAATTTTCTATTGTAGCTTATTGTAGCTTATTGTAGGGAAAGAAGTTTATCTGTGCTGCTCCTAGAAACTTGTCCTTTTCTTTCCTCTTTTTAATTTAAGTTTACTGGGGTGACAAATGGTAGTAAACTTACATAGATTTCAGGCGTACAATCAGGTATTGCATCATCTATAAGTCCCATTGTGTGTTCACCACCCAGAGTCAGTTTTCCTTCCATCACCATATGCTTGATCCCCTTTACAATCCCCATCTACCATCCCGCCCTCCCCCCTTACCCTCTGGTAAGGACTAAACTATTGTCAGTGTCTGTGAGTTTTTGTTTCTCCTTTGTTTGTCTTGCTCTTTTGCAGTTTTGGGTTTATATATCACATATCGGTAAAAGCATATGGTTCTCTGCTTTTTCTGTCTGATTTGTTTCGCTTAGCGTTATAGTCTCAAGAGCCATACATGTTGTCACAAACGGTCCTATTTCATCCTTTCTTACTGCCGAATAGTAGTCGTTGTGTATATATACCACGACTTCTTTAGCTAGACTTCTTTAGATGGATATTCGTCTATCGAAGGACGTTTCGGTTGTTTCCATGTCTTGGCCAGCATAAATAAAGCTGCAGTGAAGATCGGAGCACATGTGTCTTTATGGATAAATGTTATCAGATTTTTTTGGTAGACAACTAGGAGGGGGATTGCTGGGTCATACGGTAATTCTGTTTGTAATTTCTTTGAAGACCCTCCACACTGCCTTCCATAGCAGCTGCACCAATCTGCGTTCCCACCAACAGAGTATTGAGGGTTCCTTCTTCTCCACAGCGTCTCTAACACTCTCTAGCAGTCCAATTTCATTCTTTTGGACGCGGCTATCCAATTCTGCCAGCACCATTTATCCAAGAGGCTGTCTTTTCCCTTTGTGAAACATTATCGGTCCACATCTATGTGGTTTTATTTCTGGGTTCTCAATTCTATTGCATTAACCTATGTGTCTGTCTTTCTGCCAATACCCTGCTGTTTTGATTATTGTAGCCCTGTAGTACAAGGTAAAGTCAGGGAGTGTGATACCTCCAGTATTGTTCCCTTCTCTTAAGATTGCTTTGGCTATTCGGGCGCTTTTGTGGTTCCAAAAAAATCTGATGACTTTTTTGTGCTACTTCTTTAAAAAAATGTCCTTGGGATTTTGATGGGGATTGCATTAAATCTGTATGTTGCTTTGGGTAATATGGCCATTTCATGAGCACGGAATGTCGCTCCATTTCTTTGCGTCTTCAATTTCTTTGAAAAAATGTCTTGTAGTTTTCAGCACAATGGTCTTTCACCTCCTTGGTTAAGTTTATTCCTAGGTATTTTATTCTTCTTGCTGCAATTGCAAAAGGAATTGTTTTTTGTGTTTCTTTTTCTGAGATTACATTGTCAGTATCTAGGAATGCAGTGGACTTTTCTACGTGGATTTTGTAGCCAGCAACTGTACTGTATTCCTTGATTGTACTGTACTGTATTCCTTGATTGTTTCCAATAGCTTTTTGATGGAGTCTTTAGGGTTTTCTACATATAGCATCATGTCATCTGCAGAGTGGTAATTTAACTTCTTCATTCCCCATTTGGACGCCTTTGATTTCTTTCTCTTGCCTGATTGCTCTGGCAAGGACTTCCAACACTACGTTGAAAAGCAGAGGTGACAGGGGACAGCCCTGTCGTTTTCCTGAACGTAGAGCCAAGGGCTTTCGTTTTTCACCATTAATTATGAGATTAGCTGAGGGCTTGTCATATATGGCCTTTATTATGCGAAGGTATTCTTCCTTCTATACCTATTTTAGTAAGTGTTTTAATCATGAATGGATGTTGATGCTTTTTCTGCATCAATTGTTAAAATCATATGCTTTTTTTTCCTTTATGTGACGGATTTTTTTTTTTTTTTTGTATATGTGATGGATTTCCGGATGTTGAACCATCCTTGTGCCACGGGGATGAACCCCACTTGGTCACGATGATCTTTTTAATGCATTGTTGTATTCGATTTGCTATAAATTTGTTTAGGACTTTTGCATCTGTATTCATCAGAGATATTGGTGTGTAGTTTTCTTTATGTGTGTGTGGTCCTTCCCAGGTTTTGGTATCAGGGTAATGTTGGTTTCACAAAATGAGCTGGATTGTACTGTCTCATCTTCAATTTTTTGGAAGAGGTTGAGCAGGATTGGTATTAGATCTTCTTTGAAGGTTCGGTAGAATTCACCAGTAAAGCCCTCCGGTCCCAGACTTTTGCCTTTGGAAGGTTTTGGATGACTGATTCAATTTCGTTACTGGCGATCGTTCTGTTTAGATTTTCCAGTTCTTCGTGGTTCAGCCTTGTTTCTAAGGACTTGTCCATTTCTTCTAGGTTATTGAATTTGGTGGCATATAGACTTAGTATTCTTCGATGATCCTTTGTATTTCTGTGGTGTCCGTGATAACGTCCCCTTTTCCATTTCTGATTTTGTTAATTAGTGTCTTCTCTCTTTTTTATGTTAGTGAGTCTATCCAAGGGTTTGTCAATTTTGTTCATCTTTTCAAGGAACCAGCTCTTCGTCACGTTAATTTCTTTCTATTGTCTTTTTGTTCCCTATTTCATTTATTTCTGGTCTGGTCCTTGTTATTTCCTTTCTTCTGCTGACCTTGGGTTTCGCTTCTTCTTGTTGTAGTTCTTGAAGGTCTAACAGGAGGTTGTTTGTTTGGGATTTTTCTTGTTTCTTGGGATAGGCCTGTAATGACATACATTTCCCTCTTGAAAGTGCTTTCGCTGCATCCCAAAACTTTTGGTAGGATGTATTTTCACTGTCGTTTGTCGCTAGGTATCTTTTGATCTCTCCTTTAATTCTAAAGAACCCAGTCGTTCTTTAAAAGTATGTTGTAATTGTGTTTTTTCCTGCTTTCTTTTTGTAGTTGCTATCCCATTTCAAAGCCTTGGGATCAGAGGATGTGCTTCGTATGATTTCAGTCTTCTTAAATTTGCTGAGGCTGATTTTATGTCCCAATATATGGTCTATATCCTTGAGAATGTTCCATGCACACTAGAAAAGAATGTCTAGTCTGATGTTTCAGAATGAAGTGCTCTTTGTACGTCAATTGTGTCCATTTCATCTACTGTGTCATTTGGGGCTGCTATTTCATTATTTGTTTTCTGTTTGGATGATCTACCCATAGCTGACAGTGATGTTATTTAAGTCCCCTAGTATAATTGTGCTTTGGTCAATTTCTCCCTTTCGTTCTGTTAATAGGTGCTTGGTATATTTCGGTGCTCCCTGATTGGGGGCATGAAATGTCCATCTTTGTCTCGTATCATCTTTTTCACCCTGAAGTCTGTTTCATCTGATATCATTATGGCTACACCTGATTTTCTCTGGGTACCCTCTGCGTGGAATGCCCATTTCCCCCCTTTCATTTTGAATCTATGCTTGTCTTTGTAGCTGAGATGTGTCTCTTGGACATAGTTGGGTTTATTTTTCTGATTTAGAGTTTTGGGTTTCGCTTTTTGATCCAATCTGCTACTCTGTGCCTTTATATTGGTGAGTTCAGTCCACTTACATTTAGAATGATTATTGATATATGAGGATATCTTGTCACTCTATCTTCAGTTTTGTCGTAAGACTGTGTCTCCATTGTTTCTTTGCCTTTGAGTTGTCTATTAATTCTGTGTGATGGTATTCTATGATGTTTCCCTCTGTTTTTTTTTTTTTATTATTACAGTCTATATTTCAGTTCTGGATTTTGTTTTTTTTTTTTTTTTGAGTGGTTACCCTTAAGTTTATGTAAAAGAAAGTTTGATATTTAGAGTATTCCATTTTCTTCAGTTCGCTTACTTTCTCCATTCCCTTATTCCGGTTCAGGCCTTTACTCTCCCCGTTTTTGTGTTGCCACAAATTGTCCCAGTTGATGGTGGTCGAATAGCCTCCTTTAGTATTTCTTGTAGTGCAGGTCGTGTATTGGAAAATCCCCTCAGCTTCTGTATGTCCTCCTTCATATCTAAAGGATATCTTTGCTGGATATATTATTCTTGGCTCCAAGTTTCTCTCTTTCAATAGTTTGAATATTTGGTTCCACTCCCTCCTGCCTTGCAGAGTTTCCGCTGAAAAATCTGGTGATAATCTAATGGGCTTTCCTTTGTAGGTTACCGTCTCCTTTACCCTGGCTGCCTCGAGGATTGTTTCTTTTTGTTGATTTTAGACAGCTTCAATACAATGTGCCTTGCAGAAGGTCTGTTGGGATTGAGGTAATTAGGTGTTGTATTTGCTTCTTGGATTCGAGGATCCAGTTCTGTCCACAAGTTTGGGGAAGTTCTCTTCGACAATTTTTGTGCATATATTCTCTGTTCCCTTCTCTCTTTCTTCTCCTTCTGGTATGCCCATTATTCTTATGGTGCTCTTTCTGACGGAGTCAGAAAGTTCTCGTTAGAGGTCTTCCGTTTCTTTTAAGTCTCAAGTCTGTTTCTTCTAACATCTGTGTAATTCCCAGGTTTCTATCTTCGATGTCACGGATTCTTTCCTCTTACTAGGTAGTAGTCAACTCTACTACCTAAGCTGGTTATTTCATTCTTAATTTCTTCTATTGAGTTCTTCATCTCTAGAAACTCTATTTGGTTCCTTTGAAAATTTCAATCTCTTTCGTTAAATGCTCATGTTGGTCGTTGATTGTGTGTCAGAGTTCCTTAAACTGCCTTCCTGTGTTGTCTTGCATCTCGTTGGGTTTTTTCAGAACTGCAATCCTGAATTCTCTCTCATTGAAGCCACATGTTTCCATATCTTTAAGTTCCCTTTCTGGGGACTTGTCACTTTCTTTCTCAGCTGTCTCGTTGCCTTGGTTATTCATGGCAATTGCTGATGTATCATTTCTCCCAGAGCTGGGTCTTCCCAGATCCTGAGCACCACTGCTTCTCTGTAATCCGACGACTACTCCTCAGTTCAGGGGCCAGCTTGAGTCTCTGGGAAGTCGGGCAAGGATTGGGTGAGTGCGGTGTGGTCCAAGGTATGGTGTTTATCTCCTTTGTCCATCCAATGTTCCAGCTGTACGTCTCAGCTGAGGTTACTGCCTCAAACGCTGGATGTTTTGCTCTCTCAGCAGGAGAGATCAGGGAAATAGACCACCTCCTGGTTTTTGTTTGTTTCTGTCTTACCTAGGAATCCCCACCCCTCCACAGCTGTGGATGTGGGCAGCCTCTCTATTCCTCTCCTTCCTTCTTCCCTCACTCGCCCAGTGTATGCTCGCCTTCCAGAAACCCTCGTATGAGTCTCTTAACCGTTCTGTGAGTGCGCAGAGTAATTTGACGTTCAATATGTGGTAAGTTCCAGAGAACTCAAGAAGACCACCTCGCTGCCACTGACGTCACTCGGTAAATTCTATTCTTAACAAGACAGTGATTTCCAAGATAGTATGAAAAGTCAGAGCAATCAAGCAAGAGAAAGAAATAAAAGGCATCCAACTTGGGAATGAAGAAGTCAAATTGTCACGTATTGCAGGTGCCAAGATGATATGTATACAGAAACCCCAAAAGATATTAAAAAGAGTAAACGAATATAGTAAAGGGGCCAGATACCAAAATCTACAAAAATCCATTGATTTCCTATATACGAACAACGAAATCGCAGAGAAAAGAATGTTTAAAAATTCCTGTTGCAACTACAACAAAAATAATAAAATGCTTAGAAGTAAACTTGCCAACCATGTGAAAGACCTAAGGTCTTCTTGCTGAAGACGAAAAGGTACACTGCACGGAAAACCTTAAGGTGTTTTCAAAAGAATTGAATACCCAAAGAAATAGAATGGCACTCCTTGTTCATGGCTGGAAAGAATCAACATAATTAAAATGGTCATCACTGGCCAGCATGAGAACGCCCGACTTCCGATTTGAAACTCGCCTCTGTTGGCCTGGGTCCACCCCAGGACCATTACCAAACCCAGCCTGGGTCAGCCTAGGCACCCGCAGAGGTCAGTCAGAGGACCGCCCAGGTCACCGCAAGCATACCCTGGGGCTGTTCCCACGGTGAGACAGGGTCAGCCCCAGAAACCCCCATTGTCAGTCACAGAAACTGCCCTGGATCGTCAAGGATCAGCGCAGCGCAAGTCACAAGATCCCCCCCCCGAGTTCAGCCCGTGAAGGTCGAAGTTTGGTCCTGGGACACGGTGCGATGTCTCTCTTTACCCCGTATGGGTGGTCCTGGAACGCATCGAGTTCGGATTGGATACCCGCACGGATTGGTCTTGTTCCCTGCAGGTGCCAGTCTGGGCAAGCTTGGGTTGTCCCAGGAACCCCAGAGACTAGTCACAGAACCCTCCCATGTAGATAGATGCTGCTGGGACGAGACTGTCTTGGCCTAGGCACCTCTTAATCCAGAAGGAGCATGGGCTTGTCCCAGGCACACCCTTTTTCGAAAGAGGCTGCCCCTAGGGCTGGTGCTGAGACACATCCTGGTCAGCCCAATCAATCCCCATGGCCGAACACATCGCAGAGCAAGTCCTGGACTTTCCCGCCTCGGTCCTGGCACCTGCTGTGTCCAGGGCCAGGACCTGTCTCGGTGGTCCTAGGAACTAGTTCCAGGACCCACCCAGTAGGTCTGTGCACACCCTGGTGACAGAGACAGGACCTGAATGGGTCGGAAACGGAGACAGCCCAGTTCTGGTCCTGGGACCCACCCGGTTCCGGCCTAGGCACACCATGGGGCACGGAAGGGTGGTCCCAGGCACCACCTGGGTCCAGACACTGGCTATCCGGAGGTCTGTCCTTGGATGTGAACGGGAGGTCTGGTTCACCTGGGACAACCACGAATTGGCCAGGGCATCCCTGAGGCGGCTGGTTCTGGGACAAGCGTTGGAGGCACATGACACCACCATGGACTGTCCCGGGATCCAGCAAGTTGGCTCCGGTCAACCCCTCATGGACAATCCCGTGACCCGCCCTTGAGGCCCCGGGCATTCCCAGGGAGAGTCCATGGCCAACCAGGATTGCGCTGGGCGTATTCCAGTGGCGGTATTGGGAAGTGTCAGTGTGACCCCTGGTCCCGACAGGTTCATTCACTGGACCGCCACTACGTCAGTTCCAGGACGCTGTTGTGTGAACGGGGACACCATCTCTAAGACTGTCCTGGACACAGCCAGGTGGCCCTGGTCACCTTTTGGGGACAGTCCACGGACTCACCCCGATAGCCTTGAGCATCCCTGCGTGATGGTCTCAGTACCCACTCATTGGCCCTCAACCCACCTTGGGGACAATCTCAGGACCCACTAGGGTAGATTCAGGCCTCCCTAGGGACAGTCACAAGACCAGCCCAGTGTACCCTGGGCACCCGGTTTGGAATGTCTCGACATAATGTTGGTACACAGGTGACACCAGCATCCCCCAGGCAGAGTCCTGGGAACAGGTTGGGTGGCTCCTGGTAACCCCCGAGGAAGGTATTGAAACCCACTTGGGTGCCCAAGTGCACCTCACATGGGGCAGGTATGGGAACCTCCTGGGTTTCCCGTAGAGACCACAGGAGGTGGTGCTGGCAACCACCTAATTGCCCCTGGCACGTCCTGGTGACATTCCCAAGACGCGTTTGTAGCCTCAGGCATCTCCTGGAGACGGCACAGATACCTGTACTAGACCTTTCTGGCTCTCCCCGGGACCTCCCAGGGATGGTCCCGTGTCTAGTCCCTGTGGCCTCTGTATCCACCAGGTAGTGTCCAAGGACCTGCCTGCGTGGCCCTGGGCCCACCCCGAGGACGGTCCCAGGACCTCAATTCCCTCTGGGAAACGGTCCTGGAATCCACACTGACGGACATGTGCATCATGTGCAGCCTTGATGGGATGGTCCTGGCCTGCGCCAGTGGCACCGGTGACGATTCTGGAACACACCCTGACGGCCCGGAGAATATCTCGGGGATGGTCCTCAGATAGGACCACGCTAGGATAGGTATGTCTAGACAAGGGGCTCAGAATGCACTGCATAGAAAGGAACAGTTGGAGAAGGGGTAGGGAGAATGGGGTGTTGGCATTTATCAGCTTCAGAACCCTTCTAGACAGATAATAGAATTTTCTATTGTAGCTTATTGTAGCTTATTGTAGGGAAAGAAGTTTATCTGTGCTGCTCCTAGAAACTTGTCCTTTTCTTTCCTCTTTTTAATTTAAGTTTACTGGGGTGACAAATGGTAGTAAACTTACATAGATTTCAGGCGTACAATCAGGTATTGCATCATCTATAAGTCCCATTGTGTGTTCACCACCCAGAGTCAGTTTTCCTTCCATCACCATATGCTTGATCCCCTTTACAATCCCCATCTACCATCCCGCCCTCCCCCCTTACCCTCTGGTAAGGACTAAACTATTGTCAGTGTCTGTGAGTTTTTGTTTCTCCTTTGTTTGTCTTGCTCTTTTGCAGTTTTGGGTTTATATATCACATATCGGTAAAAGCATATGGTTCTCTGCTTTTTCTGTCTGATTTGTTTCGCTTAGCGTTATAGTCTCAAGAGCCATACATGTTGTCACAAACGGTCCTATTTCATCCTTTCTTACTGCCGAATAGTAGTCGTTGTGTATATATACCACGACTTCTTTAGCTAGACTTCTTTAGATGGATATTCGTCTATCGAAGGACGTTTCGGTTGTTTCCATGTCTTGGCCAGCATAAATAAAGCTGCAGTGAAGATCGGAGCACATGTGTCTTTATGGATAAATGTTATCAGATTTTTTTGGTAGACAACTAGGAGGGGGATTGCTGGGTCATACGGTAATTCTGTTTGTAATTTCTTTGAAGACCCTCCACACTGCCTTCCATAGCAGCTGCACCAATCTGCGTTCCCACCAACAGAGTATTGAGGGTTCCTTCTTCTCCACAGCGTCTCTAACACTCTCTAGCAGTCCAATTTCATTCTTTTGGACGCGGCTATCCAATTCTGCCAGCACCATTTATCCAAGAGGCTGTCTTTTCCCTTTGTGAAACATTATCGGTCCACATCTATGTGGTTTTATTTCTGGGTTCTCAATTCTATTGCATTAACCTATGTGTCTGTCTTTCTGCCAATACCCTGCTGTTTTGATTATTGTAGCCCTGTAGTACAAGGTAAAGTCAGGGAGTGTGATACCTCCAGTATTGTTCCCTTCTCTTAAGATTGCTTTGGCTATTCGGGCGCTTTTGTGGTTCCAAAAAAATCTGATGACTTTTTTGTGCTACTTCTTTAAAAAAATGTCCTTGGGATTTTGATGGGGATTGCATTAAATCTGTATGTTGCTTTGGGTAATATGGCCATTTCATGAGCACGGAATGTCGCTCCATTTCTTTGCGTCTTCAATTTCTTTGAAAAAATGTCTTGTAGTTTTCAGCACAATGGTCTTTCACCTCCTTGGTTAAGTTTATTCCTAGGTATTTTATTCTTCTTGCTGCAATTGCAAAAGGAATTGTTTTTTGTGTTTCTTTTTCTGAGATTACATTGTCAGTATCTAGGAATGCAGTGGACTTTTCTACGTGGATTTTGTAGCCAGCAACTGTACTGTATTCCTTGATTGTACTGTACTGTATTCCTTGATTGTTTCCAATAGCTTTTTGATGGAGTCTTTAGGGTTTTCTACATATAGCATCATGTCATCTGCAGAGTGGTAATTTAACTTCTTCATTCCCCATTTGGACGCCTTTGATTTCTTTCTCTTGCCTGATTGCTCTGGCAAGGACTTCCAACACTACGTTGAAAAGCAGAGGTGACAGGGGACAGCCCTGTCGTTTTCCTGAACGTAGAGCCAAGGGCTTTCGTTTTTCACCATTAATTATGAGATTAGCTGAGGGCTTGTCATATATGGCCTTTATTATGCGAAGGTATTCTTCCTTCTATACCTATTTTAGTAAGTGTTTTAATCATGAATGGATGTTGATGCTTTTTCTGCATCAATTGTTAAAATCATATGCTTTTTTTTCCTTTATGTGACGGATTTTTTTTTTTTTTTTGTATATGTGATGGATTTCCGGATGTTGAACCATCCTTGTGCCACGGGGATGAACCCCACTTGGTCACGATGATCTTTTTAATGCATTGTTGTATTCGATTTGCTATAAATTTGTTTAGGACTTTTGCATCTGTATTCATCAGAGATATTGGTGTGTAGTTTTCTTTATGTGTGTGTGGTCCTTCCCAGGTTTTGGTATCAGGGTAATGTTGGTTTCACAAAATGAGCTGGATTGTACTGTCTCATCTTCAATTTTTTGGAAGAGGTTGAGCAGGATTGGTATTAGATCTTCTTTGAAGGTTCGGTAGAATTCACCAGTAAAGCCCTCCGGTCCCGGACTTTTGCCTTTGGAAGGTTTTGGATGACTGATTCAATTTCGTTACTGGCGATCGTTCTGTTTAGATTTTCCAGTTCTTCGTGGTTCAGCCTTGTTTCTAAGGACTTGTCCATTTCTTCTAGGTTATTGAATTTGGTGGCATATAGACTTAGTATTCTTCGATGATCCTTTGTATTTCTGTGGTGTCCGTGATAACGTCCCCTTTTCCATTTCTGATTTTGTTAATTAGTGTCTTCTCTCTTTTTTATGTTAGTGAGTCTATCCAAGGGTTTGTCAATTTTGTTCATCTTTTCAAGGAACCAGCTCTTCGTCACGTTAATTTCTTTCTATTGTCTTTTTGTTCCCTATTTCATTTATTTCTGGTCTGGTCCTTGTTATTTCCTTTCTTCTGCTGACCTTGGGTTTCGCTTCTTCTTGTTGTAGTTCTTGAAGGTCTAACAGGAGGTTGTTTGTTTGGGATTTTTCTTGTTTCTTGGGATAGGCCTGTAATGACATACATTTCCCTCTTGAAAGTGCTTTCGCTGCATCCCAAAACTTTTGGTAGGATGTATTTTCACTGTCGTTTGTCGCTAGGTATCTTTTGATCTCTCCTTTAATTCTAAAGAACCCAGTCGTTCTTTAAAAGTATGTTGTAATTGTGTTTTTTCCTGCTTTCTTTTTGTAGTTGCTATCCCATTTCAAAGCCTTGGGATCAGAGGATGTGCTTCGTATGATTTCAGTCTTCTTAAATTTGCTGAGGCTGATTTTATGTCCCAATATATGGTCTATATCCTTGAGAATGTTCCATGCACACTAGAAAAGAATGTCTAGTCTGATGTTTCAGAATGAAGTGCTCTTTGTACGTCAATTGTGTCCATTTCATCTACTGTGTCATTTGGGGCTGCTATTTCATTATTTGTTTTCTGTTTGGATGATCTACCCATAGCTGACAGTGATGTTATTTAAGTCCCCTAGTATAATTGTGCTTCGGTCAATTTCTCCCTTTCGTTCTGTTAATAGGTGCTTGGTATATTTCGGTGCTCCCTGATTGGGGGCATGAAATGTCCATCTTTGTCTCGTATCATCTTTTTCACCCTGAAGTCTGTTTCATCTGATATCATTATGGCTACACCTGATTTTCTCTGGGTACCCTCTGCGTGGAATGCCCATTTCCCCCCTTTCATTTTGAATCTATGCTTGTCTTTGTAGCTGAGATGTGTCTCTTGGACATAGTTGGGTTTATTTTTCTGATTTAGAGTTTTGGGTTTCGCTTTTTGATCCAATCTGCTACTCTGTGCCTTTATATTGGTGAGTTCAGTCCACTTACATTTAGAATGATTATTGATATATGAGGATATCTTGTCACTCTATCTTCAGTTTTGTCGTAAGACTGTGTCTCCATTGTTTCTTTGCCTTTGAGTTGTCTATTAATTCTGTGTGATGGTATTCTATGATGTTTCCCTCTGTTTTTTTTTTTTTATTATTACAGTCTATATTTCAGTTCTGGATTTTGTTTTTTTTTTTTTTTTTGAGTGGTTACCCTTAAGTTTATGTAAAAGAAAGTTTGATATTTAGAGTATTCCATTTTCTTCAGTTCGCTTACTTTCTCCATTCCCTTATTCCGGTTCAGGCCTTTACTCTCCCCGTTTTTGTGTTGCCACAAATTGTCCCAGTTGATGGTGGTCGAATAGCCTCCTTTAGTATTTCTTGTAGTGCAGGTCGTGTATTGGAAAATCCCCTCAGCTTCTGTATGTCCTCCTTCATATCTAAAGGATATCTTTGCTGGATATATTATTCTTGGCTCCAAGTTTCTCTCTTTCAATAGTTTGAATATTTGGTTCCACTCCCTCCTGCCTTGCAGAGTTTCCGCTGAAAAATCTGGTGATAATCTAATGGGCTTTCCTTTGTAGGTTACCGTCTCCTTTACCCTGGCTGCCTCGAGGATTGTTTCTTTTTGTTGATTTTAGACAGCTTCAATACAATGTGCCTTGCAGAAGGTCTGTTGGGATTGAGGTAATTAGGTGTTGTATTTGCTTCTTGGATTCGAGGATCCAGTTCTGTCCACAAGTTTGGGGAAGTTCTCTTCGACAATTTTTGTGCATATATTCTCTGTTCCCTTCTCTCTTTCTTCTCCTTCTGGTATGCCCATTATTCTTATGGTGCTCTTTCTGACGGAGTCAGAAAGTTCTCGTTAGAGGTCTTCCGTTTCTTTTAAGTCTCAAGTCTGTTTCTTCTAACATCTGTGTAATTCCCAGGTTTCTATCTTCGATGTCACGGATTCTTTCCTCTTACTAGGTAGTAGTCAACTCTACTACCTAAGCTGGTTATTTCATTCTTAATTTCTTCTATTGAGTTCTTCATCTCTAGAAACTCTATTTGGTTCCTTTGAAAATTTCAATCTCTTTCGTTAAATGCTCATGTTGGTCGTTGATTGTGTGTCAGAGTTCCTTAAACTGCCTTCCTGTGTTGTCTTGCATCTCGTTGGGTTTTTTCAGAACTGCAATCCTGAATTCTCTCTCATTGAAGCCACATGTTTCCATATCTTTAAGTTCCCTTTCTGGGGACTTGTCACTTTCTTTCTCAGCTGTCTCGTTGCCTTGGTTATTCATGGCAATTGCTGATGTATCATTTCTCCCAGAGCTGGGTCTTCCCAGATCCTGAGCACCACTGCTTCTCTGTAATCCGACGACTACTCCTCAGTTCAGGGGCCAGCTTGAGTCTCTGGGAAGTCGGGCAAGGATTGGGTGAGTGCGGTGTGGTCCAAGGTATGGTGTTTATCTCCTTTGTCCATCCAATGTTCCAGCTGTACGTCTCAGCTGAGGTTACTGCCTCAAACGCTGGATGTTTTGCTCTCTCAGCAGGAGAGATCAGGGAAATAGACCACCTCCTGGTTTTTGTTTGTTTCTGTCTTACCTAGGAATCCCCACCCCTCCACAGCTGTGGATGTGGGCAGCCTCTCTATTCCTCTCCTTCCTTCTTCCCTCACTCGCCCAGTGTATGCTCGCCTTCCAGAAACCCTCGTATGAGTCTCTTAACCGTTCTGTGAGTGCGCAGAGTAATTTGACGTTCAATATGTGGTAAGTTCCAGAGAACTCAAGAAGACCACCTCGCTGCCACTGACGTCACTCGGTAAATTCTATTCTTAACAAGACAGTGATTTCCAAGATAGTATGAAAAGTCAGAGCAATCAAGCAAGAGAAAGAAATAAAAGGCATCCAACTTGGGAATGAAGAAGTCAAATTGTCACGTATTGCAGGTGCCAAGATGATATGTATACAGAAACCCCAAAAGATATTAAAAAGAGTAAACGAATATAGTAAAGGGGCCAGATACCAAAATCTACAAAAATCCATTGATTTCCTATATACGAACAACGAAATCGCAGAGAAAAGAATGTTTAAAAATTCCTGTTGCAACTACAACAAAAATAATAAAATGCTTAGAAGTAAACTTGCCAACCATGTGAAAGACCTAAGGTCTTCTTGCTGAAGACGAAAAGGTACACTGCACGGAAAACCTTAAGGTGTTTTCAAAAGAATTGAATACCCAAAGAAATAGAATGGCACTCCTTGTTCATGGCTGGAAAGAATCAACATAATTAAAATGGTCATCACTGGCCAGCATGAGAACGCCCGACTTCCGATTTGAAACTCGCCTCTGTTGGCCTGGGTCCACCCCAGGACCATTACCAAACCCAGCCTGGGTCAGCCTAGGCACCCGCAGAGGTCAGTCAGAGGACCGCCCAGGTCACCGCAAGCATACCCTGGGGCTGTTCCCACGGTGAGACAGGGTCAGCCCCAGAAACCCCCATTGTCAGTCACAGAAACTGCCCTGGATCGTCAAGGATCAGCGCAGCGCAAGTCACAAGATCCCCCCCCCGAGTTCAGCCCGTGAAGGTCGAAGTTTGGTCCTGGGACACGGTGCGATGTCTCTCTTTACCCCGTATGGGTGGTCCTGGAACGCATCGAGTTCGGATTGGATACCCGCACGGATTGGTCTTGTTCCCTGCAGGTGCCAGTCTGGGCAAGCTTGGGTTGTCCCAGGAACCCCAGAGACTAGTCACAGAACCCTCCCATGTAGATAGATGCTGCTGGGACGAGACTGTCTTGGCCTAGGCACCTCTTAATCCAGAAGGAGCATGGGCTTGTCCCAGGCACACCCTTTTTCGAAAGAGGCTGCCCCTAGGGCTGGTGCTGAGACACATCCTGGTCAGCCCAATCAATCCCCATGGCCGAACACATCGCAGAGCAAGTCCTGGACTTTCCCGCCTCGGTCCTGGCACCTGCTGTGTCCAGGGCCAGGACCTGTCTCGGTGGTCCTAGGAACTAGTTCCAGGACCCACCCAGTAGGTCTGTGCACACCCTGGTGACAGAGACAGGACCTGAATGGGTCGGAAACGGAGACAGCCCAGTTCTGGTCCTGGGACCCACCCGGTTCCGGCCTAGGCACACCATGGGGCACGGAAGGGTGGTCCCAGGCACCACCTGGGTCCAGACACTGGCTATCCGGAGGTCTGTCCTTGGATGTGAACGGGAGGTCTGGTTCACCTGGGACAACCACGAATTGGCCAGGGCATCCCTGAGGCGGCTGGTTCTGGGACAAGCGTTGGAGGCACATGACACCACCATGGACTGTCCCGGGATCCAGCAAGTTGGCTCCGGTCAACCCCTCATGGACAATCCCGTGACCCGCCCTTGAGGCCCCGGGCATTCCCAGGGAGAGTCCATGGCCAACCAGGATTGCGCTGGGCGTATTCCAGTGGCGGTATTGGGAAGTGTCAGTGTGACCCCTGGTCCCGACAGGTTCATTCACTGGACCGCCACTACGTCAGTTCCAGGACGCTGTTGTGTGAACGGGGACACCATCTCTAAGACTGTCCTGGACACAGCCAGGTGGCCCTGGTCACCTTTTGGGGACAGTCCACGGACTCACCCCGATAGCCTTGAGCATCCCTGCGTGATGGTCTCAGTACCCACTCATTGGCCCTCAACCCACCTTGGGGACAATCTCAGGACCCACTAGGGTAGATTCAGGCCTCCCTAGGGACAGTCACAAGACCAGCCCAGTGTACCCTGGGCACCCGGTTTGGAATGTCTCGACATAATGTTGGTACACAGGTGACACCAGCATCCCCCAGGCAGAGTCCTGGGAACAGGTTGGGTGGCTCCTGGTAACCCCCGAGGAAGGTATTGAAACCCACTTGGGTGCCCAAGTGCACCTCACATGGGGCAGGTATGGGAACCTCCTGGGTTTCCCGTAGAGACCACAGGAGGTGGTGCTGGCAACCACCTAATTGCCCCTGGCACGTCCTGGTGACATTCCCAAGACGCGTTTGTAGCCTCAGGCATCTCCTGGAGACGGCACAGATACCTGTACTAGACCTTTCTGGCTCTCCCCGGGACCTCCCAGGGATGGTCCCGTGTCTAGTCCCTGTGGCCTCTGTATCCACCAGGTAGTGTCCAAGGACCTGCCTGCGTGGCCCTGGGCCCACCCCGAGGACGGTCCCAGGACCTCAATTCCCTCTGGGAAACGGTCCTGGAATCCACACTGACGGACATGTGCATCATGTGCAGCCTTGATGGGATGGTCCTGGCCTGCGCCAGTGGCACCGGTGACGATTCTGGAACACACCCTGACGGCCCGGAGAATATCTCGGGGATGGTCCTCAGATAGGACCACGCTAGGATAGGTATGTCTAGACAAGGGGCTCAGAATGCACTGCATAGAAAGGAACAGTTGGAGAAGGGGTAGGGAGAATGGGGTGTTGGCATTTATCAGCTTCAGAACCCTTCTAGACAGATAATAGAATTTTCTATTGTAGCTTATTGTAGCTTATTGTAGGGAAAGAAGTTTATCTGTGCTGCTCCTAGAAACTTGTCCTTTTCTTTCCTCTTTTTAATTTAAGTTTACTGGGGTGACAAATGGTAGTAAACTTACATAGATTTCAGGCGTACAATCAGGTATTGCATCATCTATAAGTCCCATTGTGTGTTCACCACCCAGAGTCAGTTTTCCTTCCATCACCATATGCTTGATCCCCTTTACAATCCCCATCTACCATCCCGCCCTCCCCCCTTACCCTCTGGTAAGGACTAAACTATTGTCAGTGTCTGTGAGTTTTTGTTTCTCCTTTGTTTGTCTTGCTCTTTTGCAGTTTTGGGTTTATATATCACATATCGGTAAAAGCATATGGTTCTCTGCTTTTTCTGTCTGATTTGTTTCGCTTAGCGTTATAGTCTCAAGAGCCATACATGTTGTCACAAACGGTCCTATTTCATCCTTTCTTACTGCCGAATAGTAGTCGTTGTGTATATATACCACGACTTCTTTAGCTAGACTTCTTTAGATGGATATTCGTCTATCGAAGGACGTTTCGGTTGTTTCCATGTCTTGGCCAGCATAAATAAAGCTGCAGTGAAGATCGGAGCACATGTGTCTTTATGGATAAATGTTATCAGATTTTTTTGGTAGACAACTAGGAGGGGGATTGCTGGGTCATACGGTAATTCTGTTTGTAATTTCTTTGAAGACCCTCCACACTGCCTTCCATAGCAGCTGCACCAATCTGCGTTCCCACCAACAGAGTATTGAGGGTTCCTTCTTCTCCACAGCGTCTCTAACACTCTCTAGCAGTCCAATTTCATTCTTTTGGACGCGGCTATCCAATTCTGCCAGCACCATTTATCCAAGAGGCTGTCTTTTCCCTTTGTGAAACATTATCGGTCCACATCTATGTGGTTTTATTTCTGGGTTCTCAATTCTATTGCATTAACCTATGTGTCTGTCTTTCTGCCAATACCCTGCTGTTTTGATTATTGTAGCCCTGTAGTACAAGGTAAAGTCAGGGAGTGTGATACCTCCAGTATTGTTCCCTTCTCTTAAGATTGCTTTGGCTATTCGGGCGCTTTTGTGGTTCCAAAAAAATCTGATGACTTTTTTGTGCTACTTCTTTAAAAAAATGTCCTTGGGATTTTGATGGGGATTGCATTAAATCTGTATGTTGCTTTGGGTAATATGGCCATTTCATGAGCACGGAATGTCGCTCCATTTCTTTGCGTCTTCAATTTCTTTGAAAAAATGTCTTGTAGTTTTCAGCACATGGGTCTTTCACCTCCTTGGTTAAGTTTATTCCTAGGTATTTTATTCTTCTTGCTGCAATTGCAAAAGGAATTGTTTTTTGTGTTTCTTTTTCTGAGATTACATTGTCAGTATCTAGGAATGCAGTGGACTTTTCTACGTGGATTTTGTAGTCAGCAACTGTACTGTATTCCTTGATTGTTTCCAATAGCTTTTTGATGGAGTCTTTAGGGTTTTCTACATATAGCATCATGTCATCTGCAGAGTGGTAATTTAACTTCTTCATTCCCCATTTGGACGCCTTTGATTTCTTTCTCTTGCCTGATTGCTCTGGCAAGGACTTCCAACACTACGTTGAAAAGCAGAGGTGACAGGGGACAGCCCTGTCGTTTTCCTGAACGTAGAGCCAAGGGCTTTCGTTTTTCACCATTAATTATGAGATTAGCTGAGGGCTTGTCATATATGGCCCTTATTATGCGAAGGTATTCTTCCTTCTATACCTATTTTAGTAAGTGTTTTAATCATGAATGGATGTTGATGCTTTTTCTGCATCAATTGTTAAAATCATATGCTTTTTTTTCCTTTATGTGACGGATTTTTTTTTTTTTTTTGTATATGTGATGGATTTCCGGATGTTGAACCATCCTTGTGCCACGGGGATGAACCCCACTTGGTCACGATGATCTTTTTAATGCATTGTTGTATTCGATTTGCTATAAATTTGTTTAGGACTTTTGCATCTGTATTCATCAGAGATATTGGTGTGTAGTTTTCTTTATGTGTGTGTTGTCCTTCCCAGGTTTTGGTATCAGGGTAATGTTGGTTTCACAAAATGAGCTGGATTGTACTGTCTCATCTTCAATTTTTTGGAAGAGGTTGAGCAGGATTGGTATTAGATCTTCTTTGAAGGTTCGGTAGAATTCACCAGTAAAGCCCTCCGGTCCCGGACTTTTGCCTTTGGAAGGTTTTGGATGACTGATTCAATTTCGTTACTGGCGATCGTTCTGTTTAGATTTTCCAGTTCTTCGTGGTTCAGCCTTGTTTCTAAGGACTTGTCCATTTCTTCTAGGTTATTGAATTTGGTGGCATATAGACTTAGTATTCTTCGATGATCCTTTGTATTTCTGTGGTGTCCGTGATAACGTCCCCTTTTCCATTTCTGATTTTGTTAATTAGTGTCTTCTCTCTTTTTTATGTTAGTGAGTCTATCCAAGGGTTTGTCAATTTTGTTCATCTTTTCAAGGAACCAGCTCTTCGTCACGTTAATTTCTTTCTATTGTCTTTTTGTTCCCTATTTCATTTATTTCTGGTCTGGTCCTTGTTATTTCCTTTCTTCTGCTGACCTTGGGTTTCGTTTCTTCTTGTTGTAGTTCTTGAAGGTCTAACAGGAGGTTGTTTGTTTGGGATTTTTCTTGTTTCTTGGGATAGGCCTGTAATGACATACATTTCCCTCTTGAAAGTGCTTTCGCTGCATCCCAAAACTTTTGGTAGGATGTATTTTCACTGTCGTTTGTCGCTAGGTATCTTTTGATCTCTCCTTTAATTCTAAAGAACCCAGTCGTTCTTTAAAAGTATGTTGTAATTGTGTTTTTTCCTGCTTTCTTTTTGTAGTTGCTATCCCATTTCAAAGCCTTGGGATCAGAGGATGTGCTTCGTATGATTTCAGTCTTCTTAAATTTGCTGAGGCTGATTTTATGTCCCAATATATGGTCTATATCCTTGAGAATGTTCCATGCACACTAGAAAAGAATGTCTAGTCTGATGTTTCAGAATGAAGTGCTCTTTGTACGTCAATTGTGTCCATTTCATCTACTGTGTCATTTGGGGCTGCTATTTCATTATTTGTTTTCTGTTTGGATGATCTACCCATAGCTGACAGTGATGTTATTTAAGTCCCCTAGTATAATTGTGCTTTGGTCAATTTCTCCCTTTCGTTCTGTTAATAGGTGCTTGGTATATTTCGGTGCTCCCTGATTGGGGGCATGAAATGTCCATCTTTGTCTCGTATCATCTTTTTCACCCTGAAGTCTGTTTCATCTGATATCATTATGGCTACACCTGATTTTCTCTGGGTACCCTCTGCGTGGAATGCCCATTTCCCCCCTTTCATTTTGAATCTATGCTTGTCTTTGTAGCTGAGATGTGTCTCTTGGACATAGTTGGGTTTATTTTTCTGATTTAGAGTTTTGGGTTTCGCTTTTTGATCCAATCTGCTACCCTGTGCCTTTATATTGGTGAGTTCAGTCCACTTACATTTAGAATGATTATTGATATATGAGGATATCTTGTCACTCTATCTTCAGTTTTGTCGTAAGACTGTGTCTCCATTGTTTCTTTGCCTTTGAGTTGTCTATTAATTCTGTGTGATGGTATTCTATGATGTTTCCCTCTGTTTTTTTTTTTTTATTATTACAGTCTATATTTCAGTTCTGGATTTTGTTTTTTTGTTTTTTTGAGTGGTTACCCTTAAGTTTATGTAAAAGAAAGTTTGATATTTAGAGTATTCCATTTTCTTCAGTTCGCTTACTTTCTCCATTCCCTTATTCCGGTTCAGGCCTTTACTCTCCCCGTTTTTGTGTTGCCACAAATTGTCCCAGTTGATGGTGGTCGAATAGCCTCCTTTAGTATTTCTTGTAGTGCAGGTCGTGTATTGGAAAATCCCCTCAGCTTCTGTATGTCCTCCTTCATATCTAAAGGATATCTTTGCTGGATATATTATTCTTGGCTCCAAGTTTCTCTCTTTCAATAGTTTGAATATTTGGTTCCACTCCCTCCTGCCTTGCAGAGTTTCCGCTGAAAAATCTGGTGATAATCTAATGGGCTTTCCTTTGTAGGTTACCGTCTCCTTTACCCTGGCTGCCTCGAGGATTGTTTCTTTTTGTTGATTTTAGACAGCTTCAATACAATGTGCCTTGCAGAAGGTCTGTTGGGATTGAGGTAATTAGGTGTTGTATTTGCTTCTTGGATTCGAGGATCCAGTTCTGTCCACAAGTTTGGGGAAGTTCTCTTCGACAATTTTTGTGCATATATTCTCTGTTCCCTTCTCTCTTTCTTCTCCTTCTGGTATGCCCATTATTCTTATGGTGCTCTTTCTGACGGAGTCAGAAAGTTCTCGTTAGAGGTCTTCCGTTTCTTTTAAGTCTCAAGTCTGTTTCTTCTAACATCTGTGTAATTCCCAGGTTTCTATCTTCGATGTCACGGATTCTTTCCTCTTACTAGGTAGTAGTCAACTCTACTACCTAAGCTGGTTATTTCATTCTTAATTTCTTCTATTGAGTTCTTCATCTCTAGAAACTCTATTTGGTTCCTTTGAAAATTTCAATCTCTTTCGTTAAATGCTCATGTTGGTCGTTGATTGTGTGTCTGAGTTCCTTAAACTGCCTTCCTGTGTTGTCTTGCATCTCGTTGGGTTTTTTCAGAACTGCAATCCTGAATTCTCTCTCATTGAAGCCACATGTTTCCATATCTTTAAGTTCCCTTTCTGGGGACTTGTCACTTTCTTTCTCAGCTGTCTCGTTGCCTTGGTTATTCATGGCAATTGCTGATGTATCATTTCTCCCAGAGCTGGGTCTTTCCAGATCCTGAGCACCACTGCTTCTCTGTAATCTGACGACTACTCCTCAGTTCAGGGGCCAGCTTGAGTCTCTGAGAAGTCGGGCAAGGATTGGGTGAGTGCGGTGTGGTCCAAGGTATGGTGTTTATCTCCTTTGTCCATCCAATGTTCCAGCTGTACGTCTCAGCTGAGGTTACTGCCTCAAACGCTGGATGTTTTGCTCTCTCAGCAGGAGAGATCAGGGAAATAGACCACCTCCTGGTTTTTGTTTGTTTCTGTCTTACCTAGGAATCCCCACCCCTCCACAGCTGTGGATGTGGGCAGCCTCTCTATTCCTCTCCTTCCTTCTTCCCTCACTCGCCCAGTGTATGCTCGCCTTCCAGAAACCCTCGCATGAGTCTCTTAACCGTTCTGTGAGTGCGCAGAGTAATTTGACGTTCAATATGTGGTAAGTTCCAGAGAACTCAAGAAGACCACCTCGCTGCCACTGACGTCACTCGGTAAATTCTATTCTTAACAAGACAGTGATTTCCAAGATAGTATGAAAAGTCAGAGCAATCAAGCAAGAGAAAGAAATAAAAGGCATCCAACTTGGGAATGAAGAAGTCAAATTGTCACGTATTGCAGGTGCCAAGATGATATGTATACAGAAACCCCAAAAGATATTAAAAAGAGTAAACGAATATAGTAAAGGGGCCAGATACCAAAATCTACAAAAATCCATTGATTTCCTATATACGAACAACGAAATCGCAGAGAAAAGAATGTTTAAAAATTCCTGTTGCAACTACAACAAAAATAATAAAATGCTTAGAAGTAAACTTGCCAACCATGTGAAAGACCTAAGGTCTTCTTGCTGAAGACGAAAAGGTACACTGCACGGAAAACCTTAAGGTGTTTTCAAAAGAATTGAATACCCAAAGAAATAGAATGGCACTCCTTGTTCATGGCTGGAAAGAATCAACATAATTAAAATGGTCATCACTGGCCAGCATGAGAACGCCCGACTTCCGATTTGAAACTCGCCTCTGTTGGCCTGGGTCCACCCCAGGACCATTACCAAACCCAGCCTGGGTCAGCCTAGGCACCCGCAGAGGTCAGTCAGAGGACCGCCCAGGTCACCGCAAGCATACCCTGGGGCTGTTCCCACGGTGAGACAGGGTCAGCCCCAGAAACCCCCATTGTCAGTCACAGAAACTGCCCTGGATCGTCAAGGATCAGCGCAGCGCAAGTCACAAGATCCCCCCCCCGAGTTCAGCCCGTGAAGGTCGAAGTTTGGTCCTGGGACACGGTGCGATGTCTCTCTTTACCCCGTATGGGTGGTCCTGGAACGCATCGAGTTCGGATTGGATACCCGCACGGATTGGTCTTGTTCCCTGCAGGTGCCAGTCTGGGCAAGCTTGGGTTGTCCCAGGAACCCCAGAGACTAGTCACAGAACCCTCCCATGTAGATAGATGCTGCTGGGACGAGACTGTCTTGGCCTAGGCACCTCTTAATCCAGAAGGAGCATGGGCTTGTCCCAGGCACACCCTTTTTCGAAAGAGGCTGCCCCTAGGGCTGGTGCTGAGACACATCCTGGTCAGCCCAATCAATCCCCATGGCCGAACACATCGCAGAGCAAGTCCTGGACTTTCCCGCCTCGGTCCTGGCACCTGCTGTGTCCAGGGCCAGGACCTGTCTCGGTGGTCCTAGGAACTAGTTCCAGGACCCACCCAGTAGGTCTGTGCACACCCTGGTGACAGAGACAGGACCTGAATGGGTCGGAAACGGAGACAGCCCAGTTCTGGTCCTGGGACCCACCCGGTTCCGGCCTAGGCACACCATGGGGCACGGAAGGGTGGTCCCAGGCACCACCTGGGTCCAGACACTGGCTATCCGGAGGTCTGTCCTTGGATGTGAACGGGAGGTCTGGTTCACCTGGGACAACCACGAATTGGCCAGGGCATCCCTGAGGCGGCTGGTTCTGGGACAAGCGTTGGAGGCACATGACACCACCATGGACTGTCCCGGGATCCAGCAAGTTGGCTCCGGTCAACCCCTCATGGACAATCCCGTGACCCGCCCTTGAGGCCCCGGGCATTCCCAGGGAGAGTCCATGGCCAACCAGGATTGCGCTGGGCGTATTCCAGTGGCGGTATTGGGAAGTGTCAGTGTGACCCCTGGTCCCGACAGGTTCATTCACTGGACCGCCACTACGTCAGTTCCAGGACGCTGTTGTGTGAACGGGGACACCATCTCTAAGACTGTCCTGGACACAGCCAGGTGGCCCTGGTCACCTTTTGGGGACAGTCCACGGACTCACCCCGATAGCCTTGAGCATCCCTGCGTGATGGTCTCAGTACCCACTCATTGGCCCTCAACCCACCTTGGGGACAATCTCAGGACCCACTAGGGTAGATTCAGGCCTCCCTAGGGACAGTCACAAGACCAGCCCAGTGTACCCTGGGCACCCGGTTTGGAATGTCTCGACATAATGTTGGTACACAGGTGACACCAGCATCCCCCAGGCAGAGTCCTGGGAACAGGTTGGGTGGCTCCTGGTAACCCCCGAGGAAGGTATTGAAACCCACTTGGGTGCCCAAGTGCACCTCACATGGGGCAGGTATGGGAACCTCCTGGGTTTCCCGTAGAGACCACAGGAGGTGGTGCTGGCAACCACCTAATTGCCCCTGGCACGTCCTGGTGACATTCCCAAGACGCGTTTGTAGCCTCAGGCATCTCCTGGAGACGGCACAGATACCTGTACTAGACCTTTCTGGCTCTCCCCGGGACCTCCCAGGGATGGTCCCGTGTCTAGTCCCTGTGGCCTCTGTATCCACCAGGTAGTGTCCAAGGACCTGCCTGCGTGGCCCTGGGCCCACCCCGAGGACGGTCCCAGGACCTCAATTCCCTCTGGGAAACGGTCCTGGAATCCACACTGACGGACATGTGCATCATGTGCAGCCTTGATGGGATGGTCCTGGCCTGCGCCAGTGGCACCGGTGACGATTCTGGAACACACCCTGACGGCCCGGAGAATATCTCGGGGATGGTCCTCAGATAGGACCACGCTAGGATAGGTATGTCTAGACAAGGGGCTCAGAATGCACTGCATAGAAAGGAACAGTTGGAGAAGGGGTAGGGAGAATGGGGTGTTGGCATTTATCAGCTTCAGAACCCTTCTAGACAGATAATAGAATTTTCTATTGTAGCTTATTGTAGCTTATTGTAGGGAAAGAAGTTTATCTGTGCTGCTCCTAGAAACTTGTCCTTTTCTTTCCTCTTTTTAATTTAAGTTTACTGGGGTGACAAATGGTAGTAAACTTACATAGATTTCAGGCGTACAATCAGGTATTGCATCATCTATAAGTCCCATTGTGTGTTCACCACCCAGAGTCAGTTTTCCTTCCATCACCATATGCTTGATCCCCTTTACAATCCCCATCTACCATCCCGCCCTCCCCCCTTACCCTCTGGTAAGGACTAAACTATTGTCAGTGTCTGTGAGTTTTTGTTTCTCCTTTGTTTGTCTTGCTCTTTTGCAGTTTTGGGTTTATATATCACATATCGGTAAAAGCATATGGTTCTCTGCTTTTTCTGTCTGATTTGTTTCGCTTAGCGTTATAGTCTCAAGAGCCATACATGTTGTCACAAACGGTCCTATTTCATCCTTTCTTACTGCCGAATAGTAGTCGTTGTGTATATATACCACGACTTCTTTAGCTAGACTTCTTTAGATGGATATTCGTCTATCGAAGGACGTTTCGGTTGTTTCCATGTCTTGGCCAGCATAAATAAAGCTGCAGTGAAGATCGGAGCACATGTGTCTTTATGGATAAATGTTATCAGATTTTTTTGGTAGACAACTAGGAGGGGGATTGCTGGGTCATACGGTAATTCTGTTTGTAATTTCTTTGAAGACCCTCCACACTGCCTTCCATAGCAGCTGCACCAATCTGCGTTCCCACCAACAGAGTATTGAGGGTTCCTTCTTCTCCACAGCGTCTCTAACACTCTCTAGCAGTCCAATTTCATTCTTTTGGACGCGGCTATCCAATTCTGCCAGCACCATTTATCCAAGAGGCTGTCTTTTCCCTTTGTGAAACATTATCGGTCCACATCTATGTGGTTTTATTTCTGGGTTCTCAATTCTATTGCATTAACCTATGTGTCTGTCTTTCTGCCAATACCCTGCTGTTTTGATTATTGTAGCCCTGTAGTACAAGGTAAAGTCAGGGAGTGTGATACCTCCAGTATTGTTCCCTTCTCTTAAGATTGCTTTGGCTATTCGGGCGCTTTTGTGGTTCCAAAAAAATCTGATGACTTTTTTGTGCTACTTCTTTAAAAAAATGTCCTTGGGATTTTGATGGGGATTGCATTAAATCTGTATGTTGCTTTGGGTAATATGGCCATTTCATGAGCACGGAATGTCGCTCCATTTCTTTGCGTCTTCAATTTCTTTGAAAAAATGTCTTGTAGTTTTCAGCACAATGGTCTTTCACCTCCTTGGTTAAGTTTATTCCTAGGTATTTTATTCTTCTTGCTGCAATTGCAAAAGGAATTGTTTTTTGTGTTTCTTTTTCTGAGATTACATTGTCAGTATCTAGGAATGCAGTGGACTTTTCTACGTGGATTTTGTAGCCAGCAACTGTACTGTATTCCTTGATTGTACTGTACTGTATTCCTTGATTGTTTCCAATAGCTTTTTGATGGAGTCTTTAGGGTTTTCTACATATAGCATCATGTCATCTGCAGAGTGGTAATTTAACTTCTTCATTCCCCATTTGGACGCCTTTGATTTCTTTCTCTTGCCTGATTGCTCTGGCAAGGACTTCCAACACTACGTTGAAAAGCAGAGGTGACAGGGGACAGCCCTGTCGTTTTCCTGAACGTAGAGCCAAGGGCTTTCGTTTTTCACCATTAATTATGAGATTAGCTGAGGGCTTGTCATATATGGCCTTTATTATGCGAAGGTATTCTTCCTTCTATACCTATTTTAGTAAGTGTTTTAATCATGAATGGATGTTGATGCTTTTTCTGCATCAATTGTTAAAATCATATGCTTTTTTTTCCTTTATGTGACGGATTTTTTTTTTTTTTTTGTATATGTGATGGATTTCCGGATGTTGAACCATCCTTGTGCCACGGGGATGAACCCCACTTGGTCACGATGATCTTTTTAATGCATTGTTGTATTCGATTTGCTATAAATTTGTTTAGGACTTTTGCATCTGTATTCATCAGAGATATTGGTGTGTAGTTTTCTTTATGTGTGTGTGGTCCTTCCCAGGTTTTGGTATCAGGGTAATGTTGGTTTCACAAAATGAGCTGGATTGTACTGTCTCATCTTCAATTTTTTGGAAGAGGTTGAGCAGGATTGGTATTAGATCTTCTTTGAAGGTTCGGTAGAATTCACCAGTAAAGCCCTCCGGTCCCGGACTTTTGCCTTTGGAAGGTTTTGGATGACTGATTCAATTTCGTTACTGGCGATCGTTCTGTTTAGATTTTCCAGTTCTTCGTGGTTCAGCCTTGTTTCTAAGGACTTGTCCATTTCTTCTAGGTTATTGAATTTGGTGGCATATAGACTTAGTATTCTTCGATGATCCTTTGTATTTCTGTGGTGTCCGTGATAACGTCCCCTTTTCCATTTCTGATTTTGTTAATTAGTGTCTTCTCTCTTTTTTATGTTAGTGAGTCTATCCAAGGGTTTGTCAATTTTGTTCATCTTTTCAAGGAACCAGCTCTTCGTCACGTTAATTTCTTTCTATTGTCTTTTTGTTCCCTATTTCATTTATTTCTGGTCTGGTCCTTGTTATTTCCTTTCTTCTGCTGACCTTGGGTTTCGCTTCTTCTTGTTGTAGTTCTTGAAGGTCTAACAGGAGGTTGTTTGTTTGGGATTTTTCTTGTTTCTTGGGATAGGCCTGTAATGACATACATTTCCCTCTTGAAAGTGCTTTCGCTGCATCCCAAAACTTTTGGTAGGATGTATTTTCACTGTCGTTTGTCGCTAGGTATCTTTTGATCTCTCCTTTAATTCTAAAGAACCCAGTCGTTCTTTAAAAGTATGTTGTAATTGTGTTTTTTCCTGCTTTCTTTTTGTAGTTGCTATCCCATTTCAAAGCCTTGGGATCAGAGGATGTGCTTCGTATGATTTCAGTCTTCTTAAATTTGCTGAGGCTGATTTTATGTCCCAATATATGGTCTATATCCTTGAGAATGTTCCATGCACACTAGAAAAGAATGTCTAGTCTGATGTTTCAGAATGAAGTGCTCTTTGTACGTCAATTGTGTCCATTTCATCTACTGTGTCATTTGGGGCTGCTATTTCATTATTTGTTTTCTGTTTGGATGATCTACCCATAGCTGACAGTGATGTTATTTAAGTCCCCTAGTATAATTGTGCTTCGGTCAATTTCTCCCTTTCGTTCTGTTAATAGGTGCTTGGTATATTTCGGTGCTCCCTGATTGGGGGCATGAAATGTCCATCTTTGTCTCGTATCATCTTTTTCACCCTGAAGTCTGTTTCATCTGATATCATTATGGCTACACCTGATTTTCTCTGGGTACCCTCTGCGTGGAATGCCCATTTCCCCCCTTTCATTTTGAATCTATGCTTGTCTTTGTAGCTGAGATGTGTCTCTTGGACATAGTTGGGTTTATTTTTCTGATTTAGAGTTTTGGGTTTCGCTTTTTGATCCAATCTGCTACTCTGTGCCTTTATATTGGTGAGTTCAGTCCACTTACATTTAGAATGATTATTGATATATGAGGATATCTTGTCACTCTATCTTCAGTTTTGTCGTAAGACTGTGTCTCCATTGTTTCTTTGCCTTTGAGTTGTCTATTAATTCTGTGTGATGGTATTCTATGATGTTTCCCTCTGTTTTTTTTTTTTTATTATTACAGTCTATATTTCAGTTCTGGATTTTGTTTTTTTTTTTTTTTTTGAGTGGTTACCCTTAAGTTTATGTAAAAGAAAGTTTGATATTTAGAGTATTCCATTTTCTTCAGTTCGCTTACTTTCTCCATTCCCTTATTCCGGTTCAGGCCTTTACTCTCCCCGTTTTTGTGTTGCCACAAATTGTCCCAGTTGATGGTGGTCGAATAGCCTCCTTTAGTATTTCTTGTAGTGCAGGTCGTGTATTGGAAAATCCCCTCAGCTTCTGTATGTCCTCCTTCATATCTAAAGGATATCTTTGCTGGATATATTATTCTTGGCTCCAAGTTTCTCTCTTTCAATAGTTTGAATATTTGGTTCCACTCCCTCCTGCCTTGCAGAGTTTCCGCTGAAAAATCTGGTGATAATCTAATGGGCTTTCCTTTGTAGGTTACCGTCTCCTTTACCCTGGCTGCCTCGAGGATTGTTTCTTTTTGTTGATTTTAGACAGCTTCAATACAATGTGCCTTGCAGAAGGTCTGTTGGGATTGAGGTAATTAGGTGTTGTATTTGCTTCTTGGATTCGAGGATCCAGTTCTGTCCACAAGTTTGGGGAAGTTCTCTTCGACAATTTTTGTGCATATATTCTCTGTTCCCTTCTCTCTTTCTTCTCCTTCTGGTATGCCCATTATTCTTATGGTGCTCTTTCTGACGGAGTCAGAAAGTTCTCGTTAGAGGTCTTCCGTTTCTTTTAAGTCTCAAGTCTGTTTCTTCTAACATCTGTGTAATTCCCAGGTTTCTATCTTCGATGTCACGGATTCTTTCCTCTTACTAGGTAGTAGTCAACTCTACTACCTAAGCTGGTTATTTCATTCTTAATTTCTTCTATTGAGTTCTTCATCTCTAGAAACTCTATTTGGTTCCTTTGAAAATTTCAATCTCTTTCGTTAAATGCTCATGTTGGTCGTTGATTGTGTGTCAGAGTTCCTTAAACTGCCTTCCTGTGTTGTCTTGCATCTCGTTGGGTTTTTTCAGAACTGCAATCCTGAATTCTCTCTCATTGAAGCCACATGTTTCCATATCTTTAAGTTCCCTTTCTGGGGACTTGTCACTTTCTTTCTCAGCTGTCTCGTTGCCTTGGTTATTCATGGCAATTGCTGATGTATCATTTCTCCCAGAGCTGGGTCTTCCCAGATCCTGAGCACCACTGCTTCTCTGTAATCCGACGACTACTCCTCAGTTCAGGGGCCAGCTTGAGTCTCTGGGAAGTCGGGCAAGGATTGGGTGAGTGCGGTGTGGTCCAAGGTATGGTGTTTATCTCCTTTGTCCATCCAATGTTCCAGCTGTACGTCTCAGCTGAGGTTACTGCCTCAAACGCTGGATGTTTTGCTCTCTCAGCAGGAGAGATCAGGGAAATAGACCACCTCCTGGTTTTTGTTTGTTTCTGTCTTACCTAGGAATCCCCACCCCTCCACAGCTGTGGATGTGGGCAGCCTCTCTATTCCTCTCCTTCCTTCTTCCCTCACTCGCCCAGTGTATGCTCGCCTTCCAGAAACCCTCGTATGAGTCTCTTAACCGTTCTGTGAGTGCGCAGAGTAATTTGACGTTCAATATGTGGTAAGTTCCAGAGAACTCAAGAAGACCACCTCGCTGCCACTGACGTCACTCGGTAAATTCTATTCTTAACAAGACAGTGATTTCCAAGATAGTATGAAAAGTCAGAGCAATCAAGCAAGAGAAAGAAATAAAAGGCATCCAACTTGGGAATGAAGAAGTCAAATTGTCACGTATTGCAGGTGCCAAGATGATATGTATACAGAAACCCCAAAAGATATTAAAAAGAGTAAACGAATATAGTAAAGGGGCCAGATACCAAAATCTACAAAAATCCATTGATTTCCTATATACGAACAACGAAATCGCAGAGAAAAGAATGTTTAAAAATTCCTGTTGCAACTACAACAAAAATAATAAAATGCTTAGAAGTAAACTTGCCAACCATGTGAAAGACCTAAGGTCTTCTTGCTGAAGACGAAAAGGTACACTGCACGGAAAACCTTAAGGTGTTTTCAAAAGAATTGAATACCCAAAGAAATAGAATGGCACTCCTTGTTCATGGCTGGAAAGAATCAACATAATTAAAATGGTCATCACTGGCCAGCATGAGAACGCCCGACTTCCGATTTGAAACTCGCCTCTGTTGGCCTGGGTCCACCCCAGGACCATTACCAAACCCAGCCTGGGTCAGCCTAGGCACCCGCAGAGGTCAGTCAGAGGACCGCCCAGGTCACCGCAAGCATACCCTGGGGCTGTTCCCACGGTGAGACAGGGTCAGCCCCAGAAACCCCCATTGTCAGTCACAGAAACTGCCCTGGATCGTCAAGGATCAGCGCAGCGCAAGTCACAAGATCCCCCCCCCGAGTTCAGCCCGTGAAGGTCGAAGTTTGGTCCTGGGACACGGTGCGATGTCTCTCTTTACCCCGTATGGGTGGTCCTGGAACGCATCGAGTTCGGATTGGATACCCGCACGGATTGGTCTTGTTCCCTGCAGGTGCCAGTCTGGGCAAGCTTGGGTTGTCCCAGGAACCCCAGAGACTAGTCACAGAACCCTCCCATGTAGATAGATGCTGCTGGGACGAGACTGTCTTGGCCTAGGCACCTCTTAATCCAGAAGGAGCATGGGCTTGTCCCAGGCACACCCTTTTTCGAAAGAGGCTGCCCCTAGGGCTGGTGCTGAGACACATCCTGGTCAGCCCAATCAATCCCCATGGCCGAACACATCGCAGAGCAAGTCCTGGACTTTCCCGCCTCGGTCCTGGCACCTGCTGTGTCCAGGGCCAGGACCTGTCTCGGTGGTCCTAGGAACTAGTTCCAGGACCCACCCAGTAGGTCTGTGCACACCCTGGTGACAGAGACAGGACCTGAATGGGTCGGAAACGGAGACAGCCCAGTTCTGGTCCTGGGACCCACCCGGTTCCGGCCTAGGCACACCATGGGGCACGGAAGGGTGGTCCCAGGCACCACCTGGGTCCAGACACTGGCTATCCGGAGGTCTGTCCTTGGATGTGAACGGGAGGTCTGGTTCACCTGGGACAACCACGAATTGGCCAGGGCATCCCTGAGGCGGCTGGTTCTGGGACAAGCGTTGGAGGCACATGACACCACCATGGACTGTCCCGGGATCCAGCAAGTTGGCTCCGGTCAACCCCTCATGGACAATCCCGTGACCCGCCCTTGAGGCCCCGGGCATTCCCAGGGAGAGTCCATGGCCAACCAGGATTGCGCTGGGCGTATTCCAGTGGCGGTATTGGGAAGTGTCAGTGTGACCCCTGGTCCCGACAGGTTCATTCACTGGACCGCCACTACGTCAGTTCCAGGACGCTGTTGTGTGAACGGGGACACCATCTCTAAGACTGTCCTGGACACAGCCAGGTGGCCCTGGTCACCTTTTGGGGACAGTCCACGGACTCACCCCGATAGCCTTGAGCATCCCTGCGTGATGGTCTCAGTACCCACTCATTGGCCCTCAACCCACCTTGGGGACAATCTCAGGACCCACTAGGGTAGATTCAGGCCTCCCTAGGGACAGTCACAAGACCAGCCCAGTGTACCCTGGGCACCCGGTTTGGAATGTCTCGACATAATGTTGGTACACAGGTGACACCAGCATCCCCCAGGCAGAGTCCTGGGAACAGGTTGGGTGGCTCCTGGTAACCCCCGAGGAAGGTATTGAAACCCACTTGGGTGCCCAAGTGCACCTCACATGGGGCAGGTATGGGAACCTCCTGGGTTTCCCGTAGAGACCACAGGAGGTGGTGCTGGCAACCACCTAATTGCCCCTGGCACGTCCTGGTGACATTCCCAAGACGCGTTTGTAGCCTCAGGCATCTCCTGGAGACGGCACAGATACCTGTACTAGACCTTTCTGGCTCTCCCCGGGACCTCCCAGGGATGGTCCCGTGTCTAGTCCCTGTGGCCTCTGTATCCACCAGGTAGTGTCCAAGGACCTGCCTGCGTGGCCCTGGGCCCACCCCGAGGACGGTCCCAGGACCTCAATTCCCTCTGGGAAACGGTCCTGGAATCCACACTGACGGACATGTGCATCATGTGCAGCCTTGATGGGATGGTCCTGGCCTGCGCCAGTGGCACCGGTGACGATTCTGGAACACACCCTGACGGCCCGGAGAATATCTCGGGGATGGTCCTCAGATAGGACCACGCTAGGATAGGTATGTCTAGACAAGGGGCTCAGAATGCACTGCATAGAAAGGAACAGTTGGAGAAGGGGTAGGGAGAATGGGGTGTTGGCATTTATCAGCTTCAGAACCCTTCTAGACAGATAATAGAATTTTCTATTGTAGCTTATTGTAGCTTATTGTAGGGAAAGAAGTTTATCTGTGCTGCTCCTAGAAACTTGTCCTTTTCTTTCCTCTTTTTAATTTAAGTTTACTGGGGTGACAAATGGTAGTAAACTTACATAGATTTCAGGCGTACAATCAGGTATTGCATCATCTATAAGTCCCATTGTGTGTTCACCACCCAGAGTCAGTTTTCCTTCCATCACCATATGCTTGATCCCCTTTACAATCCCCATCTACCATCCCGCCCTCCCCCCTTACCCTCTGGTAAGGACTAAACTATTGTCAGTGTCTGTGAGTTTTTGTTTCTCCTTTGTTTGTCTTGCTCTTTTGCAGTTTTGGGTTTATATATCACATATCGGTAAAAGCATATGGTTCTCTGCTTTTTCTGTCTGATTTGTTTCGCTTAGCGTTATAGTCTCAAGAGCCATACATGTTGTCACAAACGGTCCTATTTCATCCTTTCTTACTGCCGAATAGTAGTCGTTGTGTATATATACCACGACTTCTTTAGCTAGACTTCTTTAGATGGATATTCGTCTATCGAAGGACGTTTCGGTTGTTTCCATGTCTTGGCCAGCATAAATAAAGCTGCAGTGAAGATCGGAGCACATGTGTCTTTATGGATAAATGTTATCAGATTTTTTTGGTAGACAACTAGGAGGGGGATTGCTGGGTCATACGGTAATTCTGTTTGTAATTTCTTTGAAGACCCTCCACACTGCCTTCCATAGCAGCTGCACCAATCTGCGTTCCCACCAACAGAGTATTGAGGGTTCCTTCTTCTCCACAGCGTCTCTAACACTCTCTAGCAGTCCAATTTCATTCTTTTGGACGCGGCTATCCAATTCTGCCAGCACCATTTATCCAAGAGGCTGTCTTTTCCCTTTGTGAAACATTATCGGTCCACATCTATGTGGTTTTATTTCTGGGTTCTCAATTCTATTGCATTAACCTATGTGTCTGTCTTTCTGCCAATACCCTGCTGTTTTGATTATTGTAGCCCTGTAGTACAAGGTAAAGTCAGGGAGTGTGATACCTCCAGTATTGTTCCCTTCTCTTAAGATTGCTTTGGCTATTCGGGCGCTTTTGTGGTTCCAAAAAAATCTGATGACTTTTTTGTGCTACTTCTTTAAAAAAATGTCCTTGGGATTTTGATGGGGATTGCATTAAATCTGTATGTTGCTTTGGGTAATATGGCCATTTCATGAGCACGGAATGTCGCTCCATTTCTTTGCGTCTTCAATTTCTTTGAAAAAATGTCTTGTAGTTTTCAGCACAATGGTCTTTCACCTCCTTGGTTAAGTTTATTCCTAGGTATTTTATTCTTCTTGCTGCAATTGCAAAAGGAATTGTTTTTTGTGTTTCTTTTTCTGAGATTACATTGTCAGTATCTAGGAATGCAGTGGACTTTTCTACGTGGATTTTGTAGCCAGCAACTGTACTGTATTCCTTGATTGTACTGTACTGTATTCCTTGATTGTTTCCAATAGCTTTTTGATGGAGTCTTTAGGGTTTTCTACATATAGCATCATGTCATCTGCAGAGTGGTAATTTAACTTCTTCATTCCCCATTTGGACGCCTTTGATTTCTTTCTCTTGCCTGATTGCTCTGGCAAGGACTTCCAACACTACGTTGAAAAGCAGAGGTGACAGGGGACAGCCCTGTCGTTTTCCTGAACGTAGAGCCAAGGGCTTTCGTTTTTCACCATTAATTATGAGATTAGCTGAGGGCTTGTCATATATGGCCTTTATTATGCGAAGGTATTCTTCCTTCTATACCTATTTTAGTAAGTGTTTTAATCATGAATGGATGTTGATGCTTTTTCTGCATCAATTGTTAAAATCATATGCTTTTTTTTCCTTTATGTGACGGATTTTTTTTTTTTTTTTGTATATGTGATGGATTTCCGGATGTTGAACCATCCTTGTGCCACGGGGATGAACCCCACTTGGTCACGATGATCTTTTTAATGCATTGTTGTATTCGATTTGCTATAAATTTGTTTAGGACTTTTGCATCTGTATTCATCAGAGATATTGGTGTGTAGTTTTCTTTATGTGTGTGTGGTCCTTCCCAGGTTTTGGTATCAGGGTAATGTTGGTTTCACAAAATGAGCTGGATTGTACTGTCTCATCTTCAATTTTTTGGAAGAGGTTGAGCAGGATTGGTATTAGATCTTCTTTGAAGGTTCGGTAGAATTCACCAGTAAAGCCCTCCGGTCCCGGACTTTTGCCTTTGGAAGGTTTTGGATGACTGATTCAATTTCGTTACTGGCGATCGTTCTGTTTAGATTTTCCAGTTCTTCGTGGTTCAGCCTTGTTTCTAAGGACTTGTCCATTTCTTCTAGGTTATTGAATTTGGTGGCATATAGACTTAGTATTCTTCGATGATCCTTTGTATTTCTGTGGTGTCCGTGATAACGTCCCCTTTTCCATTTCTGATTTTGTTAATTAGTGTCTTCTCTCTTTTTTATGTTAGTGAGTCTATCCAAGGGTTTGTCAATTTTGTTCATCTTTTCAAGGAACCAGCTCTTCGTCACGTTAATTTCTTTCTATTGTCTTTTTGTTCCCTATTTCATTTATTTCTGGTCTGGTCCTTGTTATTTCCTTTCTTCTGCTGACCTTGGGTTTCGCTTCTTCTTGTTGTAGTTCTTGAAGGTCTAACAGGAGGTTGTTTGTTTGGGATTTTTCTTGTTTCTTGGGATAGGCCTGTAATGACATACATTTCCCTCTTGAAAGTGCTTTCGCTGCATCCCAAAACTTTTGGTAGGATGTATTTTCACTGTCGTTTGTCGCTAGGTATCTTTTGATCTCTCCTTTAATTCTAAAGAACCCAGTCGTTCTTTAAAAGTATGTTGTAATTGTGTTTTTTCCTGCTTTCTTTTTGTAGTTGCTATCCCATTTCAAAGCCTTGGGATCAGAGGATGTGCTTCGTATGATTTCAGTCTTCTTAAATTTGCTGAGGCTGATTTTATGTCCCAATATATGGTCTATATCCTTGAGAATGTTCCATGCACACTAGAAAAGAATGTCTAGTCTGATGTTTCAGAATGAAGTGCTCTTTGTACGTCAATTGTGTCCATTTCATCTACTGTGTCATTTGGGGCTGCTATTTCATTATTTGTTTTCTGTTTGGATGATCTACCCATAGCTGACAGTGATGTTATTTAAGTCCCCTAGTATAATTGTGCTTCGGTCAATTTCTCCCTTTCGTTCTGTTAATAGGTGCTTGGTATATTTCGGTGCTCCCTGATTGGGGGCATGAAATGTCCATCTTTGTCTCGTATCATCTTTTTCACCCTGAAGTCTGTTTCATCTGATATCATTATGGCTACACCTGATTTTCTCTGGGTACCCTCTGCGTGGAATGCCCATTTCCCCCCTTTCATTTTGAATCTATGCTTGTCTTTGTAGCTGAGATGTGTCTCTTGGACATAGTTGGGTTTATTTTTCTGATTTAGAGTTTTGGGTTTCGCTTTTTGATCCAATCTGCTACTCTGTGCCTTTATATTGGTGAGTTCAGTCCACTTACATTTAGAATGATTATTGATATATGAGGATATCTTGTCACTCTATCTTCAGTTTTGTCGTAAGACTGTGTCTCCATTGTTTCTTTGCCTTTGAGTTGTCTATTAATTCTGTGTGATGGTATTCTATGATGTTTCCCTCTGTTTTTTTTTTTTTATTATTACAGTCTATATTTCAGTTCTGGATTTTGTTTTTTTTTTTTTTTTTGAGTGGTTACCCTTAAGTTTATGTAAAAGAAAGTTTGATATTTAGAGTATTCCATTTTCTTCAGTTCGCTTACTTTCTCCATTCCCTTATTCCGGTTCAGGCCTTTACTCTCCCCGTTTTTGTGTTGCCACAAATTGTCCCAGTTGATGGTGGTCGAATAGCCTCCTTTAGTATTTCTTGTAGTGCAGGTCGTGTATTGGAAAATCCCCTCAGCTTCTGTATGTCCTCCTTCATATCTAAAGGATATCTTTGCTGGATATATTATTCTTGGCTCCAAGTTTCTCTCTTTCAATAGTTTGAATATTTGGTTCCACTCCCTCCTGCCTTGCAGAGTTTCCGCTGAAAAATCTGGTGATAATCTAATGGGCTTTCCTTTGTAGGTTACCGTCTCCTTTACCCTGGCTGCCTCGAGGATTGTTTCTTTTTGTTGATTTTAGACAGCTTCAATACAATGTGCCTTGCAGAAGGTCTGTTGGGATTGAGGTAATTAGGTGTTGTATTTGCTTCTTGGATTCGAGGATCCAGTTCTGTCCACAAGTTTGGGGAAGTTCTCTTCGACAATTTTTGTGCATATATTCTCTGTTCCCTTCTCTCTTTCTTCTCCTTCTGGTATGCCCATTATTCTTATGGTGCTCTTTCTGACGGAGTCAGAAAGTTCTCGTTAGAGGTCTTCCGTTTCTTTTAAGTCTCAAGTCTGTTTCTTCTAACATCTGTGTAATTCCCAGGTTTCTATCTTCGATGTCACGGATTCTTTCCTCTTACTAGGTAGTAGTCAACTCTACTACCTAAGCTGGTTATTTCATTCTTAATTTCTTCTATTGAGTTCTTCATCTCTAGAAACTCTATTTGGTTCCTTTGAAAATTTCAATCTCTTTCGTTAAATGCTCATGTTGGTCGTTGATTGTGTGTCAGAGTTCCTTAAACTGCCTTCCTGTGTTGTCTTGCATCTCGTTGGGTTTTTTCAGAACTGCAATCCTGAATTCTCTCTCATTGAAGCCACATGTTTCCATATCTTTAAGTTCCCTTTCTGGGGACTTGTCACTTTCTTTCTCAGCTGTCTCGTTGCCTTGGTTATTCATGGCAATTGCTGATGTATCATTTCTCCCAGAGCTGGGTCTTCCCAGATCCTGAGCACCACTGCTTCTCTGTAATCCGACGACTACTCCTCAGTTCAGGGGCCAGCTTGAGTCTCTGGGAAGTCGGGCAAGGATTGGGTGAGTGCGGTGTGGTCCAAGGTATGGTGTTTATCTCCTTTGTCCATCCAATGTTCCAGCTGTACGTCTCAGCTGAGGTTACTGCCTCAAACGCTGGATGTTTTGCTCTCTCAGCAGGAGAGATCAG